>NC_137816.1:57841101-58133601 GCF_963921795.1 Nannobrachium achirus | reverse complement strand
CACACACGCACGCACTCCCACACGCCCGCCTGTCTGTGCCCGTTGTAATCCTCTGATGTACCAGCCTTTTGTGTGAAGCTCCATTTATATGCCGTCTCTTCCCACGCCGGTGTGGCTTGCTTAAAACCCATTCAGAACGGGTACACATTATTGTGTATCATTATTTTATGCTTTAGCTATTGAAAAATAGCAGATATACAAGCTCACAGCGTGGCACCGAGTGCCGCGCTGCGAGCTTGTAGATCTGCTATTTTTGAAAAATCGTGAAAATTAGAATTTTGACCCGATTCTATAAGTGTCTTTTGAATCCTTCTAAGATTTTTAGAAAAACCCTATGTTTCTATATGTCTGCAATCTGGCTAGCCATCTTCAAAGAAAACGTCCTTTTCACTTAACTGGAGCTCAGTTAGTCTGTTCTTGAGAGACTACTATGTCAGTGGTTCTCAAACCTTTTCATGTGAAGGACCCCCAAAATGATATTTATTTGGCCACGGACCCCCAAATCAAAATATTTAGTTCCAGGGACCACCCAGAAGCAAAATTTGAGTTACAAACGTTCGCTTGGAAAATACATATATTCAAAGATTTGCACACATTTTCACAACTTTTTCAAAAAAATCAGATCTACAAGCTTGTATATCTGCTATTTTTCACTGGTTAAAGCATTCAATAATTCTAGGCCTAAATGGGTTAAAAGAACAGATCTACTGGCTAACGTTATAGCTCGAAGATGTGTTCTCGCCAGCACATCACACCGTTGTTGAGTGTGATAAACTAGTGTGATAAACTAGATGAATTGCTACTTGGAGCACCCAGGTCTCTGCCGGTGCAGGTACTAGGTTACTGTGGGCCAGCAAAGTTTCACGGCTGTCGCCTTCATGATTTGAGCCATTTTGGTCAGAACGGGCCACTCCTGCAAACTTTCCAAGCCAATCTTAGCCAATCAGGATAGAATATTGAAAAATCTGAGAGATCCGTCATGATTCACATGACTATCGTGTGTACCGATGTGGGTGATGTCTGGACAAAATCTGTGGGAGTAATATAAAAAAAATGTTTTGCAAAAATCGGCTTCCTGGGGACGCTGTAACAGGCTGATGTGGGAAAATTTGGGGCTGATGTTTTCACTTGGCCTCCAAGGAGTGTGCGTGCAGTTTCATGGCAATCAGTCCAACAGTGCCGGAGATTAGCTGCTCACAGACGAAAAAGTGTGACTAGTTTTAGTCAACAGACTTAACACTGATAGTGACTGAAGTAAACATTGGACCCATTATTTTACACGCCACTCATGTTCTGAACATTCGGACTAATAATAAACAGATTATTTTCCAAATGATCTTTGTTCGAGTCTCATTCACGCGGGAGAGACCGACCTTGCCTGCTTTGGAGAACCATTGCGTGTACCATCCCGTAACCAGTGGGCAAGGGGTGGGACCGGCTATATATTTGGTAATATAATTTTGATACATCTATAGGTGGTGGTGGTGCTGGGGTGGGTGAGGGTGAGCTACCTGTCTGCAGGTCGAGACCGAAATAGAAGAGCGCTCCATCTCCAAGGGCACACAGCAAGTAGTAGCTCCCCTCGAAGGTGGTCATTAGGATGGAGCGAGGGATAATCTCTGACACACACACACACACACACACACACACACACACACACACACACACACACACACACACACACACACACACACACACACACACACACACACACACACACACACACACACACACACACACACACACACACACACACACACACACACACAGGAGAATGATTTATTATCTCTGTTTAAGAAATTGTGCACAAACACACAGTAAAACAACTTTTCATTTTGATATATCGTTGCAGGAACCTCTTATCTCCATATTGTAACTGTATGTCTTTTTTTCTTCATAAATCAATGCTCTACTTGATCATACTACAGTGTCACTCAAATGCATAAGTAGCAGATCTACAAGCTCGAAAAGCAACGCGAAGCGAAGCATTTTGTGCTACTCTTGCTTCTTTTTTTTTATACAGACGCAATAGTAACGGTTTGGGATAAATGTGACGCAGTACAGTGGATTGAGAAACACTTAGCTCATGGTAATTTTTTTCAGATTTGTACAGATTATGAAAGCACAGAAAGTAAGCTTTCAAATGAAATGGGAAGAAGACAATTCCCATTTCAAACTTGCTTCTGTTTCCACCCAACAGAGACGACATACATTACATACATTAAAGCAATGTGGGTTTAGAAACTGAACTCAGACAGAATAAGCACACAATTGGAAAACGCAATGGGGACTGGGGGGATGTTAAATATTTGCATAAATTGTCAAATAATTAAGAAATCCAACAGAAATCCAATTAAGCCACCATCTGGATTGTGTGCAGGGAATTGGACTTTGATGGATGCTATACGCACGTGTGTGCAGGCTGCAAAAAAAATGCTTTTCCTTACATTTGCCTTTCATGAAGTTTAGATTAGCAGGAGAAAATTAAAATGCACATGATGGCAGTGGCACACAACAAGGCATTTGTATCTATTGCTGTGTTGTTGCTGAAATAAGATGTCTGGGCGTGATATCCATGCACACATTAATCAACTGGGCTATAGAACCCACTTCAGAACTAGAAATATGAACTAAATATCACATTGATGTTATAAAGCCACATGCATCTTACAGCGAGAAGGAAAAAACACTTCATGCACTAAAATATTCAGCTAGACAGTCAGGCAAAAAAATAAAAACAGATTAGTGAAAGAAAAAGTAGGCCAATATTAAAATACATCATTTCTCCACAAATTCACAGAAAGTGTACTTCTTGGGACTTGTAATATAGGCTATGCAACGTGACAGACTTAATAAAGGCCAGCATTTGTATGGCCTGTGTTTGTTCAAACGATAATAAATAATCCCTCCGTCAATAATGTTCTGCAACTTACTGGAAGATCAAGTTGGAAGGAGCAATCAAAACTGTATTATTATAATAAAAACGATGACAACGTTTGTGACTTAAGGGATTATAAAATAATGATCAACAAATTTGATAAAAGTGGATGGATCGTTGCAATGAAATGGATTTTTTCCCCACTTGTAAGCACGCACACGTGCGCGCGCACACACACACACACGCACACGCACACACACACACTTTTCTTTTACACCTTTTTCTAGCGATTTTAGTCGTTGTGCAAATGGATTCCCCCCCACACACATATTCCATGCCTACACAGATCCACTGAATCGGATATTTCGGTAAACCTTCACTTATTTATCCGTATACAGAAATATCTGATTTGCCGGCCGAAATCTCCATTTGCGTGTGGCTGTAAGGCCCTAACGCACAAATAAATGTGCGTTTAGAAAAAGATCCATATTCGTATAGCCGGCGTCTTACTGTGTTGTCACTAGGGGTGCCACGGTTCAGTCAGCCCACGGTTCGGTTCATTTCTCGGTTTTTGGCTCACGGTTTCGGTACAGTAAAAATTGAAAATGAAAAAATAAAGAATCCAAAATGTTCAGTTAATTTTAAAGATGGGGTGCAATAATTTTTTTCCCCCCCTAAAACATGATAATCAGTTATTATGATTATACTAGGAGGAAGATTTTCTCCAAAAAAGTGTACAGAAAATTATGTTTTTATGTGGCCACACCCCAAAAAATAATGAAATTCGGTTCATTCGGTATGGGCTGTTCGGTTCGGTACAGGGCCATTCGGTTTGGTGTACCGGTTCGGTTCAGTATTGTGGCACCCCTAGTTGTCACCACCGTTATATCCTACTGACACACCTGCCAGTGAGGAGCCTCCGCCAGGAGGACGTCGACTCTACGTCCTCCTTGGTAGGAGTAGGACGAAGGCCTTCACTCTACTTATATACCGCCCAACACTCCCTGCTGGCAGGCTCCGTCCCCCAGCCCGTAGGATTACATGCAGTGACAAATATCACCCTCCCTGCCCAGCTTCCCCTACCCCTAACACGGGCCAATTTTGTTCTCATGGACCAGGGGTCTTCAACGATTTCAGGCCAAGGATCCCTTAGTTGTGAGAGAGATGAAGCAGGGACCCCCGCAACCTTTTCATAGATTCCATATACAGTAGTTTCATTGTTTGACAGCATTATCATCAGTGTATTTTGAATTCATGTCAACTTGTGTTCTCAGATGTTTAACCACTTGGGCCGTCAATAAACTTGACCTTTCAATCTGTACTTAGTCTGCTCTTTTTTCCCTCTACACCAAAACTCTTTGCCGAACATAGACGATCTACAAGCTCACAACGCCTCGCAGCGCGAGGCGTTGTGAGCAGGGGGTACCGGACCCCCTGTTGAGAACCACTGTCATAGACGTTCGACGAAGACAGATGCAGCACAACAGGATTCGGACCCAAAATACCTCTGAGGTAGTGAGCAGGGACTTTTCCACAGCGCCACCCGAGCGCAGACAAAAAAAAAGCCTTTTGTTCTTGGGCAGAATTACATCAAACTTGCAGCAGGGCCAAAAGAGGCAGGCATTAAAATACAGCTCAAAGACCTCACCGCGTGCCCTCTAACATCTCTGGAGGACCTCTACGAGAAACAAAGCGTTTCAGGAGAGCCCACTCAGCCTCCCACCCAGGTCACCACCTGCTTGACCTGCTGCCCTCAGCGAGACGGGCGCTGCAGGTCCATCAAAGAGAAGACTGAAAAACAGGCTGAAGAAACTGTTTCTACCATGGAGGCTGTGATTATTGTACTAAAGTCTGCACATACTTGATAACGCATGAACATTTATCACACCTGACTTTCTGCATTCTGCAGATTTGACTGTGCAGTATATTGTGTTGTTTTTCAAAGAGGCAACAGATTGAAAAACTAAAGAAAAACTAAAACTCATGCACTGACTTTTGTATTCTTTAGTGTTTTTCTAGTTGACTTTTTTTTTCTATTGATTACTCCACCATGGACTTGAGTTCAATAATATTTTGTTTTATATTTGTAGCATTCCTAAGACAAAAGATTGATTATAGTAAATGTACCCCCCATAGTTTACCCATCCAGTGGCTTGCATTTGGGTCGCCATCCAGAATCAATGGGGGTAAATTTACTATGATCTATTTTTCGGTCTTCTATAGACGAGGCATAGCTGCCCTTGCCAGCAAATCAGAGTGTTTTCACATACCTTTGAAAAATCATAGAATATTATCTGCTGTGACGATCCGCCCACGAGTAGTCTCGAAAATTGACCAGCCGTGATAATCCATATTATTATAGCCAGTTAAGTGGCTTGTTTTTGCCAAAAAGCAGCACAAAGCTTACAAGAGTAATCCATCTTGCTTTTGTTGAGATCACATGATTTTTGTTCAGTGATGCTGGGATCATTCACAGACTGTGGACAAGCACCCGCTATCATTTTAATGCCCAAATAAGGCTTTGACAAGCGCTCAGCTTTGGCACCGTGGACCTCGGACGATTTGACAAACATACTCGTCCATGGCAGTAAAAGTCCATAGTATATCTGGAAAACGGAATATGCACGAAAACACATTTAACCCACTCTTTTTTACTCCTGTAAACCTGTGATGTAACAATAAGGCTGATTCCGATTCATAGTGTATGTCCAAAACTGTTACTTTTCAGGGTTAAAAAAAATGCAAAAGTAGCAGATCTACAAGCTCAAAACGCGCCGCTTCATGCCACATTTCGAGCTTATAGATCTGCTAGTGCAGGGGTGCCCACACTTTTTTGACGTGAGATCTACTTTTAAAATGACTAGCTCAACATGATCTACCCATCCAAAATGTTTTAGCTGAGGGCCTGAGGGGGGCTTTGGAATAGCAGCACTGGCGTTACATTTTAGAAAAACACACTTACTGTAAGGGAGAAATAAATGGGAAATACTCAGGGAAATGTCTTCATCCCATTCTAGATGGAAGTGGTAGGTTTTGGAGTTCTTTGTAAAGCTACTGACTCTTGAACAAAGCATTGCATTGGAGGTTTTCCAACTTTAGAAGCCATGAAGGGAGCTAACAGGCCCTCCTTGATGTCATATTGACATATTCTTTTTATATTTTAATTATATGTTTTTAGAGGCATGTCATGTGGTCTACCTGCACACCCTTGGTGATCTACTGGTAGATCACGATCTACCTTTTGGGCACCCCTGTTAGCTAGTGTGTAGAATTAACAAGCTGGGCATTGAAAACACAAAACGTTTGAACGGAGATGAATGGAGATAAGAGATGAATGGAGATAAGAGGTTTTATTTGCCAACTCTCACCTCCTCCCAGCATCTCCTTGTGCAGGGCGGTGAAGCAGGGCAGTTTGAGCACGCGGGCAGAGATGTCCGTCCACAGGCCCACGGCGCACAGCGGAGACTCGTTGCCCGCCTCGCCCAGAGGGGTGATGTCCAGACAGGCCACCTCGTGCTCCATCTCTGTGGTGCTGAGGATGGAAGGAACACGGCGGTCAGTGTGAGAGGACACGTGCATGTTGGCTTTTAAGCATCGATCGATTAAGATTGAGGCCTGGAATTATTTTATGCTTTAACTATTGAAAAATAGCAGATATACAAGCTACGAGCTTGTAAATCTGCTATTTTTGAAAAAACTTGAAAATGTGTGCAAATTTTTCAATATATATTTTTCAAAGCAAACTTTTGTAACTCAAATCTCTGCTTCTGGGGGGTCCCTGGAACAACATATTTCGAGATTGGGGGGGGGGGGGTCTGCGGACAAATAAATGTAATTTTGGGGGTCCTTGACATGAAAAAGTTTGAGAACCGCTGATTTAGAGGAAGGATTTAAGTCTGGTCAAAAATCGGGTCAAAGATACTTGCACACATTTTCACAATTTTTCAAAAATATCAGATCTACAGTGCTGCGCTGTGAGCTTGTATATCTGCTATTTTTCAATAGTTAAAACATAAAATTATGGTTAAAGATATAACACGACTCGGGAGCGTCTCGGGTGCGTTCCAGGTATTAGATAGCCTATGGCTTGTTTTGCATTGGGACCCAAGTTGTTCTCAAAATGTTTTACATTTCAAGGACCCCCACTTTGGTATCCATTAGGCCAGTAGTTCCAGAGTTGAAAAATCACACCCGTGTGAACTGAGCGGTGGTTTACCCACCAACCGGTTTACCCCTCCCCCCTTCCCCCCTGTGTGTGTGTGTGTGTGTGTGTGTGTGTGTGTGCGTGTGTGTGTGTGTGTGTGTGTGTGTGTGTGTGTGTGTGTGTGTGTGTGTGTGTGTGTGTGTGTGCCTGGCCTGGCCTGAAAACAGCACCCCTCCCTTAACATGTGTGGTCATAAAAGGTACTACACCACAGGCTTGAGGCTACATACAGACCCACCCACCCACCCACCCACATACAAACAAAGATACCTACACACACGGCCACGCTATGGAGACGGTGTGACCACCGCTCAAAAAGAGGAGAGATCTGAGCACTCAGAAAAGTTAAAAGAGGTGAGGACGGGCGTAAAAGCAAGGTACTTTATTGCATTGCAAAAAGAGCTATTTTCTTTTTAAAACAGTTTGACATGTTTTTTTTTTACTTTTACTTTGGTACTGAAAGTTTCATGCCATTACTTTTGTACTTTTCCTCCAGTAAGGAGTTGAGGTTGAGTAGTTCTTCCCCCGCCGAGGGCACAGAGACATGAACCATAAGGCTCATTACTCACACACTGTAAATTAGGCTCTGGTCTCAGCGGTGCTGCTCTACTTAAAGTGACCTCATGTCTTGTCTTGTCCGTCTGTCTATCTGTCTGTCTTACCCAGCGGTGGTACAAGTACAAGTACCGAAGTACGGTACTCAACTTACATTTTGAGGTATGTTTTACTTCATTCAGTATTTACTTTTTTTAACCCATTTAGTGCCCCTTACTTTGAAGGGATAAGGGGCGCAGAGCGCCGACACTTCCTCCCATAGGCCTCCACACCTATTTTGAAGGGCCAGTCGGAAAATGCGCAGATTTTTGGTGATTTTTTTTTCTTTCTTTTTTTTTTTTACCTTAAGCCGGATCTAGTTAGAAGCTGGGCGTAATGGCTTAGCTCAGTAGAACGCCATCATTAGAGCGCTATTTTGCCGTGAAAAATGCCAGCCTTGGTATCAAAATGTATTTTTTCAAGATAATGAGGCTTCTTTGTTGCAGGATCAATGGGTTTCTATGGGGGATTTTCACTTTGCGTGCACGTCAACGTGCGTTGTAACCCTAACCCTCTTTTCCATTAATTCAAAACATTTAAAAAACAACATGTTATACAAAATATAATGCCTCAACTCTTAGTGCTCCTCAGGGTGGTGGGTCCCCAGTTAAAATATGATTATTTTCACGTCACAGCCTGAAAAGGTTGAGAAGCACTGCTCCAGAGGTCTTACCTGATCTGTTTGAGCTCACTAGAGGTCTTACCTGATCTGTTTGAGCTCACTAGAGGTCTTACCTGATCTGTTTGAGCTCACTAGAGGTCTTACCTGATCTGTTTGAGCTCTCCAGCCAGGATCTGGAGGTAGTAGAGGGCCCGTCCCACTGCCAGGACCACCTGGGTGTGGTTGCAGGCCGCCACGCTGATGTTCCTGGACTGAGGCTCCTTCCACTCACTGACCAGAGCCTTGCTCTCCTGCAGGACCAGCCTCACCGAGCCCGACGTGATCTGTAATAAAAATATATATAATAATAAAAATAAATAATAAGGTTTTTCATGTCAAGGACGAACTAAAATGATATGTATTTGGCTGTGGACCCGCCCATCTGAAAATGTTTTGAGCCAGGGACCTCCAGTATCAAAGATCAGTTAAAAATGTTTGCTTAAAAAAATATGTATTTTAAGAAGTGCTCATTGCGCGGCAGGAAGTGACACACAGACACTATGAGCAGGCATTGACACCTAGGCTTACCCACCTGCCCCAACAGGTAAATATAACTGCCCGACGGGGCAAGTGCCTCTGAGACCTAAGTGTCAACCCCTGATGAGCTTGTATATCTGCTATTCTTTTAATAGCCAAAGTATAAAATCTAGTTAAAGTGGTTAAAATGATTGTGATGCTGTATTAACTAATTTGTCTGGGGACCCTCTGGTACCCCTTCCCCACTTTGAGAACCAATGGTTTACATTTCAGGTTTTTATCAGATGCTCTTTTTCCAGAGCGAAGTGTGAGATCAGAACAAGCAGAATAAAGAAAGTATTCTAGTCAGCGATGAACAAGGTAAATAGTCACATAAATAAGAGTGCCTAGAGAACAGTGTAGTGCCTCAAACAAACTAGGATACAAAGTAATTAATCCAGCATCTGAAAAGGACATTCACACGTTGCCTTCAATCCCTTTCCAAATATTTTCGACACAGCATTTATGCCCCCCAAGAGTGTTTGGGAAAGTTAGAGTGTGTGTGTGTGTGTGTGTGTGTGTGTGTGTGTGTGTGTGTGTGTGTGTGTGTGTGTGTGTGTGTGTGTGTGTGTGTGTTACAATAAGTATAGTAGAAATCAGAGAAATAGATAATAAATAGTTGTGAGGAACCATTTTCCTAGTCCTAGCGTTAAAAATGGTTGTTTTGTGGTTATAAAACGTGTTTAACAATTGGAATAAGATTCAGGTTGTGTTTAGGGTTATGATTAGAGGTATTTAGAGGTTAGGTTTAGGCCAGGGTTCGAATTTTCCCTATTATATACTTACCGTTGATGTCACACCGAAAAACAGCAGATCTACAAGCATGCAACGCCATTCCGCTATTCTTTTGCAATATTTTGGCTGTTTTCAGCATTTTTCTAAGGTGTCCTGAAATGTTGATGTCCTCACAAGTAATACAAACCAGTGCAAGTGTGTGTGCGTGTGCGTGTGTGCGTGCGTGCATGTGTGCGTGCATGCGTGCGTGCGTCAACTCTTTTGGGGAGCGGTTGCTAAGCATGTGAACAAATCCTCCTCGGTCGGTGGCTACAAGCTTCTAGCGACCCCCCCGGCTAAGACGAGTTGATCCACTGTTATGGATTCTATATTTGGAAGATGGCCAACAATGGACCAGAAGATGAAAGGCCTTTTTAAGTCACACAGGTAAAGGGGAAAAACAGCGAAACACGGCGAGACATTATTCCATTAGAGCAGAACTACGGTTTCACACATTTTATGAGGAGAACAAAAAAAACACACAAACACACACACAACGTGAAAGACTGGGCTATAATTTGCCACAATGTTCAAACACCATGAACAGAGCCATAACAGGAGAGGTTGTTATTAGGATGTGAATCAACAGCATGGAATAGACATAATGGCCGTAATAATAAGACATACACACAGCTAGAAGGGTCTCTGAGGCTCTTTGGTGGCTTGGATTAATAAAGGAGTTCTTTCTCGATGGAATCATTTTGTCATAATCCCATTTTCACCTGTGAATGCTACACAAATTAAAGTTAGAGTTAGCAAGATGATATATCAAAAACAACTGCACCCAAGAGTGGAAGGGCAGACAGAGGAAGGAACGAATGATAATGCTGGACACTGCACCTATGAACAGGGGCGTCACAAGGGGGGGGGGGGGGGGGGGGGGGGGAGTGGAACTGAGTTACTAGGGCCCAAGTTGGGGGGGCCTTCATTGTTTTATATACTTTAGCTGCTGCAAGCTTGTAGATCTGCTATTTTTGAAAAGTCATGAAAATGTGTGCAAACCTTTGAATAGATGTTTTTTTCAAGCGAACATTTGGAACTCAAATTTTGCTTCTGGGGGGTCCCTGGAACTAAATGTTTTGAGATGGGGGTCCGCCGGTACGTGGCTAAATACATATCATTTTGGGGGTCCTTCACATGAAAAGGTTTGAGCACCTTTTCAAAAAAACGAGGTTTCTATCAGAAGACATTTATAGAATCAGGTCAAAAACAGTCAAAGACTTGACACACATTTTCACGATTAAAAAAAAAATAGCAGATCTACAAGCTCGCAGCGCGGCACTCGGTGTTGCGCTGTGAGCTCGTATATATCTGCTATTTTTCAATAGTTAAAGCACAAAATAATGCGTAATAATGCGTTTCCAGTCTAAATGGGTTAGACCCCTCCCCCTATGAAGAACATTCATGGGAGGCCTGCAGTGAATCCTTGTACCCACTACCCAGGGCCCAGAATTTGGTGCGACACCCCTGCCTATGAAAACCAATGATAATGCCGGACACAGCACCTATGAAAACCAATGATAATGCCGGACAGCTCCTATGAAAACCAATGATAATGCCGGACACAGCACCTATGAAAACCAATGATAATGCTGGACACAGCACCTATGAAAACCAATGATAATGCTGGACACAGCACCTATGAAAACCAATGATAATGCTGGACACAGCACCTATAAAGACCAAAGCGATTAAGTGAGTAATTGCCTCTCATCAAGAGGCTGAGATCTTTAGGGAAGCGCCAGTCAATGAATAAATGAGTTTAACCACATTAAAATGCCAAGCAGGCCAGGCAGGGAGGCTGCCAAAGGCAGGGTGCATCTGGGGTCATCTGTTCGCTGTTGGTGAAAATTAACCCATTAAGACCCGAGGCCCATTCTACAAATGCCTTCTAAAATCAGTACTTCTGAAACCTTTTCCTGCCAAGTACCCCCAAATTGAGCCGCGGACCCCCGCCATCTGAAATGGTTTGTGCCAGGGCACGAAATGAGGCGCTGTGAGCTTGTATATCTGCTATCTTTGAGGACCACTGTTAACTCATTTGTAGCCGATCCCGAGTATACTCGCGTAAAATACTGTATATAGAGTAACGCTGGCAATCTTACCCTACGGTCTGTTGGAAAGTCCTGGCACGATTGGACTCGCCGATTCATCATCATCGCGGATCCACGTGCACAAAATAGTAATTCCTTAAAATGGAGGCCGACGGTCGATCTCATCTTTAATGTCCATTTTCTCCAAAAAACACTTTTGAAGCCAAGGATGGCATTAGATTCTCGCTAAAAAAACACAAGCTGAAAGGCAACGATCGGCCATTACTGCAACCGCATGGGGAGATGACCACTTCCGGTGAATGACGTCATGACGTCAAACAGGAAATGTTTGCGCAATCGACTTCTGGCCTTCAAAATAAGAGAATGGCCACGGACGGAGCCTGCGAGAGGCACGCTGGACATTTTAACCCGTTCATGTCTGGAGTAGAGCTGGGATACCCGACCGAAATCCGACGGGACCCGACAAGCCCGACGGGCTCGGGCTCGGGTCGGACGCATTTTCACAATTAATTGTCGGACGTCGATTCGGGTCGGATATCATTTTGATTTATAGAAAATAAAGTGTAAAACGATACAACTATCGTCTCTGTGTGTGCTGCCTATTTCCTTGTCTTTCTGGTGCACTGCACGTGACTACGCTCAGTGCGTTGTCTTGACAACCATGCACATGTTCATGGGGAAAAGGAAGTGGGAGTGTCATTATGTGACAGAAAACAAACAAACAAACAGATACACAAGAAGAAAAAGCGAATGAGTGAGAGATTAATGTTGCCGCCAGCCGAGATAAAAGTTAACTTGTCTACAGGAAAGTTTAAAGCAATTGAAAACGAAAGAGGGAAATCAGCGGTATGGACGCATTTCAACGTAGTTGTCAACACAGACATAATTAAAAAGTCCGATGTTTAATGTAGCCTAAGCCTAAAACCCATAATGGTTGGATTAATAATAGTTTTTGATTAAGAAAGACGGCCAAGGCCGCTGTTACGTGGACTGGAGTTTGTGGACGCTGGATATTAAAAGCAGATGTCAGATTCGTCTATGCTGGTAAGACTGAATACATTTTGATATTGATTGAACTGTGGAAAAGGTTTGTGTGTGAATACTTTATTAACAGTTTGTAAAAGAGGACTTTAAGTGTGTGACTGCAGCGAGTCACTGACTGCAGTCAGACCAGTCACCAGACGCGCAGTGCACGTTATAGCCTATTATTTAATTATCAACGTAGCCTACTTATGTAATTATCTAAAACACTTTCACAAGCCACAATGTGGCTTAATATTATTAAGGGTAACAAACAGGCACGCTGCATGCACTCACTGAACATTATAACACGTTTGCTAGTGAGTGTAAATCAGTGGCTTCCTCAAAGAAAAAGAAATGAGGCGAAAAAGCGTTGAAAACATAAGGTTCGGGCCTCAGCTCGGGTCGGACGCTTTTTCATGATTAATGCTCGGACGTCGACTCGGGTCGGACAGAAAACTGTCGGACACGGGTTCGGAACGGACAGAAAAAATGGGCCCGATCCCAGCTCTAGTCTGGAGCACAGAATGAGTTAACCACTGTTGTAAATCCTAAGAGTGTTCTGAATAACTTATGTTACTAAATATAAAGCTAGAATCTAAAATGACAGAAGAATGGTGTGCTGCTGGGCTTTACCAATCATGTTTACAACGTCATGTGGAAAAATGCTGCTCCATATACCTTTAATCACTTTCAACCTGCTGTCCCCGTTTTGGGCAAGTCATTATTCTTTCAGCTACAGTGACATTACCCCCATAGTAAGTAGTGTGAATAGGAGACTGGAAATCCAAGTCCCTTGGATTTAATGTGATGTAGAGAGAGTGTGTGTGTGTGTGTGTGTGTGTGTGTGTGTGTGTGTGTGTGTGTGTGTGTGTGTGTGTGTGTGTGTGTGTGTGTGTGTGTGTGTGTGTGTGTGTTCAAACAAAGGTACGTGTTGTGTGGATTTGGATCCGTTCCGTGGCTAGGAAGCTTTGGAGGTCCACCCCGCCTTCATTTTTCATAAGACGGTGGCTGTAGCAGGGTCCCTGCACTAGAATACCTAACCATGGTTTTGCACCGAGACAGAACATATCTCACCGTGTACGATCTGTCTCACAAACTACAATGATGCCTGCAGGTGCTTGTACCTCCAAGACAATGGCCCATTTGGCCATGCACGCCCCCCAAATACCCATAAGTTGGTGTCTCCAAAAATTTACAAAGATTTTCAATTATGCAAAAACGTCTCAAGAAGACCCTTTAAATTGTTAATAAGGTACAGACATACACGTGTATGTATTATTATTAATATTAATGGAAAAGTACTAGAAGGACTTCGGAGGGAATGCTGGATATTCTTTTTACATTGTCATAAAAAAATAAATGGAGAAAAAAAGAAGCTCACAACGCATCACAATACGACACGTTTTGCCACAGACCACCATTTGATGAGATTTTGCCTCTCACACCCAAGACTAACAATTCTTGAATCAAGGATAATGCAGATGTTTAACAATAATGTAACTATTGAGAGCGAAATTGAAACCAATATTACGGGTTCATTTGGTTTCATTTCACTCTCTCAAGAGTTAAAGATCAATAAGGGTCTATTTGGTTATGAACTCAGACCATGAATTCCTGATTAATGGACTCCATTGTTTAAAAAGGAGAATATGTTTATTCAAAATACTAAAAGGCTCACATCCATCCTGACAAATATAGGCTACCCACATCTCTTAGTTCTGTGTGCTTCCGTCATACACTCCACTGTCACGTTCAATCATCATGACAGCCCAGCAATGCATGTCTTATTGAGAGAGGAAAAAGGCCAGAGCTGAATTATTAATTTCTAATTTAAATGAGCCAATACTCGTAGACTAAAGAGAATTTATATGAATACCGCAAGCAAATGGAATCTTTAATTGCAAGCATTATACAGTCTTAACCCATTCATTGAGTTTTTTTGGAATGCAGATAGAATACACATTACACAAGTATTTTTGTTTAAACTGGTGTAACTACTGTATGTAGTAGCACCGAGTGCCGCGCTGCGAGCTTGTAGATCTGCTATTTATTTATTTATGTTTCATCGTGAAAATGTTTGCAAATCTTTGAATATATATATTTTTCAAAGCAAATTTTGTATCTCAATCTCTGCTTCTGGGGGTCACTGGAACAACATATTTTGAGATGGGGGCTCTGCGGCCAAATGCATGTAATTTTGGGGGTCCGCGCTGTGACTTTGTTTGTATATCTGCTATTTTTCACTAGTTTAAGTATAACATAATGGTTAAAGCATTGCACTGCACACACCCACACACACAAACCGTGTTTCGATTTGAGCAAGCAACAGGCAAGCTGTGAAATATGCACTGTGACAAACAGTCTAAAGTGTGGCTTCACTATAAAAGAGAATCCAATGAAATGGGAAAGTGCAATAAATGTGGAAAGTTAATTAGCGCTAAGACAGGTTGCACGTCTAACATGACAAAACATTTAAGACAGCATGGCATTCATCTGAAAGATTGTATGGTGTTTGATGTGTTACAGTGTTTGTGCTCAACGAGTCAGACAAGCACCTTGTGCTGCTGATCCAGACACACACACACACACACACACACGCAATCAAATGTTGGTGCGGTACACACCGCTCAAAAACAAGCCAGGTAAAGAAAAGTAACCTTTTCAAAACACCAGTTATTTCTTCACACATTATTCACAGCTTCTGCAGAACCACAGAGAAATAGAAACATGCGTCCTTGTAGCATCAGGTGGTAAAATTAACTCAATAAAGCATTTCCTATGGGCAAGAATCACCGTGCATTTCTCCTGCTGAAAATAAAGTTATGCTTAAATAAATGTTTATCAAGATAGGCGAGCAGCGCTCCGCTCCGCTCACACAAGACGAGAGAGAGTTCAGTACAGCTGTGGCTGCTTCTAAAAGGCCAGCAGGCAGATCAATTATAACTTAATGGAGTCAAGCACACACACACACACAGGGCTCTAGCTCCACGTTTGGAAAAAGAAGAGTTCTTACAACAACAACAAAAAAAAAAAACAGGAGCCTTTCGGTTTGTTAGGTTACAAGCCAAGCTGTGACTAATCTGTGATTACTGCACTGCATTTCATTTTAATTGCAGATGGTGATCAAAGTGTGTATATTATAGAGAGAGGAAATTCCCCCGTCTGTGGCCTTTCGCTGTGGTCCTACAAGTCAAGATGCACTTCATGGTGGGCAAGGACTATTAAATACATTAGGTTAACCTCCAAACCTGGGGGTCTTCATGTTTTGTTTTCCAGGCCAAGGACCCCTTAGCTTTCAGACAGATGAAGCAGGGACCCCCATTATATACAACCATGAAGCACCCGTTGAATAACCGTAGCCTAAATGAATAATTAGTTGTGTCTCTGTACCGGAATGATCCCATTGTGCAATAGATGTGGAAATGTACTCATGTGATAGGAATAATGTGCATTGATAGTGCTCTTGTATATACTGTGGATAATGCCAATGAACAGTATCATTCTACGATATACTTAGTATCTTGTTGCGACCAAAGGTTGCAGTTTAGCATGTGAAACGGCACATGCTGACTCCGTCCATCTGGACGTGTACACTTTTTTACGGTCTATGGGTTTGCCGCTCTGACATCACTGTGATGTCAGGGGAACCACTCTAACAGAATAGGTTTGGCATCTTACTAGGATAGGCTGAGGTGTCTTACTAGTTAGTGCAGGGGTTTTCAAAGTGGGTGACGGGGCACCCTGGGGTGCCGTAACGGCAATCCAGGGGTGCCGCGACATAAGTTGATAATATTTGGAATTTACTTGGACACTTGAAAAAATACTTGAAAAAATATTTAGTATCATAGTACAAAGTTATTTTCAGTCAGTTCTATGGCTATAATCTCAACGTTTTCCTCGCAACATAATCACTAAAATATCGTCACTGTCGGGCAGAAACCTTGTATCTCCAAGTTTCAAATGTGTACGTCTTTTGGTAAAGCAAAGCCCTGCTTCATCATACAAGACTGTCACACAAAACTAGTGAAAACAGCTGATCTACAAGCACACAACGCCTCTGTGCTTGTAGATCTGCTGTTTTCACTAGTTTAGATAATTTTTAAAATGATAAATACAAAACAAAAGGTTTTGGGCATACTAGGTTTCTACCCGACAACAATGATATGCTATAAATATAAGTTGCTGGGAGTGAAAATTATAATGTAGGGGTGCCTCGGAATTAAAAAATAATTATGGGGTGCCCTGAGAAAAAAAAAGGTTGGGAACCCCTGTACTAGTAAATATTTGTCTATGTGTAGGAATGTGTTCATTCCGTCTTCGCTTCGTTCCTTGCAGACACCAAGAGACTGGGTGGCTTTCACCTGGTCGCAGATAGATACAGTAGTCCCTGGTCACCGTTACTCACCAGTGAGCAAGAGAAACAAAGGACAGTTTCCAAGTGCTGCTCAGCAGTTGTTCATCTTTGCTTTTTTAACGTAATATTGCATTCAACATCCTCACATGGACACTAATACAAGAGTGTGTGTGTGTGTGTGTGTGTGTGTGTGTGTGTGTGTGTGTGTGTGTGTGTGTGTGTGTGTGTGTGTGTGTGTGTGTGTGTGTGTGTGCGCGTGCGTACCTGGATCAGCTGCTGGTGAGCCACGTTGCCACAGTAGAAGGTCTGCTGGTTGTCCACAAAACCTGGTAGCTCGGTCTCCTCTACCTCCTCCCCACTCAGCATCAGCACCCTGGGACACAACACACACTGTTTAATACCACACAACACACAAACAAACCACACAACACACACTGTTTAACACCAGGCTGCCAGCCAGCAGGCCACACCACACACGCACACACACGCACACACCAAGAAGCCACCATCTCGGGGGCACGGTGGCGCAGTGGTTAGCGCTTCACCTCAGAGCTAGAAGGTCCTGGGTTCGATTCCCACCGGGGGACGCTGTGGGTGCTGGGGGCGTGTTCCTCCCTCCGCATCATCAGCTCCCACCCTAGGTGGGGTTGGTGATAGGGCCTTTCTGTGTGGAGATTGCATGTTCTCCCCGTGTCCCCTAGGGTTGATACCCTCACAAAAACATGCAGTAATCCTGGTCTCAATAATGCCTCTCCCTGGCCAGCCGTGGCGCCTGATGGAGGGGAAAGGAACTGGTTGGAATAACGTGTTCCTTCCACACGCTACGTCCAAACCGGGAAAATCCCCCCAGTCAAAAAAAGAAACAACTTGGACTACCCATGCATTGAAGGAAGCATGAGGTCAGTCCATTGTCTCCCCAGGCGCGGCAGAGGGAGAGCAGAGCCCAGGATTACATAGGCAATTGGCACTGGGTGAAAATGGGTTACAAAGTCGTGGGATAAAAAATATAAAAATGTAAAGAAGCCACCATCTCACCTAGGGCTGACACGATTATGACATTTTACATGACGATTAATTGTCACTCAAATAATTGCAATTAACGATTTAATTGTGTGTCTGTAGTTGACAATTACATTTCTGTTTGGCTTTTAGGCTTTGAAGTTGAAGCATATGCTAGATATGACACATAACCTAAACATACAAAGAAATTACTGACATGTTTGACAACTTTATACTTAAAAAAGAACATTGATAGTGGAAATAGCCGATCTTCAAGCTCACAGCGTGTCGCATCGTGAGCTTGTAGATCTGCTATTTCCACTATTTTTTACTTTAAAAAATATATATGAACATTTTTCAACATGGAAACGAGTACGTCGATTATGAAAAATAATCACAATTATATCAAATAACTGTGATTAGACAATGATGTAATAATTGTGACAGCCCTACCACACACACACGCACACCAAGAAGCCACCATCTCACCTGGTTTGTCCAACAAATGACAGCACCAGCATGTCGTCTGTCTCTCTGCCAGCCTCCGAGCGCAGGGGCCACAATCCTGAAGACAAGATGAAGGGGGAACACTTGAAATACACAATGGAATAAAAAAAACATGTTTTTCACACTCTCTGGCTCTATGGTTATCAGAAAACCCAAAAAGGAGTTGATCCCAGGCTAACACACATCACACTTTGCATTGCTTATTTCTCACCTTCAATGTTTTATTTCAATGAACCAAAATGATATGCATTTTGGCTGCGGACTAGCTCCTTTCGGAACCTCTCCCTCCGCTATGCAGCTCCGAGATGAGGTTCCTCACTGTCGTCAACCAGAATCGTCCGACTGGGTGGAAGCTTCGCCGTTCGCGAACACTTCTTACCTTTTGTGAACATTCTATCCAAAAAGTGAAGGTCCTATGCCGGTCTCTCATCGTTTTATTTCTCAAACGTGGAACGAAGCTTCCATAGGAACCTCATCTCGGAGCTGCATAGCGGAGGGAGAGGTTCCGAAAGGAGCTAGCTGCGGACCTCCTCCCTTCTGAAAATGGTTTGTGAAAAGTATCAAATATGGATTAAGTGGTTTAAATGATTGTGATGCTGTATTAACACATTTTGCTGGGCTCCTGGGGGGGAAGCTTTGAGAACCACTGAGGGTTGATACCCTCACAAAAACATGCAGTAATCCTGGTCTCAATAATGCCTCCCCCTGGCCAGCTGGGGCGCTTGATGGAGGGGAAAGGAACTGGTTGGAATAACGTGTTCCTTCCACGCGCTACGTCCATCCCGGGGAAATCCCCCGTCAGGTGAAAAGAAACAACTTGGACTACTCATGCATTGAAGGAGGCATGAGGTCAGTCCGTTGTTTCCCCAGGCGCGGCAGAGGGAGAGCAGAGCCCAGGATTACATAGGCAATTGGCACTGGGTGAAAATGGGTTGCAAAATCGTGGGATAAAAATTATAGAGATAAAAAAGAACCACTGCCCTAGTATATTAAACTTTAATTTTATACAATGAACAAGCATGTAAACGGAACTTTATTTTATTTAACCACTTTAGCGGAAAGTGCATCGACCAGAACCTGAATTATTTGTATTGTAAGATATACAGTATGCTTGCACATAACAGTGCGAAGAGCAGTAAGGTTGGAGCATTACACCGAAGCAAAATATAGTCATTAAAATGATTTACAACTATGCACAAAATACAAACATAAGCAACACAAAGCTAGAATCTACTGTATACAGTATATGTGATATGCAATATAAAATGCACACTGTACAGAGGCTGGTAAAGCCAACCTAGGCGAGATAAATCAATAAATATGAATTATTGCTGCACAAACAAAATAAACAGAGGGCAGTTGGCATAATACTTTTATGTGCCGAATTTGAATCCAGCTGGAAACCCAGTGTTGTGGGTTTTTCTGTCCACTCTCTAAATATCCCATCAAATATCCCATTTAATTAATGTCCTGCTTCATCATAGAGTGTCTGGTCTGGTCATGGTTTCTACCCGACAAACAAGGACACAGTATGTAGTGAATGAAGACTTTTAACCCATTTAGGCCTAGAATTATTGAATGCTTTAACCAGTGAAAAATAGCAGATATACAAGCTCACAGCGCGGCACGAGTGCCACGCTGTGAGCTTGTAGATCTGCTATTTTTGAAAAAGTCGTGAAAATGTGTGCAAATCTTTGAATAAATGTATTTTCAAAGCGAATGTTTGTAACTCAAATTTTGCTTCTGGGTGGTCCCTGGAACTAGATATTTTGAGATGGGGGTCCGTGGCCAAATACATATCATTTTGGGGGTCCTTCACATGTAAAGGTTTGAGAACCACTGACATAGTAGTCTCTCAAGAACAGACTAACTGAGCTCAAGTTAAGTGAAAAGGACCTTTTCTTTGACGATGGCTATAGCCAGATTGCTGACATATAGAAACATAGGTTTTTCAAAACGTCTTAGAAGGATTCAAAAGACACTTATAGAATCAGGTCAAAATTCTAATTTTCACGATTTTTCAAAAATAGCAGATCTATAATAAGCTCACAGCGCGGCACTCGGTGCCGCGCTGTGAGCTTGTATATCTGCTGTTTTTCAATAGTTAAAACATAAAATAATGATACCCGTTCTAAATGGGTTAAAGGAATGTGATGAACACGTTTTCAATAACATTGACCTTTGACCACTTTCGTCTACTCAGTGCATCCTTCAGTACAGTACTTTGATTTGCTATTGCTGATGTATTTGGGCAATCACATTTTCTTTTTATTTACATTCTCTTATTTACATTCTCTTTATATGGTGAATTGGAACACTTTTATACCATATTACTGTATCTTAAACCATGAATATGTAGGACAGGCATTCATAATATTTATAGCTTCAGCCTATTCCTTTTGATCACCTCAAACAGTGCTACTGTTTTCAGGCCAAGGACCCCTTAGCTGAGAGAGAGATGAAGCAGGGACCCCCAGATTCCATATAGTTTCATCATTTGACAGCACAATCATCAGTGTATTTTGGATTCATGTCAATTTGTGTTATCAATATGAAACCACTTGAACCGTCAATACTTAATAAACTTGACTTTTCACTCTCTACTTAGTCTGCTCTTTTTTCCCCTCTACACCAAACATCTTCGAGGCGCTGTGAGCTTGTAGATCGGCTATTTTCGGCTAAAGTTCTCTGAATATGGACGCTAGGGTTCAAGTGGTTAATATAAAAAAGGAGAAAAAAATGTTTCTATCACACAAAGATTTGGAGGACCCCCTGTTGTAACTCTGAGGACCCCCTAGGGGTCCCAGACCCCCCTGTTGAAGACCCCTGGCCTAGAGACGTCCGGCAGCAAATTTATACAAACGTTTCACTTAATATTTCACAAAATAAAAATAAAAGGGTTGCGCTTCACAGTGCCATCTGTTGGGCGGCCCTACCACAGATCTATCCGTCACCCTAGCTGTTTTGGATGTGACACACTTTGGAGATGTTTAGTTTGTAATGAGGACGGTGGGGCAGCATCGATCAGGTAGCAGAGTAATTGACTCTCATCAGGAGGTCCAGGAGGGGGTGAGAGCGGGTCACATTTTTACCGGATAAATAAAGGAGTTTAACAAAAGGCAGCAGACCTCGGCCAGCCTGTCTCCTCCTAACATCACACAGCAGTCTCATCAGGAGAATCCAATATTCTGTTGATTAAAGTGAGCACGCCCTTTCATAATTTACTGGCAGAATATTTAACCAAACTACTGCCAACTTTTCCGTTTTTCTTATACCCTTCAACTCATCGGATGCCCACGAAGTGTCAACATGTCAATCTCTTTGATGTCTACGTGTGCCCATCGATGCGTTTGACGCGTTGTACAGTAAACTATACTGTAGCTACTGTACCAGGCTACCGCGGTGACGAAAAACACTCCATTTTCCGAAATGCAGCGCGAGATCACGTGACCGGGAAGTGCTGTCTCCCCTTTTAAACTTTTAAATCACCTTCGTGTTCAAAACGCTGTGGCCCACGATTGTTTAAAAACAGTCCTGACTGAAAGAAAATATTATCGTGAAATAAACAGGACATACTTGGATTACATTTACTCGGATTACTTCTTTCGCCAGGACCTCAAAGGTAGGTAAAATGGCGGTTTGCCATGGGCAACAGCAAATTAAATGTTGAATAATTCTGGGCACCCGATGTGTTAAAAATAGTCACAGCGCATATCCATCAAAAGTAAGATCTAGTACAATCGAGAACATCAACGCGCACACCGCGCTGTCCGCGGAAAAATGCGCGCTAAAAACCATCAAACCGCTCCAAAGATATGAGCTAGTGTGTTAGCATTGTTTACACTGCAAAAGCTCCGGAAACAGAGATATGGGCGTTGTCCTGCAAAATGTAACTTGGGAGTGGATGGAGATCCGTTTTTTTTATCATGCCTACTTCCTGTTTCGTGTTGGGAACCGGATCCGATTCTTTTACAGCAGGCGCGGACTGTTGCGGTTAAATAAATGAAATAAAAGAAAAATCTGTCATATTTCGTCAATGGTATTGAGGGCTTAAAATATATTCTAAAACGGCTAGTTCCATTCCTTGATTCTGATTGGCTGGTTTCCCTTAATTCCTGTGGTATATGAGACTATAACCCACACCTTGAATCAGTTCATAATTCATATCAAACCCAAATCCACAGTGTTCCACAGCTAGTGCACCAATTATCTGCACCTGTGTTGTTGGCAAAAGGCTAGGAACTACTTTCTTGTAGCTGGGGACTACTTTCTTGCAGAACAGACCTTATAGTGAATTATTAGTGAAATAGAACAGTTTTAATTGGTATATGTCTATGATTTTTCATGTTGCCATATTGTAACCGTTTTAGAAAAGCAATAAGCCACACAAGGCTTGTGGTTACCTGTATTTTACACCGGCTGAGAGGGTTGGAGACACGAGGCGCCTCGTGTCTCCCTCCGCCTCTCAGCCGGTGTAAAATACCAGGTAACCACTCGCCTCTTGTGGCTTATTGCTTCAATAATCTCATCATATCTCTAAAATAACCAAAAATAATCTAACTACAAGCTCACACTCAGAGCTTGAAGACCAGCTATTTTCGCTGTGGAACATGCTTCCATAGAAGACATGGCTTCTATGGAATCCGACTGAGAACATTAATCCATGTGTTTTAATCGCTGATGACTTTTTCGATTAATTGAATAATCTTGAAGTGTGTTTTTGATACAGTATATCGTTTGAAAATGTGTAGATCGAAAATCTAAATTCCGCCTCTAAATTAATAGTTCTATTAAAGAAAATGTATGTGCTTTTTAAATAATCAATTAAATAATTGACTTTGATTGACTGATCCTAGCTGTTATATACAGCGGTAGGGAGGGAGGGGGGAGGGGGGCTGGACTGTTTCCAGACTGCAAACGGTTTGTTAATTGAAAATAAACGTTTCTCCAAGTCTCCCGTGACAATTTGTCCAATGTTTCCAAATAATTCCCCAGCCAGACCTTTTTTTTATTTTTTCTTCCTTTCATCGGGGCAGGGAAACGGCGACAACTAAGCCATCTGGGCTCACTATGTTATAATGAGGAGAGGAACTGGCAACGATCACTGTGGTGTTGGCTCGGACACACACACAGATGTTAAGGTTGGAGTGCATCAGAAAGAGAAGTCGGTACCGGAACTCACATGAGAGAGAGAGGGGGGGGAGACAGAGAGAAGGGGGGGAGGGGACCGACTGTGTCAGAGGACATCACAGAAAGTCCAAGAGAGAGAGACTTTTGTTCGCACAAACAAACCTTTGATTCCTGGAAGGTCGATGCTGGCGTGCTCGTGAATCCCAATGCCGTTGCGGATGATCCTGAGCGAGCCCTCCTTGAACGCACCCGAGCACGTCACCAGCTGCATGGTACAAAATACAGAGACAGCAGAGAGAGAAACAGGGGAAATGAAGTGACAAGACCAAACGAGGACAATATCCACAGTTTCACACAGCGAAAAAAAAACTGAGTCGTCGGGCAGAACCCGATGTTCAAACTTTTTTGTGTTTTTCCTATGTGAGGTTTCTCAGTTTTTCGGGCCAAGGACCCCTTAGCCTAGAGAGAGGAACCAGGGATCCCCACTGTATGGGATGTTAAATGTGTTGTCTTGTCAGACATTTAAACACCTAAACCCTCATATACTTTACCTTGCCTGTGATCCACAAGCTCACAACGCGGCGCAGACACGCGCTGATCTGCTATTTTTGGCGAATGTTCCCCACAGAATAGGGATGCGAAGGTTTAAGTGGTTAATGTAGAAACTAAAAAAGTCCCTATCACACACAGATTTGCCAGCCCACCCGCCCGGCAGTATCTCTGAGGACCACCTAGGAGTCCCGAAGCCCCCGTTGAAGACCCCTGCCCTACTTGATATTTATATATATACTAAAGCGTCACACAAAAAGCATCAAAAGTAGCAGATCTGCAAGCGCGAAGCGACACGTTTCGAGCTTGCAGATCTGCTATTTGTTTTATTTGAATCCTGAAAAGTAAGACGTTTTGTACATATGAGGTTTCCACCCGACAAGAGAGCATAACTAGCAACGCGTTCTCTGCAGACAGGTGTGTTCAGTTGCAGTCTGAGGGTGAATCACCATCCACATCATCTCAACTGAGACGGCAAACCAACGATAAAACGGCTGGATGGGTTTGACAAGTCAGTGCTTCCCAGAGATGAATATCACACCAGCGCGGCTTCTGGCCATGTCTGACTGAACGGGAGGATAACGGTGGTTATTGGCAGCCTGGATAAAAGAGGCACATGATGGAAACTGTGGACTTAGCTTACAGACAGCCAGTGGTGTAAAGTACCTTAGTACATTTACTCAAATACTGTACTAATACTGTACTGTACAAATACTGTACAACAGGGGTCTTCAACAGGGGTTCCAGGACCCCTAGGGGGTCCTCAGAGTTACTACAGGGGGTCCCCCAAATCTTTGTGTGATAGAAACTGGTTTCTCCTTTTTTATATATGAACCACTTGAACCCCATATTCGGAGAACTTTAGCCAAAAATAGCAGATCTACAAGCTCACAACGCCTCGCGCTGCGAGGCGTTGTGAGCTTGTAGATCAGCTATTTTCGGCAAAGAGCTTTGGTGTAGAGGGGAAAAGAGCAGACTAAGTACTGGCGGTTCAAGTAGTTAAATACCTGAAAACACAAATTGACATGATTCCAAAATACACTGATGATTGTGTCAAACAATGAAACGATATGGAATCTATGAACAGGTTGTGGGGGTCCCTGCTTCATCTCTCTCTCAACTAAGGGGTCCTTGGCCTGAAAACGTTGAAGACCCCTGCTGTACAATTTTGAGGTGTTTTTACTTTACTGGAGTATTTCCAATTCTCTGCACTTTTACTCCACTGTATCTCATTTCTTTTATCCACGAGTTTCCAACGCCCCATAGTGCATTGCGCAGACGCTGTACCGAGCTTCCGTCGCCGCAGCCGAGTGTGATTTACAAGCTCACAATGGTTAAATCTGCGACGTGACGTGAGCTTGTATGTCTGCTGTTAAACCGGAAGTGTGGTCCAAACAGGTCCAAATAATCTCCAGTAAACTCCCCCGGAAACAGGTGGATACATTTTGTGAAATGGGACATTCTGCATAAAGAGTGCTTTTGACTTTCGGTACTTTAAATACATTTTGATACCAATACTTCTGAGCTTACTCAAGTAAATCTTGAATTCCGGACGTTTTCTTGTTAAAAAAAAGTAGGTCTACATTACAGTATTTATACTTTTACTTAAAAATGGTGAGTACTTCTTCAGCCACTGTAGACTTTGTAGCACTCTGGTTCGCGTGTGTGCTATGAAGTCACATAGAACCAACATTCATAACTGACTAAATAGATTAGTCAGATTCAGTGTTACTGTTGCCGTTGTCTTGGGTCGCGCGCCCCCGACGACCCATATATTTTCTGAGCCGGGATCTCGCACCCCCCCCCCCCCCCCCCCCCCCAAGCTCACACCTCGACAACTGTTTTAACACTTCTGTTGCCAACCCCGAGTTTCCCGAGTTTGTATAGGTACCCTACCTGTGCCAATCACGAGTTTCCAGAGTTTTTTTTTCTTAAAAAAAATGTTTTTTTTGGACCTCCAGAAATGTAATGGGCATGATCGCGATCGCGAAATTGCATGTTTAACCCCCATACCAACCCATTCTTTCAAACATGGCAGCCATGTTTGTTTACATCTGAAGAAAACATAATGGCTGCTATATCATGAATGCCTGAACGGATTTCCAAGCGGATTTTTTTGTTTGAAAGCTGTGAATGATCTAGGCATGGGCGTGCACGATCCGTGAACTATGAATTACATGGAAGACTATGGAGACCATGGCATCTTGGAACTTCAAAGAGATTTAATTGATTGCAACTTAAGTGTTAACAAAGATGCGAGCCTATATGCATATCAATAGACCTGTATAGTAGGTGTTGAGTGACATTCGCGACCCCCCAAACATTGAATCACCATTGCACCACTGGTCAGATTCACTCAGATTTGACCAAACTAACCACTGCCAGAGCCATGTTTCATTTTTCCTTATCTTTTCAAGTAGTCACAGAATAGTTTTCTATTCTCCAATTTTGTTCGCTAATGTTCGCTAACTTGTGGAAAATGACAAAAGACCCCCGATTTCATATGGCCACGGAACCCCATCTAAAAATGAAAGATTTGTGTTAAAAAAAAATAATGTTTGCAAAAATAGAAGATGTACAAACTTGCAGTGCGGCACCAAGTCACACGGCACACTGTGAGGTTGTAGATCTGCATTTTTTTTCTCTACTGTTCTTTACTAAGAGTCCTAAGAGTTTTCTGGAAAAAGGAAAAAAAAACGTATGTTGCTATACAGTACAGTATACTGTAATAGCTCAAATCTAAAATGACACAGATGCTTTCCAATTTCAATGGGATAAGCCATTTGTAAAGCGTCATTCCCACCGTCAGGGTCCATTTGGTTCCACTTGTACACTGTCAAAGTTACAGACTTGTAAGGGTCAATTTAGACCCCCATAAAGGATTTATGACATCCACTTTGAGAACCACTGCAGTAGCTGAATAATGCGTGAAGACAGTGGACCTTCTGCCTTTTGGAACAGCATCAAGTCTCCTCTCTGGAGCCTTGTCTGAAACCATGACAGGACACGAGGCGAGGCGCCGCCTCCTCGCGTCCGCCTCACGGACATCAATAATCAATAACGGAGCTCTGAATAAAAGATAGGCTGCTCCAGTCTCACATCATGCATAATATGTTACGACCTAGGAGCTGATGATGACAGAAACCTAGGAGCTGATGATGACAGAAACCCAGTTAACATAATATGTTACGACCTAGGAGCTGATGATGACAGAAACCCAGTTAAGGAGAGGCGACAGGGAGCCGTCTCGACCCGTGACTCCACAAAACTAGTGTTGGAATAAGTACTTACTTAAAGGGGCACTCCACCACTTTTCAACCTATCTTCATATAATAGGTCCTCACTAATGTTCAGTGATGTCATTACGTGCGCATCCCGCATCAAAAACTCATTCAAGTCGCCCAGGGACTCATTCATGTCATGGTCCTGGGGTCCCGGGGATGCGCCTCCATTGGAGTCCATGTTAAAATAATTTACTTCTTCTACTTAAGTTGCTATATTAGTTTAGATAGTTTAATTCGTTTTTTAATGTATTGTGTAGGATAAACACTTTAAAGATTTATTATCAGTTAAACCTGGAAAAGCTAAAAACTATTTTCACTAGTGGTTCTCAAAGTGGGGTCCTGGGTCCTTGAGGGAGTTCCAGGGGGTCCCCAGATAAATGATAGTTAGGAACCAAATAGAACTTTATGGGTCTGTAACTCGGTGAACAAATGGAACCAAATGGACCTGTTCCATTTGTACTCTAGTATTTTAACATTTAATATAAATTGGGGTCCCAGTGATATCTATCTATTAAACCAGCAAACTCACTCACACACTCACGCTCTCACGCTCTAACGCTCTAACGCTCACGCTTATCTATGTTTATCTATTCACTCGCTTCAGCAACTGATACTGATCCCAAAGTTCACATGGTATTGGCCATTAGCATTATACCAACGGTGACGGAGCCCGAATTTCATTTCTCCCAAATTAAAGCTGTTTATTAGCGTTTTCTTAGCCTGTTGTCAGGGTTACGGTCCGTTCCTCCAGGCCATGGGATCTGTAGCCCCACACACACACCCCTCTCTCTCACAGTTAGGAATGTGCATTCTCTCTCTCTCTCTCTCTCTCTCTCTCTCTCTCTCTCTCTCTCTCTCTCTTACCAGGTGTGTTTGATGTGTGTCTCATCTTCCAACGGGTATGAAAAAATATGTGGAGCAAGCGCATTCATACTTCTATTCACCTAAATTAGCTGTTAAATTATTTGTATCCATCATACACTCCTCCATGAGCTGCTCCTTACATTATGATGCTCCCACATATTCTCACGCACGCACCAGTTACAGTAACTTTCCCCACAACCCACACTCTGCACATATTTTGGAGCACATATCTTCGAACGGGTAAGGTCTACTAAATATAATTAAATGGGTGTCTGTAGCCTAGTGTATTTAGAAATCCTAGTTCTAAGTTCAAACATTAGCCAAATTGTAAAATAAATATAAGAAATAGGCAAACATTTTGAAAATAGCCGGTCTACAAGCTCACAGCGCTCGAAAACATTGTATTGAGGACTCATAAAACTTTTCTGGGACCCATTTGAATGACCACCTGTGGGTCCCGGGACCCATTACATTGAAAACCTAGTAACATCACTGAATGTTCATCATAAAATATCACAATTTTTTTCAACTCAGTTTGGGTCTCATAGGAGAGCTGTGGGTGGGTCAAATCCTTCCTACCGGTGACATCATCAATGGGAAATGCAAGCTAATAGAAACCGCAGGCTTTCTATTCCTGAAAAAGTTGCAATGTTAAAGTGGAAGCCATTGTTCTCATGATAATAAAAATCAAATTTTATTTTTTCAAAAATATTATTTGCATTTTTTTTGTCAAACGATGATGTCACCGGTAGGAAGGATTTGACAGCTCTCCTATGAGACCCAGACTGAATAGAAAATAATTGTGCTATTATATTATGAACATTAGTGAGGACCTATTATATGAAGAGAGGTTGAAAAGTGGTGAAACACTAAACGTACTGTATTAAAATTGTAGCAAAAAGTACATACGTTTGGCATCAAAATATACTTTCCGGTAAGACTCCCTAATCGGGAGATAAGTGACCGTCAGGTCGCATACACAAACTTTAGAAGGCAATGGTAGCCAATCACGCTAGAGGGAATATGGGAAATGGAACAGATCCATGTTGATGACATGACTTTAGAGATGATACTGTGTAGCGCTTTGCGTGATTTGAGGCCAAAATCTGTAGGAGCAGTATCCAAGAATGTGTTTAGCAAAGGTCGGCCTGATGGTGGTGCTAGAAGAGGGCCATGTGTACTTGAGTACAGTACTTGACTACATGTACTTAGTTACTTTCAGGGTAACCAATCTGTTTGCCCTCCTGGCCGTTCGCCCTAATCCACCGACCTCACGCTTACCGCGCTGACCGCTCAGTGGGGCGTTTTTGAGCGGTGGTCACACCGTCTCCATAGCGTGGCCGTGTGTGTAGGTATGTATGTTTGTTTGTTTGTTTGTTTGTTTGTATGTATGTATGTATGTGGGTGGGTCTGTATGTAGCCTCAAGCCTGTGTAGTACCTTTTATGACCACACATGTTAAGGGAGGGGTGCTGTTCTCAGGCCAGGCCAGGCCAGGCACACACACACACACACACACACACAGGGGGAGGGGGGAGGGGGGGGGGGGGGGGGGGGTTGGTGGGTAAACCACCGCTCAGTTCACACGGGTGTGATTTTTGTATACTTGTAGGCTATTTGTTTTACGGAGGATAAGATGAGAAATAAGTTTAGGGTTAGACAGTTTAGAGTTACACGCCAAGCGAGCCAGCCACTGCAGAATAGGACCTAAACTCTGTATAAAATAGCTAATATGACATGAAGAGTTGTGTAAAGTAACAAAGTGCATTTACTGAAGTACTGTGAGGTAATTTCTTTTACTTTACTTGAGTATTTCCAATTTCCAATACATTTACTTCTACTCCACTAAATCTCGGATCCAAATATTGTACTTTTACTCCACTACAATTATTTGAAAACATTCAGACCATTCGTACCGTTACGCCGGATAGACGGCCGAGGCAAACGGACTAACAGACTGTTATCCCGTTAAAGCACTGCACAAAACTGATATTCGTATGACTAATCAACACTATCCTCTGACTGAAATAAGGAAGGTTCCGGGGTGCTTCGGAAAGAGTGTAATGAGGGTCCTCTCTTTGGTTGGAGACACAAAATGTGCAAAAAAGGGGGAGAAAAAGAGACTAAGGCACTTCTCTGGTGAAAAAGATAGCAAGCCTTTATTCAGATGGATATTTCATAATTTAAATGAATTAAAAACGGTGACGAGGAATGAGGATACAACCCATGCGTATTGGGTAGCAGCCCCGCTGTAGGACATTTACATGATTAATTGTTGTGCGATTAATGATTTAATTGTGTTTTTGTTGTTGGAGCATAATGAACACTGGAGCATAATGAATAGAAATCACATTTCTGTTTGGCTTTCAGGCCGAAATACAGAAATAATACAAAGAAATGACATGTTTAATAATACTTTATAACATACTTTCCAAAAAACATTAATACAGGGTTCCCACAAATTTTTACCAATTAATTTCCAAAACTTTTCCAGAATATTTAACCCAATTTCCAGGACTATACAACAACAATTCAGCTCAATAACAAGTCGCTTACTCCTATGCGCAATGCCCAAAGACAGGTAGTGTATGCCAGTGGTTCTCAACCTTTTCAGGCTGTGACCCCCGAAATAATCATATTTTAACTGGGGACCCGGCACCCTGACGAGCACTAAGAGTTGAGGAATTTTGTATAACACGTTTCTATTGTAAAAAAAAATAGACGATTTACATGCTCACAACGCCTCGCAACGCGAGGCGTTGTGAGCATTGTCTCGTTTCCCAAAGCCTGTACCATAGACACGTCTGGCGAAGGCTTGATTTATAGGCCTATTCAAAAAGAAAGACCTGATCTAAAAGCTTCCAGATTGGCTATTTCCAGTGCACGACACCCATTGCAACCGAGGACAAAAATCAGACCAGACAAGTGCTTGGCTATCTGTCACCCGCTGGGGTGTCTGTTCACGCCTGTTGTGGAACAACACTGCGAACATGAATCATTCACACGTCCCAGGATTCCCATCAGCCAGTATATAATCACTGTAAATCCTCCCACATTGTCTATATGCTAGCTTTACCCATGTGGGATGGGTGTGTTATGTAGGGCAGACAATGCAGGCTCAAACATATGGATAGCGGGGACACAACACGGCTATTAGAATAGGCGACAGACTCTCCCACAGATGATGACTGACATCACTGATGATATGTCTTAAAGTCTACTATGACATCACTGATACCAGCCATCGCCATGGTTATAGACCCCCCCAAATATGGGACGACGTGTGTGTGTGTGTGTGTGTGTGTGTGTGTGTGTGTGTGTGTGTGTGTGTGTGTGAGTGTGTGAGAGAGAGACTGAGTGGGCAATGATCATTACCATGTGCAGACACTGAGAACTACATTTTTCACTTCTCCCACGTTCAAGCTGTTCAATAGTCTGATTAACTACGATCAGAGTTTTAGCCGTTACGTGGCCCGTGACGCGACGTGGGGAATGTGTGTGTGTGTGTGTGTGTGTGTGTGTGTGTGTGTGTGTGTGTGTGTGTGTGTGTGTGTGTGTGTGTGTGCGCATGCGTGCGTGCTTAACCACAGACCAGATAGGCTAAGCTATGTGCGTGCGTGCCCGTTGGAACTGTTGCAGGTACCCAATACAAAGTAACTTTCCAACCCTGATATACTGTGCGTGTGCACGGCGCAAACCCCACTAACGTCAAGTATGACGTTATTTTCAATGTGTCGTAATGGAAACTACCATTCTGTCAAGTCTTCCTCATGACATATGATTTATCTTAGGGGGAAAGATTTACACAGTTACTTACCATAATATGACATAAAGTAAATGTAAGGTTCTATAAAGTAACAATGTAATTCAGGGGTGCCGTGGATGCAAAAGTAATTTACAGGGGTGTAAAGTTTGACATCCTCTGCTCTATTGTCAGTAGTGTTTATGTTTATACCTGGCCTTGGCTCTAAAGGTTGGTTATATAGGTAACTGTATTGTGTTAACGTACCTGGCCTTGGCTCTAAAGGTTGGTTATATAGGTAACTGTATTGTGTTTACGTACCTGGCCTTGGCCTTGTCTCTCCAGGTCCACCACACACATGTCCACGATGGGGCCCAGGTTGGTGAAGGTCTCCATCACGGCCACGTAGGAGCCCTGGTCGTTACTGTCCACGTTGAGCTACAATAAACAACAACAACAACAACATTCAGCTCATGTTGGATGTTTTGGAGATAAAAGCCAGAGAGGCCAGACTGAGATGGTTTAGACATGTTGTACAGAGGAGGGGATAGTGAGTATATCGGTAGAAGGAGGCTGAGGATGGAACTGCAGTAGATTAGAGTTTATCATGATTGATTATGTATGACGTCATAGAGTAGATCATGTATTCATTGATTATATTAATATCTAGGTGACGTCTGTATGATGATACTAATACTTGATAGTTAGGAGTCGAGAAGTCTTCAGTAGGCCTCAGTAACTATTGTTTTGGTAAAGCCTATCTTGTTATGGTACAGCTCGTTCCAGAGGCCTTGAAGCCACACAGTATAACTCTAGTGTTTGACCATTCTTCTTGGCAGAACTCTTTTACCACTGTCCAGAGTGTTAATTGTATTTCTGTCCATGATATCATGTTATATATAAACTTGACCACACACCACCTAATATAATTGTCTTGTCTCCTCATTTTGTCATGATTATTGATTGATCTGAATTCCACCACAGAACTGTCAGGCAGGAGGCCTAGAGGAAGACCGAAGAGGAGATTTATGGATGTTGTGAGGACATGAAGTTAAGTTGGTTTGAGAGAAGAGGAGGCAGAGGACAGGGTGATGATTTGCTGTGGCGACCCCTGAAGGGAACAGAACAGCCCAAAGGAAAAGAACAGCAACAACAACATGGTCTACAATTATAATCACAGCTCACAGAGAGATACGGTATGTCACAATACAATGTTGTTCACCCCAGGATAAGGATGATAACCCTGACTATTATTGTCTGGAGATCAGATTTCCTTACTGGGTCCCTTCAACGATGGGGTTTCAAATGAACCCTTACGGGTCTGTAAAGCCTCGAACAGAGTCGGGTCCGTGGTGGAAGGCTATCCACCACGGTGTAGTGCGGTGTAGTCTTTTTGAGTCATAAAACTACAACGTTAACGCTCAAAAAGACTACACCGCGGTGGATAGCCTTCCACCGCGGACCCGACTCTGTTCGAGGCTTCACTCTCACGAGTTATGGTGGTCCTTGAAATGTAAAAGTTTGAGAACCACTGGATTGTAATTGTATAGCAGACACATAACCAGCTGACAACCATTCTGGAAACGCTTCCAAATGTGATGGAATCGACTCCGGTTCCTAAATGTTGGATAGAGTTCCTCCGGTTCCAGATCCCAACCCTAGTTAAAAAAGAGTTGCTCCTGTACACACCACAACAGGCAACAATTGGCAGTTCAGTTCATGGCACATTTCTGCACCTCCATGAGAGAAAATAAATCGGCCATAATGGGTGAATAAATACACAAAGGAATAACTGTACCCCTCGCACAAAGATGGTGAACGCATCCCTCCTGCAGCGGCCAGGGTTTTGTCATTGTCTGCAACATTGACATTAAACAAGATGTTCATTTGCATTAAACAAGATGTTGTATTTCTCTCTCCTTCTCTCTGTGGCGTTAGGGCTGTCACAATTATTACATAATCGTCTAATCGTGATTATTTGACATAATCGTGATTATTTTTCATAATCGTCATAATCGTTTCCATGTCAAAAATAGTGGAAATAGCAGATCTACAAGCTCGGCTATTTCCACTATTAATGTTCTTTTTTAAGTATAAAGTTGTCAAATATGTCAGTAATTTCTTTGTATATTTAGCTTATGTGTCATATCTACTGTGCCATGTGTAACTTCAAAGCCTAAAAGCCAAACAGAAACGTAATTGTCAACGACAAAAAACACAATTAAATCGTTAATCGCAATTATTTGAGAGAAAATTAATCGTCATGTAAAATGTCATAATCGTGACAGCCCTATGTGGCGTCAGTGCCGCCCAGCCGCCACTAGGGCAAGAGCCAGTGAAAACTCCTGGTTTGACCCAGATGCGTACAGATACTTGCTGCTACTGTAACTGAGCTAGTATATCAAGGAACCATCACAATTACAAGAATGTCTGTCATCGTATCGATCGCCAGAAGGACTCTCTCTCCCTCTCTTGATCACACACACACACAGAGCACCTCGCTCTATCTTTCTGCCTCAGTGTGTGCTGTCCAAATTAGTTTTCAGGTTCGCACAAGGTAAATGCTCGAGAGACAGAGCGAGCGAGCAAGAGAGAGACACACACAGGGAGAGAGAGAGACAGGGGGAGAGAGAGCGCTCCCCCCTTCCCTCTTGACAAGGCACTCTGCTGTGCAGGTTCTACATATAAATGGGGTGACGACACACACAGATGCTTCACTAGACTACCTCTGATGGTGCAGTACTATAATATACACAGCAGTTCTTCCACAGATGTTCAGACGCCACAGACGCTAATCGATGGTCCCGACCCGAGATCGGTGTGTCAGAGCCTTCACCTCTATTAAACCCCATGTACTATGATGTAATAGAGGTTCTTAAACTTTTGTCGAGGACCCCCAAAGTTATATGCATTATTTGGCCACGGAAGATGTTTTGAGCCAAAAATGGTGTGCCTTATTAGTTGTACAAACTTTGTGCCACGCTGCCTGTGAGCTTGTAGATCTGCAATTTTTGAATAGCAAACGTGTAAAATATGGATAATGTGGTTCAAAATGATTGTGATGCTGCATTAACACATTCTGCTGGGGGACCCCCTGGACCCTCCCCACCCCATCCAAGGACCCTGGGGGTTCCCAGACCCCACTTAGAGAAACACTGCTTTATATCACAACACAAAGCATTGCAAACCTTTTTTTTTTTTTTGGTAGAATGTTCAACCCAGAATCAGGACACGTCACTATGGATTAAAGCTACACTATGTAACTTCCATGTCGTACCCGAGATTCAAACCCCGGTCTCCCAGCTGCGCAAGTGCTAAAAAAAAATAGACCAGGTCAACCTGGTTGTGCCAGACCCCCTGTCTGTCATCATCATTTATGACATCATGCCTTTTGTAGGCATGTCATCATCATGTCATCATCATATATACCCTTTATATAGAAAACCCGGACAGACCGACATTTGCTTATGTAGGCCTACCCATTTCATGGGTCTGGCAAATACCACCGAGTTAATAGAGCATGTCTTCTTTCTCAGGGGAGAACTGTGGCTTTAGATAGTAGGCGACCACTTGTCTCTAGAGAGGTTCTAGAGTAGAGGTTCTAACCAGACCACTGAATCTAATCTAATCTGATCTGATCTAAAAGTCTAAATAGAAGAGCAGGGAGAGACCAAATACAACCGCCACAGTCGTGTTTTCACTTTTTCATGTCAAAGACCCCCAAATTGATATGTATTTGGCCGCAGACCCCTTTTGCCGACATTTAGGTTGTTTGCAGTCTGCTCACGGCCATCAAAGTATACCTTTGCGAATTTATAGAAAAATAGCCAATCATTATTTCCTATCGCGGTCTTATGTAAAACAAAGCTGCATCACTCACGGAGCAGGCCGCCATTACCAAGCGAGAGGTTCCTCCTCCCCCTGTTTGCATCAATTTTCAGGCTGAGAAAACCTAGCCTGATACTTAAGTCCGCACATCACCACCCCCTGTTGGTGGGTGGTGTGTAGTGTGGACTGAACCCGGAGATATTTTATTTTATTTCAAGCGCGCCTGAAGAGCGGGCGCATTGAATGGGCCAATCAGGGCTGTAGACTTGAGGCACGTGGTATGCTGGTCCGGTCCCAGCCCCCTCCCTTCGGAGCTGTTCTGCCCACGTGAGATTCCGTAGTGGACTCTGATTGGTGCTCTTCTGCCCACGTGAGCCGCTAGTGGACTCTGATTGGTCCGTGAAAACTGTCATGGCGGAGTCAGACTCGACTCGAATTCTTTTAATAAACAATACAATAGTGCCGTTTCATTACGTTTTAATACCATTTTGCACTAACGTAAACATGCAGTCATATAATATGTTATGAGAAATAACGTATTTTTGCAATGTCACGCCGCATCGCCGTCGGCGACACACGGGGCAGTGTGTGTGTATGTGTGTGTGTGTGTGTGTGACGTCAATAGGCTTTACCCCGCCCCCGCTGAAGTAGAATCTCCGTCCCCAGGCTCAGACTCAATCCCAAAACGAAGTGTGTGATTGAGTCTGGCGCTTGCAGTCAGGCTAGAGAAAATCACCAAAGAAGTGATCCCGCCGCCATTATTGTTTACGTGCGCTCCAGATTTAAGACTAACGTTACGGGAGCTGCTGCCTGCCACCCCTCATCTGCTTACAGTGCTCAGACAGGTAACAGAACGAACGCTCGTTACGGCACGGCGAACACGTGAAACAAAGAGCGAGCGCTCGTTTAGCAGTGAAAGAGTTAAAAGAGTGACGATAGAAACTGTACATAATGGATAGTACAGGGGTCTTCAACAGGGGGTCCGGGACCCCTAGGGGGTCCTCAGAGTTACTACAGGGGGTCCTCAAAATCTTTGAGTTATAGAATTCTTTTTTTTATATATTAACCACTTGAACCCTAGTGTCCTTATTCTGAGAACTTTAGCCAAAAATAGCAGATCTACAAGAGCTTGTAGATCGGCTATTTTTGGTGTAGAGGGGAAAAAGAGCAGACTAAGTACAGAGTGAAAGGTCAAGTTTATTAAGTATTGACGTTTCAAGTGGTTAATTCTGAAAACACAAATTGACATGAACCCAAAATATACTGATGATCGATCGCGCTGTCAAACGATGAAACTATATGGAATCTATGAAAAGGTTGTGGGGGTTCCTGCTTCATCTCTCTCTCAGCTAAGGGGTCCGTGGCCTGAAAACGTTGAAGACCCCTGGGATAGTAAATGTAAAGACAGCCCATGGCATTAGAACAACCCAACCCTGTCAGGCTTTATTAACCATTAGAACTGTCTTCAGTGCATATTATCTCTTTTATTACACAGCCTATTTATGAATGATGTCAACAATTACAACTGTCTCCATGCATGTTATCTCTTATTCTATTACACAGCGTCTTTATGAATGATGTCAACGATTTGACACAAACAACAAATATTTTAGAATCCACTTACAAGCTTCTGTTAAAAACAAATTGTCTATGAGATTGTGTGATTAGAGGAGCAACACTATGAACAGAACAAAGTGTTGTTCAAAAACAACACACCAAACAACGCCTTAAAGCAGCATTTATACACACTGAGACAAATGTTTCTCTTGGGGGATGAATGCAACATCTGTTTAGGGCTTCATTTATAGAGAAACAAACTAAAACCCTAAAGGAATGAATTATTAATCGACTCTTGGTGGCTAACATCTGACGGAGTGTCTGTGTAATAAGGCATGTATACAAATGTTACTAAAGGCAGTGCAACACATTATTTTTTTACTGTAACTTTAATTTATGTGGAAAAAACCTATTCATGGGTTGCAATTGTAGTCCTACACCAGCCATGTTGAGGACCAACATTGAAACACCTGTGTTGGTCCTCAACATGGCCATTTAGGACAACAAATGCAACTCATGAATAAGTTGCCTGGTTCCAGACCATAGACCCCGCCCACTCTTAGAGTGGATTGTTTCTCTGGTCTGGAGCTGAGTACATGAATCGGCAGTTTAGCAGCCAAAAACTGCGGCTGATCCAATGAGCGCAGGGGGTAGGGGTGGGTTTAACGAATATCCAATCCGCGCAGCAGTTGAAACGATTCAAACGAAATTCACACACACAGGCAGGCTGAGGCAGGCACACATGCGTGCGCGCTGATTTCACCAAGCTGTTAATGTTGATTACATGTTTCTGATCGCAGTTCTGTGTGGAAGCAGTCACTGGCACAGACAGAGACACACGCACAATCACACGCCGCGACGGTGCGTCGCGTTCACCGTGCGTCGCGATCAAAAGTCCCTTCCCGTAAATTGCTCAGAATAGGGCACAGTTTCAGACCAAAGCGTGAGCTGAGTCTGAAATCAGGCTAATGAATAAGTAAAGTATATGTTATAATTTGGCATTCTCAAATAAATAATTAATGTGTCATATTAGTGTCTCTCTCAATACGTAAAAGACGTACTTGTCAGGGTTCAATTTCAAAAGAATTTAAAGTAGCAGATCGAAAAGCTCAAAATGCGTTGCTTCGTGCAACATTCCGAGCTTGTAGATCTGCTACTTTTGATGCTTTTGTGTGACGATGTAGGATGGATCAAGTAGGGCGCTGATTTACGAAAAAAAAATAATAGTTAAATGAAGGTTTCTGCCTGACATCAACTGTATAATATATTTTGGAAATGTTGTTTGAACAGCTAAGTCGGCCCAGCCCAACATTTACCATAATCAAATCAATGCTGTAACATCAGCAGTGGAAGTAGTTTCACCTTGTTGCTGCTTGACCGATCCGCTTGGCAAACACATCAATATGCACTTAATTCAATATTTTAACGGCTTCCAGGGAAGAGCAATTTTAGCTGGTTTTGAATGCTAGACCGTAAACATTTACGGTGCACATTTAAAGGCCAACAGTGTACCAGGCACAGTCCATACAGCATGTACAAATAGCAACTTCCTCCACTCATGATGTCACTGGAGTGTGAAGTTCAAATTGAGCCATTCTGCTACTGGTACGGTCACATTGGAAGAACCATTCATTTAAGTGCATTTAATTATAGGCTGTAAGAAACTGAATATATATTGCTGACTAGTAGGGAAGCAACTTATCGATTAATTCAAGAATTGAAAGGGGATAACCTTATTGATCGATTAACCGATTAATTAATAAGCGGCGCTTTTTAGGACCAAAAGGAAAATTCTTGTCCAAGACCAAAAATTAGTGACGAAACATAATTGCCTTGATGTATAAAACATTAACGAGCATCAACGAGGTTCAGCTGGACACAGACACACACACCTCCCCTCTACAGTGCTCTATGGAGTCCGTCTCATTTCTCTCCAAAAGCCTTTGATTATGATGGAATAGGATTACTGTGATTATGGTAAGCTCACATTTTATATCACACACACCATACCTGTAACATTCACTAGCCAAAAATCTAAAAGTATTTTTTTCAAAAAAAAACAACAAAAAAAAATTAATTATAAGTTTAAATTAATCGAATAATTTCTTAACGGCAATTCATCGATTTGATTAATCGTTAACATCCCTGTAGTATGTAAATATCTGAAGTTGTCCCTTATATGTTGCACATTTTTGTATAATATGTAAACACATTTCCGAACGCTCCTATGTTGTACTGTTCCTCGAAAATTCTATTGGAGACAAATCCTGAGTTATTTGCTGAATTATGGGCGACCTGGACCGACCCTCCCTGAGCACCGGAGAGCTGAGAACAAAGCATTGGTTTTGCTTTTTACCTCTAGGCTTTATGCACTCATTATTTAATGTGTTGTTTCTGCTTTCTAAGATCTTTTTTTTTTTTTATACAGTGGTGCGATGCTTTTTATCTGATGAAGAGCCGGCAGGCTTGAAACTTCCAATTAGGGATGGGACCCCATGAAAATGACATGCAAAGATTATTGTGGCAAAAGATTATTGCAAATGCAATTAACGATATTATCACGAAAATCTAAATATGCTTAAAACTTAAAATGTCACCTTTTGTTTAACCACTTGAACCCCCAGCATCCCTATTCTGGGGGGGACGTTCGCCAAGGAATAGCTGATCTACAAGTTGGTACATCTGCTAGATCTGACATTTTTTGGAAGTTGTACTGAATTTGCAGCTCAACAAAAGCTGTATGACTATGTGAGGACAATTATTGTGAGCGTTTTTATAATCACAATAAACGATAATAACGATTATCGTCCTTTCCCTACGTCCAATGATGGTGTAAAGGAACCAATAAATCGTTAAGCTTTGGAACATGACCCAGGGTGCAGACTTTTTCTTTTCTCGATTCTGAGCCCAGCAACTGATTATGTTGTTTTAAATTTTTGAGTGGATGTGTTTTATTGTTTATTTCCATGACAGTTTCACTTATGCAAATGTTTACTGTAATACTTTGAGATGTGTCCAAAATGTAAAGCGAATTATAAATAAAATGTACTTGAATAGATGATTGAATGGGTGTGTTCTTTTACCTTGACCAACTGGGAGTCTCCCAGTCTGGAGCCCACAAACACCACTCCGTTGTCCAGGTAGGTTAGACACTCTGCGATGGATGTCTGTGAGAGGAGAGAGAAAGAGAGACATTAGTTCTGTAAGTAAGTCTGAAGTTTGAGTGTAGGTCCCCATGTCCCCATGTTTGTAGTACGAGATGAACGTCATAGAAAGTGCACAGAGACCGACATCAACACAGCTGATGTCACAGATATGCACGTGTCGTGTTTGATACCATGCGAGGTGAGCACTGCTCACCATTTGTGTCTGGCCTTGTGTTTATGTCCCTAAGTCCATAGTCATAGCGGTTCACACAGGTGAGATTATTATAAGGTTTTCAGTAAAGAAAAGGTTTTGGACATACAAGGTTTTATGTCTGACAGCGATGATTTGCTTGTTGGAGTTGAGTGAGTTCAGCCAGGTCTGTATGTGTGTTGTTGACTGACGTCTCTTAATTTAGTCCTAAAGCATTCCGCTGCATCTGATGTCTCCTGACGTCCAACGCTATCTTCAGAGCAGCAGGGAAATCGTCTCCGCTCTGCAGGGCTGTTTACAAGTTCTCACCTCCTCCATTATAAACGTTGATTTAGAAGCAGTACAATGAGAATACAACGCCTGGAACAGAGTCCGTGTTGAAAGCAGACAGTGCATTGCATGTGGCTGGTAATTACTCACTGAGGCGTTAGCACTAGCAGAGAGTTCCATGCTACACTACTGAATGACTGTGGGGCTGCTATTTATCAGGCTGTGTAGGAGCGCTGGGCTCCAAACACATTCATTACAAAACATGTTTTCAGAGTCGATCTGCTCGTCAGGGAGGTGGTGCTCTCCTGACAGGGCTGATGAAATAGATTTCCATCCAGCAATTCATCCAGTAAAAGCGATTATGATATTACGGCTGTAATGTTACTTTGGTCTCTTAGGGCTAGGCAACGTATTGATATTTATTGTTTTATGGTCTTCATCGTTGTAACCGTATCAAGGGGGTCCTTGCATTCTTTAGTGATGCTTTAATTTTGTCCTCATATCTAGCAGTGTGTCAATAATTGTACCTAACTCTGAAACTCGGGTGATAAAGTTTGGTCCAAATCAAATCCATACTTTGATTAGGATTTCCTCAGTCAAGGTGACTGCGGACAGCAGTGGTGTAAAGTAACCACAGTAAGTACATTTACTCAAGTAGGCTACTGTACTTGATTAAATACAGTTTTGAGGTATTTCCATACATTTTCAATACTTTTACTTCTACTCCACAACATCTCAGGGGCAAATATACTGTAATTGTACTTTTTACTCCACTACAATTATTTGGCCGCTTTAGTTCCTAGTTAGTTACGTGGCAGATTTAGACTATTATCACACAACATACATTAAACAATTCAGCCCTATATATATATATATTTCGGCCATTTGAAAATAGCAGATCTACAAACTTCTTCCACCACTGGTGGACAGAGGGAGAGTGCAACGATGGCACATGGCTTCCATACATAAGTAATGAGGGTTGCTCTGTGCTCAGGTGGGCAAAAGACAGCAGAAACAGTACCTCTGCACTGTGTGAGTAACGACCCAATCCAAGCATGTCTGGAACTTAAAACCCATTTAGAACGGGTACACATTATTGTGAATTATTATTTTATGCTTTAACTATTGAAAAATAGCAGATATACAAGCTCACAGCGCGGCACCGAGTGCCGCGCTGTGAGCTTGTATATCTGCCATTTTTGAAAAATCATGAAGATTAGAATTTTGACCCGATCCTATAAGTGTCTTTTGAATCCTCTGTTCTTGAGAGACTACTATGTCAGTGGTGCTCAAACCTTTTCATGTGAAGGACCCCTAAAATGATATGTATATGGCCACGGACCCCCATCTCAAAATATTTAGTTCCAGGGACCACCCAGAAGCAAATTTTGAGTTACAAATGTTTGCTTTGAAAATACATATATTCAAAGATTTGCACACATTTTCACGACTTTTTCAAAAATAGCAGATCTACAAGCTTGCAGCGTGGCGCCGCGCTGTGAGCTTGTATATCTGCTATTTTTCACTGGTTAAAGCATTCAATAATTCTAGGCCTAAATGGGTTAATGTTGTTCATGAATAGTATTTCCTCACCGCCTGAATGAAAGAAAACGTTTCCCAGCCTCTGCTCAACCAGGGCACCTCAGAGCAGCCCAATGGGCAGCCAGGCAGTCCACGTTAAACACACAACAAGAGCCTCAAACAACTATTAATGTCTAAATAACATCTCACCTGACTGGAGAAACAGTGCCACCTGCTGCTCATCCCATGAACCATCACCCAACATTGGCATCATAGTCACATTTTCTTTTTGCTGATTTTCTGACAATCCCCTTAATATTTGTGATACATTGTAATGGGAAAACGAACAAAATGATGACCGTATCAATACACTGCCCATCTCTGAGAGACATAATAGCTTTGATGGCTGTTATTACCCATATTATATAATGGATGAAAATCTATTTTATCAGCCCCGTCAGGAGAGCACCACCTCCCTGACGAGCAGATCAACTCTGAAAACATGTTCTGTAATGAATGTGTTTGGAGCCCAGCGCTCCTACACAGCCTGATAAATAGCAGCCCCACAGTCATTCAGTAGCGTAGCATGGAACTCTCTTCTAGTGCTAACGCCTCAATAAGTCAATAGCAGCCACCTGCCAAGCACTGTCTGCTTTCAACACGGACTCTGTTCCAGGCGTTGTATTCTCATTGTACTGCTTCTAAATCAACGTTTATAATGGAAGAGGTGAGAACTTGTAAACAGCCCTGCAGAGCGGAGACGATTTCCCTGCTGCTCTGAAGATAGCGTTGGACGTCAGGAGACATCAGATGCAGCGGAATGCAACAACACACATACAGACCAGGCTGAACACAACTCCAACAAGCAAATCATTGCCGTCAGACATAAAACCTTGTACGCAGTATGTCCAACAGTTACTTGTTTCAATGGATAGTTATTTTTTAGTTATAGAATGGATAGTTATTTTTTTGTTATACAAGAGTTAAGGCAAAACATTTCAAGTTTTACTGTTATGTATAAAACATAGAAATGTTTGAGAACACAAAGAAATGAAACATGGAGATACAAGGTTTGTGCCTGACAGCCACACAATAGGAGAGCAGGTGAACGAACAAAGTGAAAGATAGAAGAAGGCAAGCATGATGGATGGACAGAGAGAGAGAGAGACAGAGACAGAGACAGAAAGAGGGGAGAAACAGAGAGAGAGAGAAAGAGTAAAAGGCTTTTAAGATGGGAAGTGATTGACAGTCCTACTAATTCATTTCCAATGAGGTGCGGGCGACTAGTTGAAAAGCGCGGACAATGTGAAGGGCGGAGCAGGTGAAACGGGTGCATTCCGTGAAAGTGAGACGGACAGACACGGACACCGAAAGAGACAGAGATGGAGTGATCCACACACCTCTCCCAGAAGCTCTACATGCAGGTCCTTCAGAGTAGGCACGTGCACACAGACATCAAAGGGGACTTGAACCCCTGCCCTTTTATCCGTCTGTAAAAAGTGCCCTCTCCAGACCATGAATGCAGTTTTTACTATGGTGAAAGAAATGCAAATGTCCCCTTTCCATGACATACCTGAAGGCAGCTTTCAATTGAATTGCCTTGTCCAAACTCTCCTGAACGTGAATGCAGCATCTTATGTTGAAAGAATTGCCCTCTCTGTGTAGCAATCCATGCTGTTACACTGTACCACATCTTCAGTATTCACTTGATTATGCTTAGTTCAGTGTGGTATCAAGCAACGAAAATAGCCAACCTCCAAGCTCACAATTGTGGGCTTGGAGGTCTCCTATTTTCAATGTTTTCACCAAAAGGCCCATTTAGAAATGTCAGGCCTCTTTAACATTCTCTGCACGTCCCAGCTTCAGAGACAAAGACAGACAGAGACACAGACAGTGGTCCCCAACTCTCCCAGCAGCTCTACATGCAGGTCCTTCAGAGACAGACACAGAGACAGAGACAGAGACAGAGACAGAGACAGACACAGAGACAGACACAGAGACAGACACAGAGACAGACACAGAGACAGACACAGACAGAGACACAGGCAGTGGTCCCCCCAGTACCTCTCTCAGCAGCTCTACATGCAGGTCCTTCAGAGACAGAGACAGACACAGACACAGAGATGGAAACAGAGACAGACAGACACAGAGACAGAAACAGAGACAGACACACACAGTGGTCCCCACCTCTCCCAGCAGCTCTACATGCAGGTCCTTGAGCACCACGGCTCCGTCCATCAGCTCCTCCTTCTCCAGCAGTAACATGAACAGACGTCCCTCCATGTCTCCCAGCAGGTAGCGAGAGCCGTTGGGGTCCACGCGGTTGTGGCACACGATGGTGCTTTGCTGCAACGCAAAAACAATCACACACAATGGTGTACGTTAGACATGTATGACTGAGGAAGAACATGGGGGTTCGTAACGTTACCAAGTAAAATTGCATTTGGGAGCAGTACCTGCCGCTACAACATTTGACCTAGTGCAGGGGTCTTCAACGTTGTCAGGCCAAGGACCCCGTAATTAAGAGAGAGCTGGAGCAGGGACCCCCACAACCTTTTTATAGATTCCATAAAGTGTCATCGTTTGACAGCACTGTATTTTGGATTCATATAAATTGGTGTTTCAGATATTTAACCACTTGAACCGTCAATACCTAATAAACTTGACCTTTCACTATACCTCTACATCAAACCTCTTTGTCGAAAATAGCTGATCTACGATCTCACAGTGCGAAGCCAGCGCGAGACGTTGTGAGCTTGTAGATCTGCTATTTTTGTCTAAAGTTCTCAGAATTTGGACACTAGGGTTCAAGTGGTCAATATAAAAAAGGATAAAGATTTCTATCACACAAAGATTTGGAGGATCCCCTGTAGTAACTCTGAGGACCCCCTAGGGGTCCCGGACCCCCTGTTGAAGACCCCTGACCTAGTGTGTTTGTATGTTTGATTGTGTTTGTATGATTGAGCACGGCTGTATGTAGCATGGCAACAACAGCTGCAACCAGGTCCATTTGGTTCTATGTGTACACGAGTTATAGCATTATAGAGGTTCTTCAAATTAACTTTTTAACTGTAGTTTAAAAAGTTTGAGAACCATTGCATTAAATGCAGTCACCCAAACTTCAGTAACACAGCTACAGTACAGACCTCACTTTTTTGTGTGTGAAGTAAACTTCTTAAGTCACCCAAAGGGATTAAGTGCTCCAGTTTACCGCCTTTCTGGAACCGATTCCAGGACCATGGAGCATTAAAAGTGTCAAACAATATTAACCACTTTAAACCTGGAGAGTGAACCTATTTTGGGCATGTCTTTATAGTGCAGTCGGAAATCTTCAAAAAAAACAAAGAAAACAAGGGGAAAATAGCATATCTACAAGCTCACACGGATGCCAGGGTGTTCCACAAGCGCCAGCTGCCAGCTGGATAGCCGTACATTAAAACAAACCTCGACTTTTTTAACTACCTTTTTATACTTTCTGATTGCCCTACGCCAATATTGTAGGGAGTTCTGCATCCAAGTACATCTGAGCACTTCAAACCACGCCAAAAAGAACACTTCTACAAGCTAACTATGTGTTGCACTGACACTGAGGCGCTCTTTTAGCTTGTAGGGCTGGTGGGAAAAGGGTAGGTATAGATGCAATGTAGTGCAATGTGGTAACACATAAGATCAGACTTAATAGGTGACAGGGATCATTCTGCTTATTAAAACAGAATAATGGATACATGATGGTCACATGAGTTTGAGGATGAGATCATGTGTGTATCAAATATAATAATGCTATCAAAAACATCACAATTCTTTGATCAAAAAATGTCACATTTCTTTGATCATATTACAGAGTATGTTCATTTTAAATATAGTTAGGAAACAAAATCATCTAAAGTAACAGGAGCTTTCACCTGGAGGAAGCTGTTCAAGCATGGAAATGTCAAGAATAGAGCCATAGCAGTAGGTTGGAGAGGCTTAATGTTGGTATCAGCTAGAGTGCGGGAGTAAGCTGTGTGAGCTTGGAGATCTGCTCTTTTCGGCAAAGAGGTTTGGTGTAGACCAAGTGCAGACCAAGTGCAGAGCCAGAGGTCAGGTTTACTAAGTATTGAGGGTTGGTTAACTCTTTCTCAGCCACGGGGAGCCACTTAATATTAAAACCGGATTAAACCGTACTTCTTCTGTACTTAAATTAGCCGACCGGAATTTTCCGTACTAGGTCATTAAAACTAAATAAATGATAATGATAAAAAAACGATCGGGAGCCCTTCTCCATCTCTTCTTCGACTGATCTAAAAGCATCATTCTCTCAACCCTCTGAACCGGAAGTGCTTCTGGTAGCTTTTCGTTCTCTATAGCCAAAATCCCATTCACTTTCATTGTAGGAGGAGGCGTTAGCATAGCATCTGTTCGTGATGTTTTCGATCAGAAAAAAGTTGACATGAGCGCTTCATACCGAGTGGATTACATTCGTTTACCTCGATGTGCACGCGAAGCGCGCTCGGCTCGGCCAAAATCCCCACTATATGCCAATGCAGATCGAGACACGTCGCTGGTGAGTAAACAACAGGGGATCGAAAGAAGAAAAAAAAAAGAACGGTGCCATCCAAGAAGGACGGGGGCGCGCTGATGTTCTTGTAAAATGAATGCTGTCTCAGATAATACAATAATAGGAATTTCCGGCTAGTCCGCAGACAAGCCATTCTGGCCAGGCTGGGAAAGTGTTAAATGTCTGAGAATACACACATCCAACATACACTGATAATAAAGCTGTCAAACATCAAATAGCTAAGGGGTCCTTGGCCTGAAAAAAAAAAAAAGTTAATGAAGACGCCTGTTCTGTTGTATACACAAGTGAACATAATATGTGAATGCATGTACATCTTCATGCATGCGTCTCGTTAATATTCACCAGGTGCTGCAGAACTGATTGTTACAAATGAGACGGTGAAGTGCCACTGCGTGATTGAGACGACGAAAGGGAAACAGCTGGCTTCAGAGTGGAATACTAACGAATGGGAGACGACACACTCCTCCTACACAGGCACCTCAAAGTTAAAAAGGATTACGGTTTCACCTTCATAACATAATTTGGTTTTCAAATAGTCGCATAGCAACAGCAGGAGCTGCCTAACACTTCATTCATGTATGAGCACTGGCACATAATGCCTGCCAGGCAGGCTTGGATGAAAGAAACTTGACCGTGGTGCGAACAGTTTGGTGAGTGCAGATAGATGACACAACGAGCAGAACATTTTACTGTGTGCGTGCCGCTGTGGCCAAATGAGCAACATTTAATAGTTTGGGACATTTCCAGGTGCTTTAGTCGAGTGTGTTGTCTTGCCTTGTAAGCATTAACTGGGCTTTCAGAGCCTTCGGCCCTTAAGATGTTTGTTTCTCGATTAATGTTTACTGTAAGGGGGGGAAATCAGTTTTGTAGCAGCGAGTAAGTAACACTGGTTCAGAAAAAGATAATAGCCTAGTTACAATTGTTATTTAAAGCTGGTTTTCGGCTGCTGCTAATTAACTTGTTCCGAGACATCAGCACATTTCTAAAATCCTCATCAGTTGAAGACAGTGTACTACTGTAGAATGAAGATATTACTGTGTAAAAATGAAGCTAGAGGATTTGACAGGCACAGACAGACAAATGCACTAATTGAAATAATTGATTTGGTCAACATTTTTAATAAAAGAATAGACTTTCAAAACTAGCTAGGCTCACAGCGCGCTGAGAGCATGTGGATCACTGTTTTGGCAGGACACCGTCTGTAGTGAAATTAGGGTTAGAGTAAGGTTAATCAGGCTATTTCAATAGAATAATCAGCAAAAAGATAATTGATATTTGTAGCCCTACAGTCAACGACGTGACACAAGGTATTCATGTGCTGAACAGAGTTGATTTTGTCGACTAAAACTATGACGAAAATATTTTGTCGACTACCTTTTTTCACTGACTAAAAGTAATTAAAAACGAAATAAAGCTAAAGATTAAAATTATGACTAAATATATTCATAATTTTGTCAACAAAAATAAACCAGACTAGGGAGGGACTAGTGGAGAAGAGATCCAGTAGGAATAAAAGACATGTCTTTTTATGTTTTCGGGTAAAACATTTCAGATCACTAAAATGTGACCAAAACTTAATTTTATGTGTTATTATAGTAATGGCAAATTATATGCCATTCCGATACCATGTAATTTATCACATGATGATATATAATTTACAGTAATCAATTAGAAAACGTTTACTGATCAGTGGTTCTGAAACCTTTTAATTTCAAGGACCCCCATAACGGGTCCATTTGGTTCCATGTGTACTCTCTCTAGAGTTACAGACCTGTTAGGGTCCATTTGGAACCCCATCATGGAACCCAGAAATTCCCTGAACCCCATTTTGAGAGACACTGTGGGTTCTCTGTATAGACCGATAGATACAAGTAATGGGTCTCGGAATCTGTATGGTGAAGAAAAGAAATGTCATGGGTGCATGCATCTCTACTGTACAATCAGGCACAAACTAAAGTGAAACCTCCCATCTAGAACAAAGCCCAGCGGTGCAGAGTGAGAGTGAGTGAGAGAACACTCCTAATTATAGACATAGGAGACAGTCTTTGAGCTTCAGCACAGTTAAAGAACACGTCATCATCTCAACACGTTGAACAACACTCAAAACTGAGAACAAAGTTACGTCTGAGACAATCAATGAGACACAATGGCTTTAAAAATGTTATATGTTTTAGAACATGGATTTTTGTCCCCCTGGGTTCATACTGTATACTTGGCCCCCCTCCTTTTTTCCCAACAAAAATAGACAATCTACAAGCTGCTGGCATTTATGTGGTTATTATAAACACAGTAATTTAAATGTAGAAATCCCAATTTATCAATACACTGATCGTTTTTATTTAATAGCATCGGGCTACAAGGCTAAATGATGTTCCAATGAAATGTCCCAAGCACAACATATCAGATTTGCGCAGCGTAAACCATTAGTCCATTCAGAGTTTAAACAGGTCATTCTCCATTTCCAGAATGCATGAAGGCATATTGACTCTTGTCGGGTGGAAACCTCACATGTCCAAAATGATTATGTCAGGGGTCTTCAACAGGGGGTCCGGGACCCCTAGGGGGTCCTCAGAGTTACTACAGGGGGTCCTCCAAATCTTTGTGTGATAGAAACTTTTGTTCTGCTTTTTTTATATTAACCATTTGAACCCTAGTGTCCTTATTCTGAGAACTTTATCCAAAAATAGCAGATCTACAAGCTCACAACGCCTCGTGCTGCGAGGCGTTGTGAGCTTGTAGATCGGCAATTTTCTGCAAAGTCGTTTGGTGTAGGGGGGAAAAAGAGGAGAGTACAGAGTGAAATGTCAAGTTATGTATTGACGATTCAAGTGGTAAAATACTAATAAATCTGAAAACAAATGTACATGAATCCAAAATACACTGATGATTGTGCTGTCAAACAATGCAACTATATGGAATCTATGAACAGGTTGTGGGGGTCCCTGCTTCATCTCTCTCTCAACTAAGGGGTCCTTGGCCTGAAAACGTTGAAGACCCCTGGATTATGTAATAATTGTGAGAGGTTATGTGTGTGTGTGTGTGTGTGTGTGTGTGTGTGTGTGTGTGTGTGTGTGTGTGCGTGCGTGCGTGCGTGCGTGCGTGCGTGCGTGCGTGCGTGCGTGCGTGCGTGCGTTGTCCTAAAGCTAAGTTCACCAACTGAGCGGCTACTGATCTCACAGCCTGTGGGGACAGTAACCATGACAACAAAGTCCATAGGCCTCGTGTGTGGATAGGTAACCGTGACAACAACAGAGCCCATAGCTAGGGATGGGACGATATGAAAATCGCGATAATCAAAATAGGATTAAAATGTTAAATGTTCCACCATTTGTTTAACAACTTGAACTCCCAGCATCCCTATATTCTGGAAGGAACGTTGGCCAAAAATAGACGATCTACAAGCAATCTTTTTTAGAAGTTGTACAGAATTTGCAGGTCAACAAAAGCCAATTCATCCTAGTGCATAATGGAGTACAATTTCAGGATTCGTTAAAATCTCAGCATTGTGAGTGTTTCTTATCACGATAAACAATAATAATGACTATAGTCCCATCCCTTTAGAGAAAAAGTAACGCACATCCTCCTGTTCTTGGTGCTGAGCTAAAAACTGACAGTGCAGTAGTACTAGAAAGAAACAAAATAGCTCGCACTCACTTTCTCTGTAGCTCCAATTATTTTATTTAGCAAACAGCAAAAAGATATACGTTTCGACCCCTAAGGGTCTGAAGAAGACCTTAGGGGTCGAAACGTATATCTTTTTGCTGTTTGCTAAATAAAATAATTGGAGCTACAGAGAAAGTGAGTGCGAGCTATTTTGTTTCTTTCTATAGTCCCATCCCTACCAAAGTCCAAATCTCTTGTACTCACAGGGAGCACAAGTGCAATTGTCCCTGATAATATGGCTGCCTACACGTAGGGCTGTCACGATATGACATTTTACATGACGATTAATTGTCACTCAAATAATTGGCGATTAACGATTTAATTGTGTTTTTGTCGTTGATAATTACATTTCTGTTTGGCTTTTAGGCTTTGAAGTTGCATATGGTAGAAATGACACATAACCTAAATATACAAATACATTACTGACATATTTGACAACTTACTACTTCAAAAATAACATTGATAGTGGAAATAGCCGATCTACAAGCTCACAACGCGTCGCGATGCGACGCGTTGTGAGCTTGTAGATCTGCTATTTCCACTATTTCTGACATTTTTCAACATTCACGATTATGACGATTATGACACAATAATTGCGATAATGTCAAATAATCACGATTAGACGATTATGTAATAATTGTGACAGCCCTAACTATAGTCCATCCCTACCAAAGTCCAAATCTCACTCACAGGGAGCACAAGTGCCATTGTCCCTGATAATATGGCTGCCTACACGCCTGAATCATTATGTTGGATGATAATACGGCTGCCTACACGCCTGAATCATTATGTTGGATGATAATATGGCTGCCTACACACCTGAATCATTATGTTGGATGATAATATGGCTGCTGCCTACACGCCTGAATCATTATGTTGGATGATAATATGGCTGCCTACACGCCTGAATCATTATGTTGGATGATAATATGGCTGCCTACACGCCTGAATCATTATGTTGGATGCAAAAGTGTTCTTCATTGATAACTAAATATCTCCCAGTAGCTTTTCACCCTATACTGTATGTTCCACAGCAAAAGTTGAATCATCTGAAATGAACCAGGCTAAAGTGCTTTTCATTGAAAAAGCAAACACAACAAAAAGACAATAAAAGCTAAGTAAGATCAAGTGCTATTGTGGGGAGACAGACAACAAAAATGCAAATGCACTGGGGAAAAAAGCGCCCCCTCGTATAACAATAACAAACTCACCTTGATAGTAGGTGGTGCGATGGCCAAGTATTTGTCTCCATTGTGGTAGGTGATGGATTCCTGTCCAATGATTATAGCACCCCCAAATGGCTCTGGCACTGAAAGACAACGTTCATAAATGGACCATCATTCACTCTCCAAAACGCAATTTCACAGGCTGACAATCCGTTATAATTCTTTCTCGAGTGAACACTTTGGTGAGTAAAGAGACAGCGCTGTTTATCAAAGACAGGCCCGGCGTGACCCGGGGGACTTATTTAGTGTCAATCCTGCATAAATTGTCTTCCCTTGCATATTCATCTCTCTAATATTGACACATGAAGTGTGCAGCAGCGTCTAATGTAGTTGTAGTGTGCAGCAGTCTAATGTAGTTTTAGTGTAACACAGTGCTGTGAGTTTTAACGCTCCAATGTGAGAACTGATGTTAGGAGCGTCGCCTTGCTTTTAGCCCACTGACTATACAAATAATGTATACTTTGCAATACAGACTACAAACATCATCAGGCAAGCACAGGTCCTTTTGTACTTGGCGAACTTTCCCAATAAATCACCTATGGTCATGAAGTGTGGGTCATGACCGAAAGTATAAGGTTGCGGGTGCAAGCGGCCGAAATGGGTTTCCTCAGACGGGTGGCTGGTATCTCCCTTAGAGCTAGGGTGAGAAGTTCAGTCACCCGAGAGAGACTTGGAGTAGAACCGCTGCTCCTACACTTGGAAAGGAGTCAGCTTAGGTGGTTCGGGCATCTAGTACGGATGCCCCCTGAGCGCCTTCCTTGGAAGGTCCTCGATGCACGTCCCACTGGGAGGAGACCCCGTGGCAGACCAAAGACCAGATGGAAGGACTATATATCCGAACTGGCTTGGGAACGCCTCAGTATACTCCCTGAGGGAGTAGAGGAAGTTGCTCAACAACAGTGTGAATTTGATCCTTCATGGTTGTCTAGTCTACACAACCGAGCAAACGGAGTGTGTGTGTGTGTACAGACTGTGCACATATGTACACATTTGTGAGTGCATGTAAATAGCCAAACCATTTAATTATAAAATGCTCATAAGTGATTTTGTTTGTTCAAGTTTTTATTTGTCTTGGGCTGCCACTGCAACACATGCAGTGGGACATTGATTATATCGCTCTGTCGGATGGAAACCTTGTTTGTCCAAAGCTGAAAAACTTTTCAGGATTCAAATTAAAAACTAGCAGATCTACAAGCTCAAAACATGTCGCTTCGTTCGCACCACATTTCGAGCTTGTAGATCTGCTACTTTTGTGTGACGCTGTAGTATGGATCAAGTAGGCTGTTGATTTACACAAAAATAAGACACACACACACACACACACACACACACACACACACACACACACACGTGAACAACGTGTGCTCACCAGGGATGACCATAGACGCCTCAGCCTCCACGTTCTCCTGCTTCCACGGACCCTTATTGAACTCCTTCTCTCTCAGAGACACCTCGTAGGTCTTCACATGACGTCCCTGGGGGTCCTAAAGAGACAACATGACAAACAGGATTATCAGACCTTCACAAATACTGTATTTCCTCCATGTGGACAACATTAGAGACTCATTTTGATTAATTGGAAATGTCATGGATATGTCATGGATACTGTATGTGCTGTTTGACTGATGTTTGGTTTGTTCTGTCTAGCTCTCTGTGTTTATCTGTTGTTTGTTTTTCTCCATACATTTTATTTTTTTATTTATCCTGTATTTTCGGTATGTTGTGAGTTGTTTGTGTGACAATTCATTCAGTTTTTTTTTTTCAATTTTGTATTTAATGGATTGCACTGGAAGAAGCGATTATAATTTAATTATAAATCACAAATATAACAACTAGGCGCAAATTGATATGTATCCTAATGACGTATCACTGTGCCTTGTCATTTGAGCTCAAGCAGGGCAGCACTGCATTTTACCATGACATATCCATATCCAAACATTTGATTAATTCCAAACCGTTTCAAGGCCCGCAAAACTGTTTTTCCAATCTCAAAATACCCCTGAGAATAGATATCCAATGCCCACCCTCTCCCCTTCAGGGTTCCCACACAATAACAACAATGAATTTTCAAGACTTTTCCATCACTTTTGCAAAGTAGACTAACCGGCCAGACTATGAAATTCAACCACAGGGTCTGGTTTGACCAGTGAGGGGAGGATGGAGTGGGAGAGATGGGCCAGAGAATGGGCACAGCAGTAGTTAGTGTGTTTGCTGTGCCGCACCGCTGCCATCAAAAGTAGAGCTGAGCTGCTGATCTACCGATCAATCTTGCCTCCTGCTCTCACCTATGGTCATGAAATGTGGGTTGTGACCGAAAGAACAAGATGGCAGTTAGAGCAGCCGCTGGAATGTGTTTTCTCAGGAGGGAGCGAGGCTGCCTGGCACCTCCAGGTTAGTCACTCAGTAGAGACAGAGTGGAGCCGTTTGCTTGCATAGAAAGGATGCCAGTAGTAGGGATGGGACGATATGAAAATGTCATATCACGATTATTGTGACCAAAGAAATCACGATTTACCATATTATCGTGATAATCCAAATCCATTATCCTGTGGCGGAACATTTGCCAAGCTGATGTACAAGCTCACAACGCATCGCAACGCGACACGTTGTGAGCTTGTAGATCGGCTATTCTTTGGCAAAGAGATTTGGTAGAGAGTGAAGTATCAAAAGTATCAAGTAAGTATATTATACAGTAAGTGCCTTTTACCAACTTTAGTGGGTTTAAGTGGTACCGGATATGCAGCTCGGAAAATAAAAGGTGAATTGATTCCAGTGCATGGCAGAGGACGATATATCACGATAAATTAAATCTCCACGATACGATTATCGTGAGTGTTTTTTTATCACGATAAACGATAATATCAGGTATCGTCCCATCCCTAGCCAGTAGGAGGAGGTTTGGGCATGGAGTTGCGCTGCCTCCTTGGTACCTCCCTAGGGAGGATTTCCAGGCACAACAAGCTGGGAGGAGGCCATGGGCAGACCAAGGACCAGATGAGCAGGGGGGGGGTTATCTCCACGCTGGCCTTGGAACACCTAGGTATGCCACAGTCAGAGCTGGGCAACGTGAGAAAGGCATGAGAAAGGGAGGTCTGGGATATTATTCTCTGCTGGAACTGCTACATCTCTGCAACCTGACCCTGGATAAGCTGACAGAAGATTCAACCACTGTTCCCTTGATAAAAATACTGACTTTGTGAGATGCACAAACGACGTGAGGTTTTTTTAAAACAGCGTCCAAGTTCCAAACTTCCCAGGCAAATTCCCCAACCTTGAAGATTTAACATCAGAAATGTTTCCATTTACGCTGTGCGTGCACAGCACACGTATGCACACACACGGTGGCTCCACTCCACTTTGACAGCCTTTTTGCCTCCTTTTTTTTGCATCCCAAGTTGTTGAACTTAACCCTAACCCCTCTAACAACCAGCCTGTGGGTATAATGTCCTAGGCCGGTAGAGATATTAGACGTTTGCCCGGGACCCAAACTAGTGAAAACAACAGATGTACAAGCTCACAACGCTTCGTGCCGTGTTGTGAGCTTGTAGATCGCTATTTTCACTACATCTTTTATTCAATATATTCATGGTATTTTTATTTTATTTATTTTATTTTTATTTTATTTTATTAAGTGTGCCTGCCATGCAAAGCAATGGCAAAACACTTATTGTAATCCGCCATACTTAAGTCGGTCGGTCGGTAAGTAATGTTCTTGCAAATTTCGGCACGTAATAAGTGCCGCACAATTTACGCCACCGCCGCAATATATACATCAAAACGTGCGGCTCGGCCGGGAATGGTGTGCTATTACTTTTCTTTCCGATCCGCGTTACCATTGCGACGTAATTCGCAAAAAACGACGCCAAAAAACCCCATTGACTTAGAATGGGGGAAACTTCGGCACGTAATAACTGCCGCACGATTTACGCCACCCCCGCAATATATACATCAAAATGTGCGGCTCGGCCAGGAATGGTGTGCTATTACTTTTCTTTCCGATCCGCGTTACCATGGCAACGTAATTCGTAAAAAACTACGCTCAAAAACCCCCATTGACTTTGCATGGGGAAAAAATAGAAACTTTGGCGCCACATAACTCTGCCATACTTTTGCCTAGCAACGTGATTTAAACTTTAAAATGCACACACAACTTTGGTCTTTTTCCAGCCAATAGGGATGAGCTGTAATTGATTAAGCCCCGCCCCCTCTATAACAGGAAGTGCCCTTTGCCAAACAGGAAGTGCCTCTACGTCTCATGAACCGTTTATCGTACAGACTCGCGGCTGGTGTCATAAATATTTTTTTTCCTCAAAAAAAAATTTTTTCTCAAAAAAATTTTTTTTCTCATTTTTTTTCTCAATTTCTTTTTCTCAAATTTTTTTTTTCCCAAAGTTTTTTTTTCTCAATTTTTTTTCCTCAATTTTTTTTTTCTCAATTTTTTTTTTTCTCAAATTTTTTTTCTCAATTTGTTTTTCTCAATTTTTTTTTTCTCAAACTTTTTTTCTCAAAACATTTTTTTTCTCAATTTTTTTTTTCTCAATTTCTTTTTTCTCAAAAAAAAAAATTTCTCAATTTTGTTTTCTCTCACACAAGGTTGCACAGACTTAGCGAGCTGCAGGCACACTTAAAATTTCTTAGAAATTTTCTTTTCTAGTCTATCAATACTATCGAAAAATGTTGGAATTGCTTTGAGGGCATCGATTTTTTTGTTTATTTTTTTTAATGTAGGAAACGGAAAGAAATATATATATTTACTCGCAGCCCATAAACATTTCTCTGTGACCCACAAATGTGTCCTGACCCACTGTTTGGGAACCAGTATCCTAGGACTACCTTTCAGCCTTACCTGGTAGATGAAGCAGACGGTGGGCGCCTGGCAGCCGTAGAGGAATTGCACGTCGATGACCTGCAGCTCCTCCAGGCGGATGTTGAAGGCCTTGAGCTCGCGGTTCTCCCTGTCCAGCGGGATGACCTTGAACAGGCCATCGTACAGACGCAGGCCGATCATGCGGCACTCCGGGTCCACGATGCCGATGATGCCCGTCTCCGACGGGCGGCCGATGCGATCCTGCCAACAACGACAGAGATGGCGTTTAGTCTTAGATCATGTGTTTCTAATCTCAACCTTCTTAAACGCAATAATTCAACTTTGGAGACTGTACAAATATGAATCATTTTGTTCACTTCAAGAGTTTCAGACCCAAAAGGGTCCATTTGGACCCCTGGTTATCCCCGGACCCTCGATGTTGAGAAATTAGGGGTGGTCAGGGGTGTGGGTATAATAAATGCAAAACCAGAAGAATGCTAAGGACAGGACAGTTGAGTGCATGCAAGGCTTTGTAAACACCAGAGCTTCACTAATCCAGTCTCTCTTGACAGATTAAAGAATTAGTGAACTATAGACATCATGTTAGAAAACAAAACTGCATAAAAGCTGGACTCAAATGAAAAGGGTCCCTAGTTCTGAACTTGGAAAACAACCATCCGAACCCCAGATGAGACGCGTAAACAAACGGAACAGATGCTGCTTCACACACTCCCACATTAATGTTTATGTTTGCAGCGGAACGCAGACAACACAGACAACACAGAATACACACACTTATCGATAGACCAATAGCGATATGGAATGAAAAAGTAATTAAACCCCTCTTTTTTTTATTGCTAAATACAACATGCACACGTACTTAGTATCGATATAATTGCTTATTTACATTGCAAAGTGATTCAATACCGATTATTTGCATTACAAAACGATACAAAGTCAAACGATAAGATACGTTGCCGTCTACATATCGATATACTTTGTTGATTGTTCGATGCAGTTACTATATTGTTACGCCCCTACATTATTACAATGCTTTTTCTTTATTATACCTAGTATACATCCAATTATATTTGTTCAGTTAATTTATTTTTTGTATTATGCTGTACTTATGTCACTTGAGAAATTTAAGCTATATCTATGACAGCAAAACGTGGATATCAAGGGCAATAACCATAATAGATATCCGAGTGGGCCATCGAGAACTGTCACTAGAGTAGAAGTAGATGCCATGGAATCTAGTTTAAATTAGAATCATTAATTGGCATCATCATCATTAGAGCACTGATCATCCAAAACTCATTCCCACACTGATGTATACTGTGTCAGCTGCGGTTACATTAGCCAATTGTCTTCATTTCTTGCGCTAATTAAATTAATCAGTACCATTTCCCCTTGTCTAGATGACATATTTTGTTGATACAGGCGTTGAAATAACAGAAAAAGTAATCAGTTGTATAACTAAACAACAGTGATAAATAATGAGTCTTGACAACTTGTCACTGTCTTTCTGCTTTCTGCAAAAGAGCAAACAGACAGAAATAAATATGCAGTGTGAAAAGCTGCTGGTGAAAAGAACGAGTTGTAGACACATCTTCTCCAGTGGGTGGAAACGCATCATCTGGTGGATTCGGGCCGTTAAGTATGATAATAAGAAAAGACTGGAAAAAGAACGAATGAAAAACACAATAGGTGGTGGTGAATGGTAAATGCGCCAAGCCAACCATATGGTTTCAACATCTGTATTTGGATTCCAGCCCTGAGCCATGTGTTGCAGGTTGTCCCCCCTCCATGCCCTCAATTTCCCGATGTCTCTCTACACTTCATAGCTTTCATAAAGCAATAATTACAATACAGCAATCTTTTGAACAAGAAAAAGAACATAAGGTACTGGAGGTGGGCACTGGGCAGACAGTCTTTGCTCAGTGCTTTTAAATTGATCTATAGTCCAAGTACTGTCTGGAACTAAAAAGACTCTCATATTTGCAGGAGGAAATCTAGTAATTGACTGGCTGTGGCCGAACAGTAAGTGAAAGCATCTGTAGCCATGTTTCCATAAACGTATTCGAATTAGGGAAGCGAATTATCAGAAATGCGTATTAAGACAAAGAGAATTTAGCCCGTTTCCATTTGCGGGTGTCATTCGAATTAGCGACAGTCGCATGGGTTGATCGGGCAGATTTTTTCAGACCGAACCGTGAGCACTGCACGTCTGACTGCCGTGACTCGATCGCTGCACAGTGCTCAGCGTCCTCTGGAAGGTGGCTGATCTGCAAGCTCACAGTGCGGCGCGGAGACGCGGATGCGAGCTGCTGTGAGCTTGTAGATCGTCCACTTTTGGCAAGCAACACTGTGTGATGAGGAAGGGTTAGCCACGGATGGCTTGACTCCGGGAGGTGAAAACGGGAGGAATTTACACACGGTCCGTGTCACTCCGTGTGTAACAAACAACCTGTTTGTTTTGTGGGCTATAAACGCTATACAATGGACGTTAAGCGGCAGGGGAAAGTGTTAAGTTGGAGGACGATATGGACCCAGAACGTCAATGTATTCGCATTTATTGTCTGACCTGTTTCCTTTCACAAATGCGCATTTAGTTTATTCGATAAAGCCTCAAAATCCACCTCCTCCAAGCGGATATTTTTTTTTTTGCAGATAATGAAAGTTTGAAGTGTTTCCATAAAAAGATTTTGCGAATAAGCCGTAAATGCGCATTAAGAGGCTTTATGGAAATGCCACTTGTGTCACTTTAGATTTTTTGCATTGGCTATTCATGAATAGCAGATGCTCAGTGTGTCACGCCGTGCCATGCTGCGAGCTTGTATTTTTTACATTTTTGAAAAATCTTGAACGATCTGTGAACTACTGATTTATAAAGCATTTGCAGAATAAACCTCAGGTTTATTCTACAAATGGGCTACATAAAATCTGATTATGTCCTTCGCAGTCACAAGATCTAAAACCTAGTTGAACACCTCACCTATGGGAGATTTTGGACAGAGATGAGTATCTTTTGTTATTTAAGAAGTGAATTACTTAGGAGTAATTTGGGGTCCTTTTTCCATTTTCTTCTTTTTCTATCTTATAAACAGTAGCATAAATGGAACAGGAAGTCCAATAAGGCTGCAAATATTTTCTTCTACAAGTCCAATCTATAAACCGATCGGCCAAGACGACCAGAGATAATTATATTTTCTGGCTTTTGTCATTTAAAGGCTGGCAATTACCGGCCTAACGCAATCTCTGGTCTGTATACTGTATTTTGTCTCTGTGGGGTGGAAACCTCACATGTCCAAAACTGTTACTTTTCAGGATTCAAATTCAAAAATATTAAAAGTAGCAGATCTACAAGCTCAGCGGATCTGCTGCTTTTGATGCTTGTGTGTAACACTGTAGTATGATCAAGTGGGGGCATTCACTTACAAACAAAGTTAGAATATGGAAATAAGAGCTTTAAGCCTGACGGCAACATCAATATCTTATCTTTCCTTGTAACAAGAGGAAGGAAACAAAACAGATCAACTGCCTAAAAAACATGGCATTTCAGTGTCTGGTGTCTCAGCCAAACTAGTGAAAATAACAGATCTACAAGCACACAAGGCGTCACAATTTACCATACCATTTCAGATTTGTTTTGGTTAAATGAAAAGGGGGGAAAACCTGAAAAAATGTGTAGTGGATTTTTTACATGCAGTTAAGTAAGGTATGGAAAGATGTAACGTTCGATAGTTATACCAAAAGATTTCTAACGATACACAACCATAGTCACAGAGTGGAGCTCATGTTTAAAACTAGGATTCATGAGGACTTTCAAAGTGTCACTATACCTTCCATGTTTATACCACAACTGGAATTCTGTTGAATGTCACGTTAAAACCACAACAAAACAGTGAACGACACACTTGCAGCACCCACCTGCACGTTGCCATGTGCCCGCGTGATGATGTCGATGCTCTCTCCATTCTGTTTGTACTCCAAGATGCAGGCGTTGTACTTTGATGTTAGAATGAACAGCAGATCCTTGCTCTCACCCTGCACATGGCAAAAAGACATCCACATTAGAGTTTGCAGAAGCACAGGGATGATGATATAAACTGAAGTGGCTTCTTTCATATCGTTTTCAATTTCGATATTTGAACAACAAATTGAACATTCTGTGCCGTCTGCGGAGCCACAACAAGCTCAAGTTGAGGCATTTAATTAGATTTAGCCAGAATGTCAGTGTCGTCAATAGAATCAGAATAATTGGCAATCAATAAAGGTTGTGACAAAAATAATCACGATCGTCTAGGGCTGAGCAATATATGTTGTGATAATGAGACTAGATGTCGTCTGGGATTTGGATATTGTTGTAATGCCATGGCATATGTGATGTCTATTCATGGTTTTAATCCTTTATAGCAGCACTGTGTAACTTTCCTCTTCTACCCCGGATTTGAACCAGGTTTCCTGCTCAAGTCCTGACATTTTTACCATTGAGCTAATAGAGCCTGCCTGCTTGTTCATGGGATGAATTGAATCTTGACCATCAGGTCAAAAATATCTGTGTCAGATCCTGTGTCCATAGGTGAGACGTGACTTCTTTGACAAGATCTAGATCAGGGGTTCCCAAACCTTTTTGTCTCAGGGCTTCCCATAAATATTTTTTTAAATCCGAGGCACCCCTACATTCTAATTTTCACTCCCAGCACCTTATATTTACATATTGTCGTTGTTGGGTGTAAACCTTGTATGTCCAAAACCATTTGTTTTGTATTTATCATCTAAAAAAATTACTAAACTATTGAAAACAGCCGATCTACAAGCACACAACGCCTCGTGTGCTTGTAGATCTGTTTTGTGCGACGTCTTGTGTGATGAAGCAGGGCTTTGCTTTACCAAAAGAAGTACACATTTGAAACTTGGAGATAGGAGGTTTCTGCCCGACAGTGACGATATTTTAGTGATTATGTTGCGAGGAAAACGTTGAGATAACAGCCATTTTGGTTAGAACTGAGATACTAAATATTTTTTTTTAGTATCTCAGTTCTAACCAAATAAAGTAAAAATAAGTGTCCAAATAAATTCCAAATATTATCAAATTATCTCGCGGCACCCCTGGACTGCTGTCACGGCATCCCAGGGTGCCCTGTCACCCACTTTGAAAACCTCTGATCTAGATGTCTCAATAGAAGAGCACAGAGACAAAAGACAACCAACCCAATTGTTATGAAGTTATATTACCATACTCCACCATTACAGATTGGACTAAATTACATTGTATTCATTCATATTTGATTACACAGTGCTGCTTTAATACTTCCAATCTACAAGCTGCCAAATCTGCCAATCTACAACCATTGTGTCGTGATATGACGCCATGCCCCTAAGATCTTCAATAAATGTTTCCCCCCACTCTCTCACGGACGAATACAAACGAAACCAAGCAACTTGCCTTGGGTCTGAAGAGTTGCATGACAGCGATCTTGCCATACATGCCCACCTCCTTGACAGGCCTCAGGCCCTCTGCTGTGACCACATAGATCTCCAGTCTGGTGTTCTTGGCTATGAGCAGATTCAGGTCCTCCGCAGAGGTGAAGTGGCCTGTGGATTAGAGGTTGATCACTGCAGTGAGGAAGATAATGGCATTCAAAAACCTTGAATGCAACAGAGAGACGTAATAATAAAAAGGAGCTGTGGCAAAGGCCTGGTTTTATAGACCGATTTCTCAGAGCGGCAGTCATAGCTGAGGGGTCAAGCGGGCTTCGCGCAGAGACAACGCAGCTGCACGGCAGTCGGCAGCCCTCTGGAAAAAGGTCTATACAGATTTTGGAATAAATTATTGTCTCCGGTTTTGTTTTTTGTTTTGTTTGTTTTTTATCTTAAGGGCATCTAGGGAGTTTCAATTAAAAACTTAAGGAGTAGTTCGCCCCAAAAGGTACTTATTTTCTATCAATTACACACCCGGAGATAAAAATAAAGAATCTCAATGAATTCAAGAATTCCAGGGGAGTGTAATTGAAAATAAGTCATTTTTGGCACCTCAGGTCGCGCCAATTCTTGACCCTCTAGTATATATGGAGACCCCTGGTACCCATATATGGAGATCCATGTACTGGAGATATATGCTGTGAGAGCCCAAACATGCTGACTCAGTTATTCGTTTATGTGAAAGTCCTATGATGTCTATGACATGGGCTTAATATTATTGACATAAGGAAACTCTATATATGGGCATAAAAGTGATTCTGTTAGTGTGACATCACAGTGAAGCCAGAACGTGATGTCAGAGTGGCAAACTCATTCTGTTAAGAGTGGTTCCCCTGACATCACAGTGACGTCAGAGCATGATGTCAGAGCGACAAACCCATAGAACCACAGTGTCAGGCGTGACAGACAGAGATACACAGATACACACACACATACAGACAAGCTGTGACCGTTCGCATACTAAACTTGCGCCCTACGGTCGCAATAAATTGTAGTTTGTCGTAGTCAAGCTGTGGGACAAGGCTGCAGTTCTATGATTATTAAAACGCGCTAAAAATCATTCGGCATGAATGGTTATCAAAGTGGGGTCCGAGGGCATCCAGGGGTCCTGAATGGGGTTCCAGAACGTACCCAGTTTATTTATCTCTTTATTGTATTTAACCAGACAAAGCAAGTTAAGAACAAATGTGTATGTACAACAGTCAGGTTAAAAACACTACCGTTACTGTATCTAATAAATTCAAAACACAGGTTTATAAAATACTCACAAATAAAAACTGAAGGCATTACTGTAGTCGGAGGCCTTAAGGATATCTCGCGCTAATCAGTCTAAAAGCGCAAAATTTTGCACAGATGTAGCTCAGGGCTTGCTCTAATGATTTAGCTAGGGCGCCCGAGTCGGCGACCTTCGGGGTCGCCACAGCGGCCAAATCAAGTTGGGCTCCCATCGACTTTCAATACAGGAGGAAAATACCCAGAAAAACACTTTTTTTCTGGGTATTTAAGTAGGATGTGAGGGGTCTAGCTAGGGGTTTGTCATGATGCTGAATCCACTGCAAGCATTTGTTTTGCACAAAAAACATTCCTTGGGCTAGAAATGGCCTCAGAGAATGATGCATATATGGGTTAGCATTCATGTTAGTCGGAGGCCTTAGGTTTTTTTTTCTTGTGCTAATCAGTCTAAAAGCGCCAAATTTTGCACAGATGTAGTCCAGGGCATGCTCTAATGATTTAGCTAGGGCGCCCGAGTCGGCGACCTTCGGGGTCCCATAAAATGATGGTTTAGTGATGAAAAGTGACGAGTCATCACTTTTCAGAGTTTTGTGGGTGTTTTCTGGAGCTGTTTTCGGGCGCCCTAGCTAAATCATTAGAGCATGCCCTGGGCTACATCTGTGCAAAATTTGGCGCTTTTAGACTGATTAGCACGAGAAAAAAACCCCTAAGGCCTCCGACTAACATGAATGCTCACCCATATATGCATCATTTTCTGAGGCCATTTCTAGCCCAAGGAATGTTTTTTGTGCAAAACAAATGCTTGCAATGGATTCAGCATCATGACAAACCCCTAGTTAGACCCCTCACATCCTACTTAAATACCCAGAAAAAAAGTGTTTTTCTGGGTATTTTCCTCCTGTATTGAAAGTCGATGGGAGCCCAACTTGATTTGGCCGCTGTGGCGACCCCGAATGTCGCAGACTCGGGCGCCCTAGCTAAATCATTAGAGTATACCCTGGGCTACATCTGTACAAAATCTGGCGCTTTTAGACTAATTAGCACGACATTACCATGTAATCTCCCTAACGTCTCCGACTACTGCAGACTCAGAGCCAAATGGACAACAAATGAGAACTGTGAGACAGCAGCAGCCCACTTATCCTTGAGAATGTCCACAATGTTGACTTTAAAAGCCCATTTAGAGGAGTAGTTTATTACAATACCAAAATTGGTAACCTTATCTAAATTGCATTACCTCGGGTTTACCTTGCTTACTTTAAAGAATCGTTATTTCAGAGCGTTTGCTAAATGCCTAAATTGTTATAATTGTAGCAGTTATGACATTGTGACAATTATGATATTATTACAACAAAAAGACAAGTATGACATGTGTGTTTACTGCTTGCCCCACCCAAAAAAAAACAACATGCTTGTGACGTGGTGTGAGCTTGCAGATCAGCCCTCGTTTTAGCCTTGGATCAAGACTATCATAGATTTATTTTATCAAATCAGACTGTAAATTATGTTTTTTGCATAGTATTGTAGTGTATATTATTGCCTGTGCAGTGTGCATTAAATGTTTAGATGAATTGAATACACAGGACCCCAATTGAAACAAGCTATATAGTGCTTTCTTGGGTTTAATCCTTTTAGCATCCTTTTGAATAGAACTGTAGCCTACCTTTTTGCAAACTAGGACCCCCAAATTGACACTTATATAGCGGACCCCCATTTGAAAAGACATGCCAGAGACCCCCATAAGAGAAGATTCTTTCGGCTCTAGCAGTGACTCTCAACCATTTTCATTTCAAGGACCCCCAGTTTGACATGCATTAGGCTACGGACCCCCATTTAACGGTAGGCCTATTCCTATCTCTGAGACCCCAATTCATATTTAGTTTTCAATTGCAAACTGAGTTTATTAGCAATTGAAAAAAGTACAGTTTCATGACAGCACAATTCACTGGTACAAGGTCAACTAAAAGGAGATCCTAGTAAGCATTAGGGCTTATTTACACAGGAACCACTTTATGTATCTCATAACATTGATGTGTACATGTGCTTTTTTTACAATCTGTTTATGTATTCAATCAATCAAAAAAAAAGTCAAAATAAAATACATCTATGTGTCTTGATCCAAAGCTACTCTTGATCAGGGCAATAAGCGTCAAGAGGTTGCTAACTTTTGTACTATTTATGATTGGTGAATTACCTGTGTGTTGTACTTTTGTAGCTTTTTATATGATAGTGAATTACCCGTGTTTGACCTATGCATGATAGTCTGGTGTGTCTGTCTGTCTGTCTGTCTTGTTATGTCTTGTTGATGTAGTGTCTGTGATGTCCTGTCTTTCAGAAAATCATAATACAAATTAATATAAAAAAAAATAAAAAATAAAATAAGCGACAGCCTTGCACGTGAGCTCAAGAAGCTTCAACTCTTTTTCTTTAAGGAACGAGCTGTCCTTAGTGTGTGTGTGTGTGTGTGTGTGTGTGTGTGTGTGTGTGTGTGTGTGTGTGTGTGTGTGTGTGTGTGTGTGCGCGCGCGTGCGTGCGTGTGCGTGTGTGTGTGTGTGTGTGTGTGTGTGCATGTACTGTACTGCAAATGGCATTCTTTTAATTCCAACACATGTGGTTCTCAAAGTGGATTCCAGGTCTGTGGGTTACTTTATGGGGGTCTAAATTTGACCCATTCAAGTCTGTAACTCTTGACAGTGTACAAATGGAACCAAATGGACCCGTTCGGGTCCATTTGGTTCCATGTGTACACTGTCAGAGTTAAGGGGAGACCTTGAAATGTGAATGTTTTGAGAAACACTGACATGAACAACATTTAGCATGCAGCTAAGCGGCCTGCAGCAGCAGCAGCAGCAGCACCGTCCGTGTGTGTCTGCAGCACAGAGCGGGATAACATCCCAGCTAGCATGCAGCTCTACTGCTCTGCTCTGCCAATGTGCGTATCAACAATAAAAACCCCGACATAAAAACTCTCATATTTACCCGTGACGCACGCATTGACGGCCGTGGGCTTCTGGGCGGTGACCACGTAGTTGTACGACATGTTTTAGTCGGTTAAAAGAGCAGAAAGAAGCAACGCCGCGCAGTGTTTTTTGCTTTATTGTTATTATTATCCTTTTCAGTTGAACTGTAGTAGACACCATTGGTGGCGGTGATAAGAGAGGCTGCACGGAAACAGACGCTGTTAACGTCACGTTGTTGGCGCTGGGCGTGCGTTTGTGCAGCGCCCACTGGGGCCGAGGAGGTCTGCATAACTGCATTACATGATGTGGTGTGATATTAAAAAAAGATAAAGTTGTCTGTCATTGAATTGAATTAAATTGCCACGCTGTGCTTGGACACAACCCTTAATTAAAGATATTAATTAATGATGAATTAATACATTAACTAATGATGAATTCATACATTACTTAATGATGAATTCATACATTAATTCATCATGAACTCATCATTTATTCCTGGTCCTCGCCATTAACTAATGTCTAATGGCGAAGGTAAGTGTATGGATGTCATTGCACAGTTTCCGCTATGATGCCCAGCCCAGGGGGTAAAGGAGATATTCCTACCCGCCTATGAGCACTCATCCTCCTGCAATGGACATGGAAGTGAACTGTCCTGTAATGGATACTGGTGAGCACCAAACCAGGAATTAATGATTGATGAGTTCATGATGAATTCATTTAATACCTGGATTTATATAGCACTTTTCTTTTTTAAATATTCGTCATTTTTATCACAAGATTTTGTAACCCATTTTTTCGCCATTGTCAATGTCTAAGCTGTAATCCTGGGCGGTGATCTCCCTCTGCCAACCTGCATGGGGAGAGCCCCGAACTGAGCTCATGCTTCCTTCAGTGCATGAGGAGTGTGTGAGCTGCTTCTTGCTTCTTATCACCCGATAGGGGTGGGTTTCCCTGGCAGGACGTAGTGGAAGGAACACGTTATTCCAACCAGTTCCTTTCCCCTCCAACAGGTGCCCCGGCTGACCAGGGGGAGGCAGTGTAAAGACCAGGATTACTGCATGTTTTTTGTGAGGGTACCTACCTACCTAACCTAGGGGACACAGGGAGCAGTGGCGTAGCTAGGGGTAGGAAAGTTAGACTGAGGTAAGGGGGCCCAAGGTGCCAGAGGCCCTCGAAAAGTCTGGATTAAAACTCTTTTTCCCCCAATAATAATAATTATTATTATGATGTTTATCATTTGTGTCTAAAAACTTAAAATTACTGCTGGAATAAAACCAATGAGCGATACAATTTAAATAATTGAGGGTCCCTATATTATATACTCACCCCTTACAAAGCTAAAATGGTTTCTCCTGCTTTCACGTTGTTTTGAGACCTATAGTAGCTTTGCGGTTTGTGCGTCCGCTTGCATCATGTTATGGTTGTGAAACTTAGGTGTGCTCTACAGGATAATTATGATCATCTGAAGTAAATGGAAAAGTCTTTTCATTGGCCCTGCAAACATAAGATCAACTCTCACGTTCTGTTCGCCCCACCCTCCCCCGGTCCTGACTGTAAAGCAGCTTCTTCAGCACACAACAGCATGCATTGAACAGAGACGGGGAGAGGGAGAAAAAAAAAAAAGACTGCAAACATAAGATCAACTTTCAGGTTCTGTTCGCTCCACCCTCCCCCGGCTTCTTCCACACACAACACGCATTGAACAGAGACAGGGAGAGAGAGAAAAAAAGACGTAATGTGACATAGAGCAGCATGTTTCATTACTGTAAACTGAGAGGAGAGCTTGACTGTTTACACTCAAGGAAGCAGCTGATGTCTGTGGGTAAGCATGCAACAGAAAATCTTCTCCCCTCTTCCTTCTTCCTTCTTTATCCAACACCATTAAGCAATAAGCATGGATTACGTTTTAAGCACAAACGCAAGTGTTTCGAACGAAACACCTGTTTGCTAAGTTCTGGAAGGAAGCACTCCCAAACTAGTGACATGATCAGTTGATCACAATCGCATCATGTTATGAATGTATGTAGGTTCCCAAATCAAAGTGAAAAAATGGTTTGGTTTGTTGCAACAATGACTAGTTATCTAAAGTATGGTAATAGTGTCAAGTAGTGTGAGGATTAATGTCAGAGTGTTTGTGTTTGAGCGCCTCAGTGCGGCCGCTGCAGAGTTCATGTGCAACCTCTTCCAGAGAGATAGATGGAGACACTAGAAACTCTGCTGGAGAAACAAGACAAACTGCTGGATGTCCCTAGTAATAACAATAATTGTATAATATCCCATCATCTATCTAGTAGTCATATGATTATGTCATACAAAAATAACAATCTAGGCATCACAATATTTTTGTTTCAGTCAGTCACAGTAGGCTATTATTGTTTTGTGAACTCCCAAAATGTTCACAGGATCTTGCTGTAGATTAAACACACTGACTGACTTTGCTGTTAAAACAATGTATGTGCATACACACAGACACAGTACACACAAGAATGTCCTGTTATGCCATTCTCATATAGCCTTATATGATCTAGCCTGTTATACAGTAGATGTATTCTCAGATCATTATATCCAACCCTTGTTTTCCATAGTTTAGCTAACTAGCCAAAGTTCTGATTGCATGCAGACTCATCTTTGCATGTAGGCTAATCATGTTCATACTTCACCCAATCTGAATAGTCCTATACTGCTTATTTTTTCTCCTATTCTACTTCCTATGTATAGCCTATATGCTTCACTCCTCATGTGCATTTGCTTGAGCACTGCTGCTATTGATTAGTGATTGTATATTCTGCACAACACCTGCACATATTTAAGCTGCTACTAAATACAATGTAGTGTTTTATTGTTATACTGTTTTATATTGGCTTGCATGGGAGGCTGGGCTCAAGTCAGAGTTCTGGTGTCTCATTCACTTGCTGGTGATGATGGTGGTCTGCACTTTTTATTTCATGGGACTGTTGTGGATTATACTGTATTAATAATACAGTAGCTGTATCTGAGTGTGCATGTAATGGATGATTATGTGTAGTGATCATGGTTAGATCAAGTTAAAATTCCTGGACTTTGTTTCAAGAGCTAGCATTGTCAAATTGTTACACCAGACACTACATGTTTGTTTATATCCTGCTTAGGCTACAAGAGTAAAACTAAAAGTAGACAAAAATGGTAAATGGTGTTACAATTTGACAAATAAGGTGAACATGATTGCTGAGGCGATCACGGCTACCGTATCATTGTGAGACATGTCATTCAAACAGTAACAAAGTGTTCCCGGTTGGCCGGTTCTCCGCTTGCATGGGGGGGCCCATACAGATTTCTGGCCTAGGGGCCCAGAATTGCTAGTGACGCCCCTGACGGGGAGAACATGCAAACCCCATACAGAAAGGCCCCTTCACCATGCAACCCCACCTAGGGTGTGGGCACTGATGACGCGGAGGAGAACACACACCCCCAGAGGCCACAACGACCCAATCGAACCCAGGACCTTCTTGCTGTGAGGCGACAACGCTACCAACTGCACCACCATGCCCCTCATATATAGTGCTTTACTAAGTACTCAAATGTCGCTTTACAATTAGGCTACATGATGTGTGTGGGGGCCATCATGGGGAGATGAGAAATAAAAAGATAACTTTATTAGGAAAAAACTCAGATAAGCAAATACAATATAGGCTACGAATTCAAAGCAACAAAACACTAAAAACAAGAGTTGAGTTGGGGGGGGTCCCTAGAATCAGATGACAGTAATTGATTAGTTGAAGACTTTATTAGAAGTTTGCATATAAAGGTACAGTTTCATGACAGTAGTTCACTGGTACAAGGTCAACTAAAAGGATACGCCCAAGAAAGCTTTAAAAAAAAAAGACCATTACTGCATCAAAAGTAATGAACAAACTATATGCTACGGGTCAAATGTTGGCCAAATTGTCAAATAATATTAGAAAGAGGCATTGCCAAGGCGCTGGGAGCTTGTAGATCTGCTATCTTCACGATATTTATCCGTGGAACCGATTCAAACTACTGTATATGTAATGCCTCATCTCCTATAATTCCAAATGCTTGTCCCTAATTCAAATATGAGTATTTGGGGGTCACTGCCTGAAAAGGTTGAGAACCACCACTGGTCTGCCTGGGTGGGGAGGGACCTCCCAGAGCTTGGTCTAGGCAGGGCAGTGGTTCCAACACTTTTCAGCTCGAAACCCAAAAGAGAGAGAGATTAGAGATTAGACGTTTGTTTGCCTGGGACGGCGGGACCCAAACTAAAACAGCAGATCTACAAGCTCACAATGCGTTGCTTTGCGCTGCGTAGTGAGCTTGTAGATCGTCTATTTTCACTACTTCTTAAACATTTGTTTTCTAGTTAAGGGAATTTCTTTGAATTTTCTTTTATTTATTAATCAAATTACTTTTTTTTTATTCATGAAAATCTTTGCTTTTCATTATGTTTTGAAACACCAAAAATTAAGAGACACATATATTATGTGTCTGCAACTCACAAATGGGTCCTGACCAAGTGTTTGGGAACCACCAGGAGCTTTTTCTAGGGGACCTCCAGGCCCTGAGGCCGGCATCACTGGACCTGAGGGGACGAGACGGAACATGTAGCTGGAGAGGTCAGAGAGAGAGAGGGCCGGGGGGAGCCAGGTTGTGGAGTGAGCAGCTTTTTCAGCTTGACACTAAGGTCTCAGAGGCACTTTATGTGTAGCAACACTGCAACAGTGAAAACAGCACGTATATATTAACAGTGCTCTTATTTTACATTCCACAGACCAGAGGACAGCGCTCTGGCTACATTCAGGTGTTTAGACAGTTATCTGTTGTGTTTATAGACGGTTGTTGTCCCCTCTCAAATGAGCACTTGCCCGGTTGGGCAACCTGAAAGCAAACTTCACCTGCTCGAAAGTTTTATTTACCTCTTAGTTCATTATTAATTCCCAATTAATTAAGCGTTAATTACATGTATGAATTTGCATGCTCAAGTTAAGTGTGACTGTGACCAATATTCACAACTCCAAATGGTATATGCCACGACAAATATTCAACTTTTTTGACATAAAAAATATTATTCCTCTACGTTAACGGCACTGAACCAAAGACTGAATGACCGACGCAACTATGAGTTACTTAAATTGACTTTTGAATCATCAACATGTGCCATTACAGTGTTTTAAAGTAACTACAGGTAAGTACTTTTACTTAAGTACTATAGGCTACAATGTGGGGGTATTATACATTTGAAAACTTGTGAAATTGATATATTGCATAATATCCTACTTTCTACTTTTGGTACTTTAAGTTGGCTACATTAGAGTATTTCTACATTGCAGTATTGACACTTACTTAAATACATAATTTGAGTACTTTTTCCATCACTGCCATTAGGCTGCACCCACACCAAAGTACATAATAGTGGAATCCCCATTACACCAATGTATTTAAATGAGAATGGAGCTTTTTTTTTTTTTTTTTTTTTTTTTGTGCAGAAATCCTCTCCTGGCATGAAACCGCTCCATTCTCATTGAAATGCGTTGGCGGAATGGGGAATCCACTCTGTACTTTGGTGTGGGTGCAGCCTTAGGCTATATTTTTGGATGAGAATTTTGGATGCTTGGTGTGTGTGGTCTGTCAATGAAATGAAACTGTCTGGACATTTTCATTTGAAAATAGTGACACCTACTGATGTACAAGTAACATTACAGAAGCAAATAAACCCAACAAGCAGTGTGCATATTATGTTCTGGGGGAAACTATCTTTTTGTACATTACAGAGAGATGGCACAGTGGAATAGACATCCAGTAGAGACTTAAATAAACAAAATAATTTTCGTCTCTGGTTTAAACATGTAATTTATGTAAATCCCTTTGGAATAAAGCGCTATATAAATGCAACATTTACAGTATGTGGGGAACTTTGACCAAAATGAGACAATAAACGGTGTCATTTGGTGTCTGTGTGCTATGGCAGTGACAGGATTTACAACCAGTGTCACCTCACTGGTGTGTAAACAATGTGAACACAACCATGACTTAATAATAACACTCCACCCTGCTTTCCTTTATTGTACAAAAAAAATCAACAAATGTAAAAAAAAAAAAAAAAAAAAAAAGAGGGGGAAAAAAGATAACACATTAAATGACACTGTTCTCATATGGCAGCCCATCATATAACCCCCAACCCCATAACAGACACATCTAAGAAAAGAAAGGGAAAAGGTCATCAAATTATTAATGGTATACCTCAGATAAACGCCAGGCACCCTGCTCCATTACACAACAATAGTATGTGCTTTGCATTTCAATAGCAATGCCATGGGACTCTGCATCAAACATCTGTGGATGAAAGACTGTGATAGATGTTGTCACCCTGGCAATACAGACCATAATAATACAGACAGGACTGATCAAGACCCAATGGAGCCTACATCAGTGAGTGGTTCTCAACCTTTTCAGGCTGTGACTCCCCAAAATAATCATATTTGAATTGAACTGGGGACACAATCATATGTGAACTGGGGGCACCCTAAAGTAATCATATTTGAACTGGGTAGTTCAACTGGGTAGTGGGTCCGGTCACCAGCACTTTCGCCTAGGAAATATTCGCCTACACGCATTTGGTCCCTTCGCCTGGCATTTTCGCCGTGGAGGAGAGTCTTTTCACCTACCTGTCTGAGCCATTTCGCCTACCCTCAATTCTGCTGTCAGACTGTCCATGTTTGCATATTATCTCTTTGTCATTTAAATATCATAGTGACTGTGACAGTGGTGTCAAGTGAATCTAACAGTTTATTTCATTTGACATTCATTATTTACATCACATTTTATTCCTAAAAGAAATGGCAAAATTGTTTTTTATGCCTGTTGACAGGCAAGGTTGTTTAGATGTAGCATATATTTATAGGCTAATAGCCTACATATATATTTTGTATAGCCTAATGTTAAAACAACAGGCTATATGCCTACAATACTGTTCATTGTACAATACTGTTCAATACTGCACCAAAGAATGTATAGTATCGGGACATGGATTAATTAATTATTTGGGAGCACCTGATTCCAATAGCCCTGTATTGATGTGATTACTATGGAGTGCATATAGGATAGCCTTGTGTATAGGTTTGACATGTAACACCACTGTCACAGTCACTATAATATTTAAATGACAAAGAGATAATATGCAAACATGGACAGTCTGACAGCAGAATTGAGGGTAGGCGAAAAGACTATCCTCCACGGCGAAAATGCCAGGCGAAAGGACCAAATGCGTGTAGGCGAATATTTCCTAGGCGAATATGCCTGACACCGTGGGTCCTGACCCCCCGGACCCACAGGTTGAGAACCACTGCACTACACATTTTCACATTTGAATACTGAAAAGTAACAGTTTTGGACATCTGAGGTTTCCACTTGACAGAGACGATATACTGCCTAGCACAGACACATAACAACAATGCTATTAAACCATATAAACCAGGGGTGTCGAACTCATTTTGGGGTGAGGGCCGCATTGGATGAAAGGCGACTTGATGAGGGCCGCAACCAGTCGCGGATCGGATGGCATGCACACTCGCGCAGAATAAATAAAAGTAATGAACAATAATGGCATATTCAGAAAATATCTGAATAATAAAACTTTTACATTTTATTATTATTATATTTTTTAAATAAGTTATTTTCTAAACAACATTAATTTACATGTCTAATATGTGTAATCTTTGAGTACAGTTCGAATATTGTAGGTATGTTCAGGTATTATTCATAGCCAGACCCCCCACCCCATTCCTAGCAATGCTGTCATCTTCAGAGAGAGAGAGAGCTGGTCACTTAACATTCCAATCAATCAACTCAATCACTGCCAGCTGGTGGGAGAAACCTAGCCTCAGTGAGCAGGCATTAGTTAGGTTAATTCTTAAAACAATCATAACTCTTGACAGGAATGGGCTAGAGACTTACTTCAGAAATGTATGCTCTACAAGCCTGGGGCCTGATTGAATCATCTCGCGGGCCGGATCCGGCCCGCGGGCCGTATGTTTGACATCCTTGATATAAACCAATTTTTAATGTAAATGATTGTATTTACAATACAAAAGCAGACAGGGGCATGTAGTGGTGACCAAGACAAGTCAAACTTTCACCCACCAATCTGGGATTTATCATTTCATATCATTTTAAAATGTATTATTGTTTGCGGTTGTGCTGTTCTTCAAAGCTCAGGTCTCTGTGCTGTAGAGCTTTGAGAGCACTCATATACCGGTAGGTTCAGGATTTGCAGTGGGCCCCCCATCCAGTTATTACACAGTTCGCAGAAAGATAAAAGAAAGGGATGAGAGAAAAACACAGGACAAGACAAAGAAGACTAGACTAGGACAACAAGAACTCAGTCACAATGTCAGTCAGCCACAACAAGAGGTAGTAGAAACTACACACTAAAACAACAAGTGAACCTATCTGTAGGAGTCCTCTACAGTGAAAAGGTGGGTCTTAAGCAAGTCCATACAGTGGAGGCAGCTTTGATCCTCGAAGGGACTGTTCCACAACTCCGGTGCCAGTGTAGCGCCCCCTCAATAAGACCTAGCCGTAACTTGTTCCTTCAAGGGAACTACAGTATATTAGTGTAGCGACACTGCAAAAAGGGCCAGCCGTAAATTCCCCGCCAAGGGAGCTAGCTCTCTTGGCATTGCTTTACCTGCTGGTCTGCCGAGCTGGAGACCGGGGTTCGATTCCAGCTCAGTCCGAGAAGCCTTGCGCCAACACCGTAAAGCCATTATCATTCAGGTCATTACTGTGCTAGTCCGTGGAGACTCAGTAGGGTCTCAGCGTCTCAAGCTTACTTTATACTCTGGGCAAAAGGTGTTGTTGGCTCATAGATGTGTTTGTTCTTTTGGTGAGCGACACTGTCGGACAACAGATAATGAATCAGGCCGTTGCTCTCCGTCTTCTGTTGGCGAAGAGTTCTCGCAGCCACGGTGTGTCTTCGTAGAGACGCGGGTCTCCCAGACACTCGGCCGTACGCTTGTAGAAGTAGTAGTACATCACAGACACTGGAAAAGAAATATGTTGTTTTAGAGCAAGGTTTTTAAACACCAACAAACACAATGGACACACCCGCGTCCATTAAGTAAAAACTTTTATACAAAAAACAACTAGGACCATTTTAGCTCAACAGAAGCCGCCAGCCAAAACTTTTCCTGGCTGTGATTTCAAGTTATGTGTCAAACTAAATAATATAAAGCTGGGGTTTTAAGGGGCACTGGGTGCTTTTCAAAATGAACCAAACCTTGTTAGGAGCAGATCCAATATTGATTTTACCATTTTTCACACCAGCCAACCTCTCTATACACAGCCTGGGGTGTTTCACTCTTTCTATTTGCAATAACCTTCTCTCTACATGAAGAAAACTGTCTGGGTGTTACAATTTCTCTCACAATAATAATAATATCCTAGTCTCTACATGAAGACAACAGTCTCGATTTTACAATTTCTCTCGCAATAACATCCTCTCTTATACGGATACAAGAGTGAGCACTAAGAAAGAGTGGGCACCTTGATCTTGTCCAAAATGTAAAAAAGATTCCCAAAATCTGCAGGTTTTCTATCAATTGTGAAATGTTCAATCATGTTCGCATCACGTATACTTCACTGAAGACAATTTTGGACCAAATAGCCAATTTTACACAGAGTTACCCGCTCTTCCTTAGTGCCCACTCTTCCTGTTACCGTCTCTACATGAAGAAAACCCTGTCTGTCTCTCTCTGAACAAAACTGTCTAGGTATCTCTCTCATAATAACATTCTCTAGTCTACATGCTCTCTCTCTCTCTCTCTCTCTCTCTCTCTCTCTCTCTCTCTCTCTCATAATAACATTCTCTCTACATGAAGAAACCAAGCTAGACATCTCTTATAACATTCTCTACACAAACAATCTCTCTCTCTCTCTCTCTCTCTCTCTCTCTCTCTCTCTCTCTCTCTCTCTCTCTCTCTCTCTGTCTCTCTCTCTCTCTTCCGAACAACAACCTTGTCTATGCAGAAACTCTCAGAGTGTATTTCAGTGGTATAGAAAGTGCATGCAGACCAGAGCTTTAAATTACAAGGTGGTATCAACTGCAGTGAACTACTACAAACAACCTATAAATCCTTTGAACCACTTATGAGCTCAGGGGAATGGGAATAAATAAACAACACCCATATGGTTGTCTGCCATTATTGCCCACTGCCAATTCTTGATAGTCTATTGTACTTCTGGGGGAAAACAAGATAGCTGGAAAGAGCAGGGCTGTAATTGCTCCCTTAAAGAGAATATAAATTGTGTTTACTTTGTTTGTGTGCCTGAATAGAGGCCTGGACCTATATCCTTTAATACAATTTTCTCCTTTCAGACTTATCACTCAGTGAATCTAAAATGACACTTTAAGAGATATTATCTCATACTGCTCGTAATAGACAAACCTTTTGGCTCTCTTTTCTAAAGTGACGCGAGTTTTGTACTCTCCTTTGAACTCATGCTTAACTTGCCGCAGCCCCTAAACTTTGGAACAGCGTTCCCATCGCTGTTAGGTCTTTTAAAGTCTTTCAATCTTTTAAATCCAGGCTCAAAACTAATGAAACATAACTGCCTCAAATATACAGCATACAGGACTTTCTCCAGCCTAGTTAAAAGTTGCCTTCCACTAGCAAGTTTCATTAGTTCCCTCCTTTGTTAACTTTTGATTAAGCTCGTAGATTCTTCTGCCAAGAAATAATCTGGTTTCTTTTGGGGGGTTTTGCTGTAAATCAATAACACTTTAAATTGCCCTGTCCAGTCTGAAGTGACTGAATCTTCACTATCCTATTACCATAAGGGTTTGCTTTGCTTCAACTCACAATGTGAGTTGTTCAATGCCAATGCCGTATCTTGACGTCTTTTTTCAAAAAGGGTCATGTCAAAATGAACTGAGATCAGAGAGATGCTTTTCTCTGTTTGTGTGTTGGCTCCCTCGTATGGCTGATTGAGAAAATGTGTGTTCATTCATTCTAGTGGATGGACACTTTTTTTGATTCATTCAGCTCTATCTCTGGAACCATTTGTGACAAATGGTTCCAGAGATAGAGCTGAATGAATCAAAAAAGGTGGCAAAATTGAAATTCTTTTTGCCACTGAATCACAACGACTGTGTCGTTTCATTTAAAAAAAATAAGAAAAATCTCTAAGTTGGAGCCATTTTGGCTCCTGGCACTGAAAGAGTTTAATGTGCTACATACATAGTCATAATGAATGTCTCAAACATACATTTGAAAAGGGAATTAAGGGTATTTTTTAATACAAACAATATATATGTACCGGTATTTGGTTTGGCACTGAGGACAGAAACAAATTTGAACATAAAGTCTTACTCATTCGTTGGAAGGCAAACAGTGACTGAAGACCATCTGTCCAAATAAATTTGTTATGGCTCAACCAACGAAGATTCTGCAAAAATCACACAAAGAAATACATAAACACATAAAGCAGACGCATCAGCATTTTGAAACTGACAAAGCATACATTCTTCTCACTACCTTAATTCTCCCTACCTACAGTATGTCACTTTTTAAAGGCAAAGAAAAGCATACCATACACACACACACACATAGACACTCACACTCACACACACACACGCACACGCACGCACGCACGCACGCACGCACGCACGCACGCACGCACGCACGCACGCACGCACGCACACACACACACACACAGTTTTCAGTTCTCAAATCTCTTCTCTCTTAGGGAAAACACTTCCAGTCATTTGATAGCATAAAACACTATGCATGGATCATGTTTTGGTGTATTTTGGTAGTCTGGTTAACTGGTCGCATGAATTCAAATCATCTGGATTCATGTGTCTTCTGCAGACTTCTGGCTGGGCGTTTTGCAGAAACCAAAAAGTGTCAATCACAGGACAGGACTGATCAACTCTCCCACCTTGGTTTCTGCAAAACGCCCGACCGGCGCTTTGGGCCAAATAACCGATCTGCAGGAGACACATGATAATGTGAATTCACACAACCGGGATGGTTTACAGTAGGTCTGGTGTCAGGTAGAGGGAGCCGAGAAACAGGAGGGTAGAGAGGGCAAATGTTTGTTTGATAGGATCATGTTTTTTACATTAACCACTTGAACCCTATAGCATCCCTATTCTGAGTGGAACATTAGCCAAAAATAGCAGATCTAGTAGATCGGCGATTTTTTACAAAGAGTAGAGGGAAAAGAAGAGCTGACTAAAGTATTTGACGGTGGTTAAATGTCTGAAAATCCACATTACTCCAACGTGATGACAGTGCTGTCAAACAAGTCTAATCTGTCTAAGAAATCTATGGACATGAGCTGCAACACAATTCTATACAATATGTAGTGGGGGTCCTTGCTTCATCTCTCTCTCTCTCTCTCTCTCTCTCTCTCTCTCTATCTCAGCTAAGGGGTCCTTGGCCTGAAAACGTTGAAGACCCCTGACGTACTGTGATCCAGGTGTGGAGGATGATGCTCAGGGCGAGGTAGAGCACGTTGAGGAACAGAGGAACTCTGAAGCGCTCCAGCAGGACGGCCACCAGGCCCACCTGGAACACGTAGGTGTTGAACAGCGTCAGCAGGACGATGATCATGTTGAACAGGGTGGAGATGTCCTGGATACTGGGAGAGAGAGAGACAGACAGGCAGGCAGGCAGGCAGGCAGGCAGGCAGGCAGGCAGGCAGGCAAGCAGAGACAGACAGAGACAGACAAGAGAGATTCAGAAAGAGAGACGGAGAGACAGGGAAGAATGGTGTTATTCGCTTCACACAGACCCAACAGATACAAAGATACACAGTAGACCTGAGTTCTCAAATTCTGCCCGAACCTGACCCTACCCCAGTGGCGTCAGTTCAGAAAAAGGTAAGGTATGGCAACATGACTGGTGTCTTGCACGCGCACGACGGGTCCATTTGGTTTCATTTGTATACTGTCAGAGTTACATACTTGTAAGGATCAATTTAGACCTCCCAAAAGGAACCCGGGCATCCCACCTTGATGACCACTGGTCTAAATGATCTGTTACTCCTTTTTCTTTTAGTTGTTGTTACCTTGTACTGTAGGTGCTTGTACTGTTAAGTAACTTGCAAAACAACCATAAAAACCAACATGAAAGAGAACCGTGATAAGATTGTGTATCGCGATAAAGCTTGGGAATATATATACAGGTATATATCTATAGAAAGCTTGGAATTTACTCTTTCTATCTGCAAAGTGTTTGTTTCAGAAAAATCCACCGTAAACATGTTATGATTTATTTTCTGTCAAGAAATCCGTTGTCTTCTATAACGCAACATCCCGCTGCCTCCTGCATTATGTTACATTCAGAACCAGCTGGTCACAGGACCGTTGAGCGATTTTCCACGAGCGCTTCCAAACTCCAGGACTTAGAAAAAATAATCACCTGAACCAAATTTCTTGATAGAAACTGGCTCATAACATGTCTATGGTGGATTTTTCTGAGACAAACACTTTGCAGATAGAAAGAGGAAATTCCAAGCTTTCCATAGAGCCGCAAAATTGGTGAGTTTGACGTTGTTTAATACAATCAGATAGCAAAAAAAAAAAAAAAAACGTTTTGATGCATTGGCTGCCTATGGGAGGTATTGCAACCCTAGATTCATCTGATTATAAAAAAATCTAGTGTTGCAAATTTGCAATTTGCGGCTAGAAAATATTGTAATATTGTACATATTTCCATATCACTCCGCCCCTAGTCTTACATGAAAAGCACCAGCTGGGCCGCCCGTTCGTCCCTCATCAGCTCACTGAAGGCGTTGACGAACAGGTCGAAGGAGAGCAGGGTCAGCTGGAGCAGCAGAACCAGAGTGTAGTTGCTGGCCTGCAGCGATTCTGGCCCGAAGGCCGGGCGGCCGCCGGGAGCACTGCTCCACGCCGGATCCAACGCTGCACCGCACTCACACACACATCAAAACAGGAAAAAATTATCCTGCTGTGCTGTGGTGGTCCCTGGTTCTTAGGAAGGTAGAGGTGCCGATGGTCCCAGACACTCTAAGGTCTTAGGAAGTTAAGGGTCCATGAAGTCCACTTTGACCGGCTAAACGTTTTGATGGCCAGTGGAGCATTAGTGAGAAGAATATTTTGGAGGTGTAGGACGAGCTGCAGGGAGATCTTCACTGGAAGCAATATGACACTATTAACGTTTACATGTCCAACTCCGAAAGCCACAACTTCTTATTGTGAGCTCGATAACACGAGTTGCAGTCTCGTAAGGCATGGCGATCACTGTGATCTTGGCTGTGTGATGTCTTCCTGAAGCATGGTGGCGGTGTTGTGGTGGTGGGCCTCACACTGGTCAATCTGCCAGACAGAGACAGAGGGAGAAGATAGGACAGGGGTTTTCAAAGTGGGTGACAGGGCACCCCGGGGTGCCGCGACGGCAGTCCAGGGGTGCCGCGAGATAATATGATATTATTTGAAATTCATTTGGACACTTGAAAAAGTATTTAGTATCATTTTAAACTTGAAGTACAAAGTTATTTTCAGTCAGTTCTAACCAAAATGGCTATTATCTCAATGTTTTCCTCGCAACATAATAACTAAAATATCGTCACTGCCGGACAGAAACCTCATATATCCAAGTGTCAAACGTGTACATCTTTTGGTAAAGCAAAGCCCAGATTCGTCATACAAGACCGTCGCACAAAACTAGTGAAAACAGCCGATCTACAAGCACACAGCCGATCTACACAGCCGATCTACAGCCGATCTACAAGCACACAACGCCTCGCGATGCGAGGCGTTGTGTGCTTGTAGATCTGTTGTTTTCACTAGTTTAGTACATTTTATAGATGATAAATACAAAACGAACGGTTTTGGACATACAAGGTTGCCACCCGACAATGACATGCTATAAATATAAGGTGCTGGGAGTGAAAATTATAATGTAGGGGTGCCTCAGATTAAAAAAATATTTATGGGGTGCCCTAAGACAAAAAAGTTTGGGAACCCCTGCATTAGGAGACACAGTTCTCAAACTTTTCCTGCCAAGGACCCACAAATTGATACATATTGGGCCCCGGATCCTTATCTATTGTCCCAGGGACCCCCAGAAGAGATTTGAGTTCAAAGATTCAAAATTATTCACAAAATGTACAAGCTCGCAGTATGGCACAAAGTGACTAGCTTGTAAATCTGCTATTGAATAGCCAAAATATAAAATATATGGATAAAGGGGTTAAAATGATTGTGACACTATATTAACAAATGTAGTTGGGGACCGCCTGGAACCCCCCCAAGGACCCCTGGGGGTCCCCAGACCCCACTTAGAGAACCAATGTTCGAATTAAGGGCCCTGAAGTGCCTTGAGGTCAAGTGTCACCCTTATACTCTGAATCTGAATCAGCTTCATTTAACATACATTATCGTCACTGTCGGGCAGAAACCTTGTATCTCCAAGTTTCAAATTTGTATGTTTTTTCATAAAGTAAACCCTGCTTCATCATACAAGACTGTCGCACAAGACAAGTGAAAACAGCCGATCTACAAGCACACAACGCCTCGCGCCGCGAGGCGTTGTGTGCTTGTAGATCGGCTGTTTTCACTAGTTTAAATCATTTTAAAAATGATGAATACAAAACAAAAGGTTTTGGACATACAAGGTTTGCACCCTACAACGACGTTATCCACCTATTTTGGTGAGGTTTGGACAAATTATCTGTGATTGTGTACACATCTGCACCAGGCAGATTATAGTCTGACTCTGAATTGTGTTATGCCACCAACCATCATGCACAGTTATTGTATTTGCAGAGCACCCTTGTGGTTGAGTTGAATGAAGTTTTCAGGGCATTAGTTTCAGGAAGGCAATTATGTAGAGAATATCCTGCAGATTTTGTGATGATTGGCTAAACTGTGTTTGACTTTGGTATATTTATGTGCTGAACCATGCACTTCTGAAATTAATGGGACGATATCTTCTAAACTAAATAAGATATCAAGCTGTGCAACACAACAGGTATTTAAAAAAGGCATTAAATCTAGTCAGACGGGCTTGAGGCAAATTTGTAGAGTGAGGACAGATGGATGCTTGCAGCAATTTTCATGCAAATTGGACTCACAGCATAGGGAGATATGATATTTCCTGACTTGACCTTTAAAACCCATTTAGGCCTGAACACATTATGACGCAATATTTTATGCTTTAAATATGCCGCGCTGCGAGCTTGTAGATCTGCTATTTTTGAAAAATCGTGAAAATTAGAATATTGACCCGATTCTCTAAGTGTCTTTTGAATCCTTCTAAGATTTTTGGAAAAAACCTATGTTTCTATGTCAGCAATCTGGCTATAGCCATCTTCAAAGAAAAGGTCCTTTTCACTCAACTGGAGCTCAGTTAGTCTGTTCTTGAGAGACTACTATGTCAGTGGTTCTCAAACCGTTTTCATGTGAAGGACCCCCAAAATGATATTTATTTGGCCACGGACCCCCATTTCAAAATATCTAATTCCAGGGACCACCCAGAAGAAAATTTTGAGTTACAAACATTCGCTCTAAAAATACAAATATTCAAAGATCTGCACACATTTTCATGACTTTTTCAAAAATAGCAGATCTACAAGCTCGCAGCGCGGCACTCGGTGCCGCGCTGTGAGCTTGTATATCTGCTATTTTTTAATATTTAAAGCATAAAATATCGCGTCATAATGTGTTCAGGCCTAAATGGGTTAATTATAGAACCCCATCAAGTCCACTGGGATCATATTTGTTGTAAAGCGAAGCACACAACTACCAATCACCGGTGAAAATGTCATCTCTACCATTTACCTCGTCTCGTGGGAATTTGTTAAACCGCAGAAGGAGAGAAATCAGCAGAAAAACAATAAGGTTTGCCCTTCAGGCCTGAATGTCTAATGAACCATAACTGCCTCCAATATAGAGCATACAGGACTTTTTTTCCAGCCTAGTTAAAAGTTGCATTCCACTAGCAAATTTAATCATTCCCTGCCGTTGTTAACTTTTGATTAAGCTCCTAGATTTGTCTACCAAGAAATAATCTTGTTTTGTTTTGGGTGTTTTTTTTTTGTTTTTGTTTTTTTTTTGCAGCAAATATATACAACTCCTTAAATTGCTCTCTTCACTGAAGTGAATTATATGAATGCAAAAACTCCCAAGGACATTCGAGTATGAAAAGTGGGTATAACGTTTTCACAAAGGTGCCAACTCCAGAATGCAGTCTGTTCCTTGGCAGAGTGGATTTGGGAGTTTTATGAGCTTTTTGTGAGCTAGTAGATTACATTTGAAAACGCGTGAAATGGTACTTTTTGCATAATGAGTACTTTTACTGTTGGTACTTTAAGTATATTTTGATGCCAATACTTTTGTACTTTTACTCATTGAATACCAGACAAACAGTACAAATGGAACCAGATGGACCTTTAAGGGTCCATTTGTTGCCCATGTGGCCCTATGTTGCCCTATCTTTTTTTTAATTACTTCAAAGTTTTTATCCCACAATTTTGCAACCCATTTTTCACCCAGTGCCAATAATGTAATCCTGGGCGCTACACTCCCTCTGCCAACCTGGGGAGAGCAACGGACTGACCTCGTGCTTCCTTCTATGCATGAGGAGTCCAGTGTTTTTTGTGAGGGTACCTACCCTAGGAGACACGGGGAGAACATGTGAACTCCACACAGAAAGGCCCTTTTGCCAACCCCACCTAGAGTATGGGCACTGATGACGCGGAGGAGAGAACACGCCCCAGTGCCCACACACCCTAATGCCCACAGCATGCCCTGTGGGAATTGAACCCAGGACCTTCTAGCTGTGAGGCTACAGCGCTACCGACTGTGCCAGGGCCACCGTGCCCCCACCCATGAGTTATCTAAACAATAGAAGACAGTCCACTACGTTGTGCCAACAACAGAGTGGTATAAGCGAGTCTTCTCAGGCCTTGCTGTGACCAGGCTTACTATCCAAGCTTTTCATGGCGACCCCAGGTGGATCCTATTATGACCCCAGGCCAGTGCCAGGCTGCACGGCTGCATGGAGACACACTATTCATAGCACAGATTAAGACCAGTTATTACACGGTGCTCCCTCTCACAGGCAGCACAACGGCACCGAGTTATATATAGCCTTATAGCCTACTGACCCATGATAGATCATACATAATATATCTTTGCCATGTGTATGTATAAATATATTGGTTTACCCATGATTTATTTTCTTTAAAGACAAGCATTTCTTATCTGCCAAAGAGACAAGCCTCTTTGGCAGATGCTCATGACAAGAGCATCAAGGGTAAATACCAGAGGGGACTATATCGTACCATTCAGACCTGGCGTGTTTGGTGTAACAGTCTTCTCTGTTAGAGAGACCAATTCAACCTGAAGAGATGGCTTAAGGCAAACCACATTAATTTGTAATCATGCATCAGCTCTATAGTCACTGGTGTCATTTCTCATACTATTTTGTAATACTATGTGTTAACTTGGAATTGAGTACAAAAGTACCGCAATGCAAACAATCCATTGTGCTTGGTTTAAATACTTTTACTAGATCTTGTATCTGAACTGTACTGTCCTGTACTTTTTCCTATGCAAACTTCTAATAAAGTAATCAATCAATCAATCAATCAATCAATCAATCAATCAATCAATCAATCAATGAATCAATCGGAGCGCCCACTGGCCTACTGGTCCAGGCGCATACCACTTAGGCATTGCCACATAGGCATGGATGCATGTCGGCGTCGCCGGTTCGATTCCCGATCCGGACAACCTTTGCCGCGTGTCACTCCCCATCTCTCCCCCCATTTCCTGTCAGTCTACTGTCCTATCAATAAAGACATAAAAGACCAAAAATAAATAAAAATCAATCAATCATGTTTACTTGTCTTGTACTGTATACTGTATTGTAAGTCTGTTTTTGTATGGATAAGACCACTTTTTTACCAGCCTGCACAGGGACTACAGATGAAAATGAGCTTCTGGCTAATTTAAAACTCTGGCTCATTTACATGGATGTGAAGACTGACATGTTGGTTAATGTGCACTGTCCCTGGTAAATAAATACAAACAAACAAACAAACAAACAAACAAACAAACAAACAAACAAACAAACAAACAAACAAATAATTTCAGGATGAAGCCCTTAAAGGAGTAGTTCACCCCAAAATGACTCTTTTTCTATTGATTACACATCCATGGAGACTTGAGTAGAATAATATTTTTGGTACAGTATTTGTTGCATTCCTAAGACAATAATCAAATATTTGTCGTAGGAATGTGACAAATACCAAAATATATTATTGAATTCAAGTCTCCATGGCATGAGTATAATCAATAGGGGAAAAAGGCCACTTTGGGGGTGAACTACTCCTTTAAGGCCCAACCCCTTCTTCTTTTACACTTACACTCAACCATAAACAACTTGAACCCCAGCATTCACATTCTGGGGGGAACAATAGCCCAAAATAGCAGATCTACAATAGCTCACACATGGGCTATTTTTGGTTAGAGATTTGGTGTAGAGGGGGAAAGTACATGCAGAGACAACTCAGGTACAGTTTAGGCCTACTAAAGTCTCGGGGGTATAGTGGTTCAAGTTCAAAGCAAAATCTATTCGTTTATTTATCTGTCAAATATTAAATGTATTATTTGAAAATAAATGACTAAACAAAAACGTATAATTTGCAGTAGAGCCAGTATAGTACAATATACCGTGCCACAGACGAGGGGTAATTAAGCCTGGCCAACTTAATCCTATTAAGCCATCTAATGCTGCAACAAAACAACAACACTACAACTACAGACAAAACACAACATTATGAGTACCTGGGACTGCCAGTGAAATGAAGAATAACACAGTCTTGAAGTCTATATTCTAGTTGCACACATGCACATCCAAAGTTCACAGAATAATGTGTAGGCTACGCGTGTGCGCCTGTCCAAGATGTTAAATCACTGTGACTGCACTGACCTGCTGTGTGCTGGAACAGACTGCGTCCCGTAACGTCTCTAATAGACAGGCACGTCACTTTTCCCCCTCATTCCTTTTTTTGTGGTATTTTTCAGAGGTGGAAAAAGTACTCAAATGTTTTTATTTAAGTAAAGGTATCGATACTGCAATGTAGAAGTAGGCTACGCTGTCACAAGTAGGCCTACAAGCATGGAATTCAAAATGTACTTGAGTAAAAGTACAAAGCCAGGTGCCAATACCTTCGATCAAAATATAGGCCTACTTAAAGTAGCTACAAGTAGTCCCTGCAGAATGTCCCATGTCAAGTTTTCATATGTATACAAATCTTTTGAAAATAGCAGATCTACAAACTCAGGTTTTGTAATTATCAAAATCTACAAAGTGCCTATAGTAGTATCTAAAGTTTTCATATAAATGTAATGGAGTAAAAGTACAATATTTGGATCCAAGATGTAGTGGAGCAGTAGAAGTAAAGGTATTGGAAATTGGAAATACTCAAGTAAAGTACAAATAACTCAAAATGTTATTTAAGTACAGTACTTAAGGTATTTTTGTATTTTCTACATTATCTTAATGCAGTGGTTTGCTCAAACCTTTTAATGTCAAGGACCCCCAGTTTGGTATGCCGTCAAATTTAGACTACCACGGACCCCCAATGCCCATAACTCTGAGAGTTATGTCAGTCAATACTCCATAATCTACGGGCCCTTTGGTTCCATTTGTACACTTATACCTTTTAATTTTTGGTTCCTACCTATCACTCATTTTGCTGGGGACTCCTTGGAACCCCCTGGATCCCCTTCAATGACCCCTGGGGGTCCCCGCACTTAGCCCACTTTGATGAATGCAGCGCTGTCCGTAGGTCTAAAACAGTGGTCTTCTACAGGCGGTCCGGGACCCCTAGGGGGTCCTCAGAGTTAGCCTACTACAGGGGGTCCTCCTTATCTTTGTGTGAGATTTTTTTTCTCATTTTATTATAATAACCACTTGAACGTCCATATTCTGAGAACTGAAAGTTCAGATTTATTAAGTATAGGCCTATGAGTGGTTAAATATCTGAAAACACAAATTGACAGGAATCCAAAATACACTGATGCTTGTTTGTGCTGTCAAACGATGAAACTATAAGGAATCTATGAAAAGGTGATGGGAGTCCGGGTCCCTGCTTCAGCTCTTTCTCAACTAGGGTTCCTTGGCCTGAAAACGTCGAAGACCCCTGGTCTAAAGAAAAGTGCATAAATGATGATCCAGACCCATTATGTACAAACAATTCTGTGCACTGCTGAATATGTGAGGCAAGGGCTTTAGAGGACTATTGATGGACGTGGGTTAAATGGACTTGGGCCTTCAGACAGTCACAGGACAAAAGCAACTGTGGTTTTACTTGAAACATTACGGTAATGCTTCCAGGAAGGATGTTTGGAACCAAAGCGACATCTAGTGGTTGAAACGTATCACTGCCATAAACAAAACCACTAAACAGCCTGAGCCAATGATAGATTCCATCTACAAAACAAAACAAAACTCTGCTTGATAAAAAAAAAAACATGATATTATATTTTACAAACATGTTTTGTGAATGTCACAGACATAATGTTCAGTATCTGCAGGGTCTGCAGCCAGGCAAACATATCACAGCCTTCTTCTGTGAGCAGCAGAACAGATATTGACATGAAAACATTCAGTGTGTGAACCTCCCCCTGTGACCTTTAGTGACCTTTATACAACACCATTACAAACAGTGCTGGGAGAAGTACTCTGATTTATTGACATGATATAAAAGTAAATACCACATTGAAAACACAGTTACCGGTACAAGTAACATCGTTTTACATTTTGTGTAGTAGCTTAAGCTTCAAAATGAATGGAATCAAAACATAGGCTACCTGCAGTAGCAGTATTCATTATTCATATTATTAGGCTACATTGTAATAAGTAGTCTAGTGCATTATGTCTTCAGTCTTCGTGACTTTAATGTTGAAGCTGGTAAAATAAAAGTGGGGCTGGTGTTAATGACTATAGGATATTAGTGCTGTTGTTGGGTAATCATGTATCATCTTATATGTTGTGTATTAATACTAAATCTCTAAAAGTATCTAGTACGTTACTATTACTAAAGCTTTCAAGTAGTGGAGTAAGAAGATCAATATTTGTCTCTGAGATGTAGTGGAGTAGAATGTGCTGCTTTTAGGTAGTGTGGGGTGGGGGGGGGGGGGTGTACAGTCATACATACAGCATCACAATAATCTTAACCACTTTATCCAATTATTTGTCGGCTTTTCAAAAAGTAGCAGATCAACTTGTAGAAACAAGTTTTATATTTGTTGAGGTGTTTGGATCATTTAAAACAAATCTTCTCCTCTGAGGGTCCCTGCATGGCTGCACTCCTGGCACAGAACATTTTCAGATGGGGGGTCCGCGATCGCGACCATATGCATATCAATTTGTGCCATCTTCTGGGTCCTTGACTTTGAGAAGCACTGCTTTAGTGCTCTAAGGCCTGTATAATGTGCAAACGAGCATGGATTCACAAAGCCATCGCCCCGGGACAGAGAAGGTGCTTGCTTGTGTGTTCTCATGGGGTGGAGTCTCATACACTACACACAGCCCACGTAGCTGCCTCTCTCTCTCCTCTGTTCTTCTAACGCGCTTTGCTTTGCCTACACACACTTTCTTTCATTCCAGCCAATGAATCCGGAATGAAAAGCATCGTTTAAGTTCATTCGCAGACCATTGGATCCACCAGATCACCAGATCACCAAGCAGCAGGTACGTCCAGACGGCATAGGAAGTGATTGATGTCGAAGCAGCTCGATACTTTGTAGCTGCTTTATCGTTGTGTCGGGGCCGACCGGCCAAACAGAGGACATTGTCGTCCTCTTGTTTGTTTTATTAGTCAACATTCGTAACAACGTTATTACGATGTAACAAGAACAACCTCGTCTTCTTCGCACGCGGATCAGTTTAGTTAAAGCCGCGGTTTGTTTTTTTCTCGACTTGAATAAACCAGCCTTTCAGAGGCTTTCTATCTGCAGTGAATGTACAGGCAGCAGTAAAACCGTAAAGGGCCAGATTCTACAGTCAGTCATTCCACACGTTCTTCCCCCCGCAGGGCAGGCACTGGCAGAGGCCGGGTTGAATTGATAACAGATAAGAAATGTCTGTGCTGGAGTTATTCACGAGGTTTGGTTTTACCTGGTTTTGGTTATGTCTAAGCTAGTGTGTTGAGTTTTATTTTTCTCTCCTCCCCGTGTTTAGGGGATGGTGGTGTAGTGCCGGTGATACCACCCTAGCAGTGGTGGGAAAAGTACAAGTAAAATACAAGCAAAAGTCTGGAATTCAAAATTGACTTGAGTAAAAGTAGGCCTACAAAAAGGTATTGGGATCAAAATGTACTTCAAGTAGCCTAGGTAGAAGTAAAAGTAAAGGTATTGGAAATTGGAAATACTCAAGTAAAGTACAAATACCTAAAAATTGTACTACAGTATCAGTAAATGTACTTGGTTACTTTCCACCACGGATGTCTCTGCTGTCTCCCTGCCCCGAAATATAGTGTTGTTCCCAGGGTCCACCCTATAGCTCTGGTGGTCCGTATAGCGTTGCTATGGACCAGAGCTAGGTCCATCCTAACCCTATACATTGGTTCTCAAACTTTGACATTTCAAGGTCTCCCCTTAACTCTGGCAGTGTACAAATGGAACCAAATGGACCCGTCAGGGTTCATTTGGTTCCATTTGTACGCTGTCAGAGTTACAGATGTGTATGGGTCAAGTCCCTGGAATCCACTTTGAGAACCACTTCCCTTACAGACCATTCTCAAACAATTTAGTTTCAAGAAAGTTAACTCTGAGAGTGTACTGTACAGTGTACTGTACAGTGTAGCCTATCATTGAACCGATCTGATCCCTTTGGCTCTATTTTGAACATGATTGTCTATGTCTTCTAGTTGCATACCGGCAAGGTTCTATTATGGTTCTTACACAGTAAACTAACAATCATTTAAGCCCATGCAACCCCCTCAAGACCCCTGGGGGTGCCCACACCCCTACTTAGAACACCCAATGTAATAAATGTAGGACATGTAGGCTATTGTTGTGTTAATATCTTTTACTATGATGATGAATTGAATACATAGGAGCACAATGGAAGTCCCCAGGACTTTATTGTGTTATCCTTAATAGCCTTAATGTCTGACTTAAGTCATGCTGTTTACATTTCTGACTAATAAAGTATTCAATCAATCAATCAAACCCTGGTGACATAGGAACAATCCCACTAGGGTCTAAGCATGAGACTGATAGTTGAGAGAGTTCAAAACAAAAACAAAATAAAACAGTGTATTCCCATGTTTAGTTTGAATGAGGGATATATGACATGACAACTGGATCACACTTTGTTTTTGTATCCACAGAGGAATGAGAACCAGTAGACATGCTTATTCATTTGGAGGATTTTTTTGAATCTGGATTGACAGAATCTTGTTCACAAAGTCAGTGTGTGTGTGTGTGTGTGTTTGTATGTCATGTTTAACCATTTAAACCCTATAGTTAACCACAGGGCTCTAACTAGGCCCACTCCTGCTTTAGCTCTACAGCAAATATCTTTGGTGAAAAGTGAGCTTATAGATCGTTTATGTTTCCCCCACAATAGGGGATGAGTTCATGTGGTTAATGTTCATGATGTCCTATAGAGAGCCCGGTCACAGCTCCACTCAGAGAACCTGGCAATAGGTTAGACAAATCTGGTGGTTTTTTGGTGTGATTGCAGATCTGATACCATGAAAAATGGCAACGAGAAATAAGAACAGCAATTTACAAATTTAATTTAGCTCTTAATCCAGAGCCACTTACAGCAAGCAAGGACAACATAGCATACTGTACATCAATTAATGAGGCGAGACAGTGTAGTGCCTCAGGATCATAGCCTAATGTAAACCAAGAACCAAGTGCTCCATCTAGCTCTGTAAATGTCATTAATAATTTAACCCTATTAAAGTACATTTCAGTGTGATTGTCCCTGTGTCCCCACTCTGCAGTAATGAGAGATTGAGCCAAGTTATAATAAAGCATTGTGTCATAATTACATCATCATAACACAAAGGAGTGCTTTGTACCCCCCCACCCACCCACCTGCAGCTTCCAATACGGTGACACACATCATAATAACACAGTTTATTTATAGGGCAGTGACACGTCCAGGTGCACATCTTCCATTTGGTAGAGGATGGATCGTGGGAACAGTCACTGTTAGGCAGAAACCTTGTATCTCCGAGTTTCATATGTGTATGATGAAGCCCTGCTTCATCATACAAGGCTGCCACACAAGACTAGTGAAAATAGCAGATCTACAAGCACACAACGCGCCTCGTGGTGCGAGGCGTTGCTTGTAGATCGGCTATTTTCACTAGTTTAAATCATTTTTAAAATGATGAATGCAAAACGAACGGTTTTGAACATACAAGGTTTCCACCACGACAACGACCATATCCTCACTCACTGTCTGTCTGTCCGGTGGAAACCAAAACTGTTACTGTTGAGGAAATAGAGAAACAGAACCAGTGTTACAATGGACCCATTGTTGGTATTCGGTCACAAGCTCTTGTTTAATACTTGTCATTGGTTTAATATTTATAAAATCCACTGGCACACTTTAACCACTTTCAAGCGGCCCTCTCTATTTTTGGCATTTGAGTGCAGTATTATTCTAAATTCTTCACCATCATCTTCAACATACCGTAGCATTTTTTGAATTACAGGGAATTCAGTAATTGAGAGAAGTGACAATATTACAATTAACACAAACATTAGAAGAAAGGAAGAAGCAATGAGGCAAAGTTAACAAGTTCTTGTTGCAAATAAAATTCAGGTGTATTAAAACGGCAATATGTTTAGAATTATAAATAGGACTTTTAAATGTGACAGATTTTTAGCAAGAATAGACAGACAACATCCTTTGCCTCTTGTTGATGGTTGCAATAATGTTGATGTGTGTGGAACAGTTGACTTACTCTGAAAAACACTGAACATTTTGTTGTTCAGTTCAGGCAATGTGCCAATCAGGTTTAGCTGGGGGACTGACTCAACACTGTCATCTGTCCGACAGGTGGTCTGGTCTGAGCAGTCTTGTTAGAAAAATAAAATAAAAAAATAACCTTGAGTGAAGAATGAGACGTTCCCAAAATAACTAGATAGTAAGCCGGCTGATTGTGTCAGTGGGACAAAACAGGCCATGACCTTAATAATAATGTAATACTTTCAAACATTTACAGCGAAAATACAATCACATACAATTACTACTAGGTAACAGACAGCTCTAAGTGGCACGGTCACACCACATTTTTATTCTACCTATGAGGGTGGATTTTGCCAATGCATTTCAATGTAAATTTGAGGATTTCTGCAAAAAGCCACTCCCACTGAAATGCATTGGCAAAATACCCTCAAAGGTAGAATTAAAGCTTAGTGTGACTGTACCCTAAAGACTGTTAAGTGTGTGTGTGTGTGTGTGTGTGTGTGTGTGTGTGTGTGTGTGTGTGTGTGTGTGTGTGTGTGTGTGTGTGTGTGTGTGTGTGTGTGTGTGTGTGTTGTGCGTGTGTGTGCGTGTGTGTGCGTGCGTGCGTGTGTGTGTGGTTTTCATTAAACTTGTGTCAACTGGTTATCTTTTGGTGTTGTGGTGGGAAATGTCCCTTTGTTTAATCAGCGTGTTGCTTGTCTTCTTAACTCAGCTGTGCTTTGTCAAGACCTAAACAGTCGTGTCAATAAAGCCTTGTTTGAATTGAATTGACAGGCCTACACTAAAAGCACCCTCACAGCAGATGGTCAGCAGACACAGAGCATCTTAAACACACACCCAATGTAGGCACACACACACACACACACACACACACACACACACACACACACACACACACACACACACACACACACACACACACACGCACACACACACACACACACACACACACACACACACACATACACGACGCGCATGCACGCACACTCAGTCTCGCGTGCACAGACTGCACACGCATGCGTACACAGACTGCACACGCATGCGTACACAGGCATGCGTACACACAACACATTTCAATTTAGTTAATGTAATTAACCTTCAATTTATTAGCTTGATAATTCATTCATTTATTTCCCTACTTTTGCTATTTTTGAATTTGAATCCTGGACCTGAAAAGACTTATGAGGTTTCATCATATCACCCTGTATTAATGTTGTCTGTTTTTTCTTTTTATTATATCTCTGTAATGATTTATGGTATATAGGCCTACTACCGAAGAGCTCAAGGAGTCTGGCATGCAGCAAATTACTCTCCATTGATATCAAGGGCATAGCATAAATCCATACCAATAAATAAGTAAACATTCCTAGATGGTCGTATTGATTCTCCGTTCTTCTGGACATTGAGTGGGCCATCTAGAACCATTACAGACCAGATGGCCATGAAATCCCCTTTATATTGGAACCAGGACCACATGTAACTACCAGGGCTCATCGCCATGCTGCTTTTGGTGAACATTTCTGTCAACATTTTATTTTGAGCGGACAATAATATTACCAGAAACACATAAAAAGCTAGCCCTGAATGACCATAACAGGTCTGTAACTCTGAGAGTGTACAAATGAAACCAAATGGACCCTTACGTGTCCATTTGGTTCCATCTGCACAGTTTCACATGTGCCAATAGTGTCGTAGTAAATCAGTGATGTCATACATATTCTGAAGAAAACCAGGAGGCTTGATATTAAGTCATTATTGGGGTGTTATGATAAAAATAAGAACATTATCATGGTGTGTAAAAAAGAAAATCCAAAATTTTGCCACGCACAAGACAGGTCTTTGACCCGGACACATTTATCCTTGTACGCAGGGCAGGAATTTCAGGGAGGCCATGAAGGCCATGGCCGTCGTTGCCCCTCAGTTTGGCCTTGTGCCCCTCAAACCAATGGCATGACCTGAGGCCACAGTGGCCTTAATGCCCCAGCTGACTATACCACTTTCTCCTCTGTCTCTGTCTTGTCAATGTAGACACCAGTGTATCTTTCTTGTCATGTAGACCAGTGTCTTTTGTTGAGTCCACATTTTTTAAAAGCATCTTTGATTGGTGCAGGGCTGAGCATGGATTAGATTGTAAATACCAATTTATTTATTTCACAGCAGACATATTACATTTAAAATCATCCTTCACCCTTAAATTCAATTATTTCAATAGACTAAAATCTTGTTTTATTTGATGGCCTTCCTGCCCTGGCAACACCAAAGGCCAAGTGGCCTTGCCCCTAAAAATGACGAAATTCCAGGCCTGGCTGTACGTACATATTGGTGATCCCTAGTAACTACAGTCGTTCACATTATCGTCCGCGGCACCACTGTAACCCAAAACTCATTCTGGCTCCGACATGTTATGACCAGCCGCGGTCGTTCTTCGGGGCCAATTTCTTTCATTTTTTGCCCTGATGAAATTAATCTGATTTATGATTCATTTTGATTAGCACTGATTGAATCATGCAGATTTATGTCTATGTTATGTTTGTTTTCTCCCACAAGGCAGACCATTTCTGATACGCACAAACAAACCCAATAAGGACGGTGAGCTCATCAAAACTCATCGTCCCCCAAAATACCGAAGGCGGATCCTTTTCCGTTTACGGGCAGCTGTAGAAATGAAATGATAGCCCATGACGGAATGGAATATTCTGGGCGGTAATAGAAGCACCACAGTCTGGTGGTACCACGCAGCGGTTGTTCCCAAACGGTGTGCCAAGACACACCGGCGTGCCAAGGAGACCCACGCTGTGCCCTGAGACAAGACCAGGTGTGCCTTGTGGATTCTGAGACAAGTACAACCACCCATTTTTATTTGTATTTATGTTAATATTGTGTTCTTGTGTTTAGAGCGGTCGTTCCAAACGTTTCCATTCGAGATCAAAAAGAGAGTTCCGTAACTAGTGAAAACAACAGATCTACAAGCGTACAAGGCTTATATTCAAAGATTTGCATACATTTTCACAGCTTTTAAAAAATAGCAGATCTACAAGCTTGCCGTGCTGTGAGCTTGTATGCTATTTTTCAATAGCTAAAGTATAAAATAATTAAGGCCCCTCCACCAGGGCCCCTAGTAACTCAGTCCCACTACCCCCCCCTTGTGACGCCCCTGATACCTGGTACGACCTACGTGTGTGTGTGTGTGTGTGTGTGTGTGTGTGTGTGTGTGTGTGTGTGTGTGTGTGTGTGTGTGTGTGTGTGTGTGTGTGTGTGTGTGTGTGTGTGTGTGTGTGGGAAGGAGCGGAACAGAGGGTACAAAGGTTAGAATTTGATAAGGTAAGAGACCTGAGCGGGCGAGTCTGAACAGGACAGACAGGACAGGGTAGACATGGTAGAAAGGAGAGGAAAGGGGTCTGCTATCACTGTTGCCATGATGTGTGCTTATTATAAGCGACTTTGGGCTTGTTTTACTGTAAAGCTGCTTGTAAATAATTCATATTGATTATTTATTTTAGGCTTGTTTCTAAAGTGTAGTTGCTTATTTGGGGCTTGTTTCTTAATGTTTCTTTTTTAAACCATCGGTTCTCAAACATTTTCAAATCCAGGATCCCCAAATTATTTTCAATATGTTTTTTATAGAAAATAGCGAAGTGCTCATGTGGCCTATTATAGTCGCTTCTTCTGGCCTTGTTTTCAAAGACCTGGTTGCCTATTTCTCTCACGAAATCTGGCAACCCTGGCTACCACCTTATGTTCTGAGAGCTCAGTTAATCTACTGTACCCACAAATTAAAATGTTTTAGCCATTGTTTATTCTGAAATCTGATCCCTACAGTAGTACTCCCCCCCCCCCTCTCTCTTAGTTGACCAGACTCCCCCAGGCGTGATCTATCTCTTCACAGATCTACAAGCTCACAGCGCCGCTGCGTTGCGACACGTTGTGAGCTTGTTGACCTGCTATGTTGTGCCAAAACGTCACTCCAGAATAGAAACGCCATAGGGTGCATGTCGTCATTAAATTACGTCATAATTCACACAATACATAGGCCTACCTTATTTACGTTAGGCTCCATGCATACACATAATATAGTACATATTTATACCTGTGTATGATACATTCTACAACACACTGAGTGTGTGTTACTTCATCAGTGTGAAGCCAGATGTAAACTCCTGCCAGCAAGAGAGGATTATAGATAAATTGAGTTTAAGATCGACGTTCTAAAGGCCTTTGGCTAACATCTAACCCCCACCCACCCACACACACACACACACACCCCCACCCACACCCACACACCCACACCCACACACACACGCGCACACACACACACACACACACACACACACACACACACACACACACACACACACACACACACACACACACACACACACACACACACACAGGAAAAAGACATGGGGTTACTGTATGTTGATCCACATGGGAACGGCGTGGCTCCAATGTGAATCTCAGGCTACATAGATAAGTCATCTCTGACACCTCGTCGCTGTCGGGCAGAGACCTCTCCATATGTTTTACCTTCTTGTGTAAAAAAATGAACACCCTCCGTGATCTTACAACAGCATCACACGAACGCATCACAAGTCGCAGATCTACAAGCTCTAAATGTGATTGAATCCTGAGGTTTCCATCCGACAGATATCTCCAAATGTAGGCTAGCTAGGCAATGCTTTCGGCCTCATCAGAGTCCCACTGACTTCCATTATACAAATGATAAAACACACAGTAGCCTATGTGAAGATTTTCATTCATTTGGTGCTGCTGACAGACAGGTTCGGGGCTTTGTGCGATTAGCTCCAGACACAGACAGACACACAGAGCTAGACTCCTGCAGAGCCCTAGGGCAGGCCCAGTCAACCACTCTAAGTATACTGTACTGTATATACCGTAGATAGGGTTTAAAGTGGTTTAACTATCATTCTCAGTGTTTAAGAAACATCGTCACTGTCGGGCAGAAACCTCGTATCTCCAAGTTTCAAATGTGTATGTTTTTTCGTAAAGTAAAGCCCTGCTTCATCATACAAGGCTGTTGCACAAAACTAGTGAAAATAGCAGATCTACAAGCACACAACGCCTCGCGTTGCGAGGCGTTGTGTGCTTGTAGATCGACTATCTTCACTAGTTTAAATCATCTTTAAAATCATAATTACAAAACGAACGGTTTGGACATACAAGGTTTCTACCCGACAACAACGACACACTGCATGAAATACCCCCTGGGTTGAGTGTGTGTGTGTGTGTGTGTGTGTGTGTGTGTGTGTGTGTGTGTGTGTGTGTGTGTGTGTGTGTGTGTGTGTGCGCGCGCGTGCGTGCGTGCGTGTGTGCCAGACGTTAGTGAAGCCACTGCTTAACATTCCAAGCCGTTGGCACAGCGATCTCCTACTTATGCTAAGTCATGTATTCCTCTGAATAAACATGTACAGCAACATAATACATAATACAACACATGGCCCTTTGACTCACACTGACTATGTGATCTCATGTCTTTCTTTACACCCAGAGGGCGTTAGTTTATTTCCCTGAAATATCTGATCTTAGACACAGATGTCTGAGTATCGTCCTTTATGCCAGACTGTGAACCTGAGTCATAAGCTGGTGACATGTTTCAACAGCTACGTTAAACGTGATCCACGTGGTTGGGTGGTGATGTGGGTGCTCGGACAAACTCTCACTGACGTATGGCCATATTTGCGCCAGCCAGGCCCATGTTAGGAACTGATGGCACTCCCTGTGTTGGGTATTTACAACATACATTTACACCAGGGTCTTCAACGTTTTCAGGCCAAGGACCCCTTAACTGAGAGGGAGATAAAGCAGGGACCCCCTACTACATATTGCATACAATTGATTGACAATAAGTTGTCGCAGATTTTCATTGATTTCATAGATAGATTCGTAGACTTGTTTGACAGCTTTGTCATCAGTCTAAGTTGGATTTGTGTCGCATGTGTTTTTCCAGACATTTTACCATTTAAATTGTACTTGGTCTGCTTTTTATTTACCCTCTACTACACCAAACCTATTTGCCAAAAAAATTGCCGATCTACAAGCTCTCAACGCCTCGCAGCGCGAGGCGTTGAGAGCTTGTAGATCTGCTATTTTTGTCTAAAGTTCTCCTCAGAATAGGGACGCGAGGGTTCAAGTTGTTCATAAAAAAGAATGATCCTGTCACACAAAGATTTGGCGGCCCCCCTGTAATAACTCTGAGGACCCCCCCTAGGGGTCCCGGACCCCCTGTTGAAGACCCCTGATTTACACACAGTGGTTCAACAGTGTTCATTATCCTTTGAGTTCTGTAAAGACCTGACAATCATTGTTTCATTTTTACTCTGGGCTTGTATATATTTCCACAGTAAGTCGCTTAAATGATTAACACAGACTGTGATACTGTTCATCACAGACTTGATGCTTTTATAACGCTGGCAACGCTTGGTTGCCAGTGATTTGAAGATTCACCCACTGTTTTGACCACAAACCAAAACAAACATGTCATGCGTGGCATAGCAGTTGATTGCAATACGTTACTGTGGGAACTTTACTCTGCATAACTGAAAAAACTCACTTTGTCTTTTCTTTTTAGGTAAAAATGCTTTCTCCCTGTCATTAGCTTTTAACCACACTTAAGCCCTATATACTACATTTAATAATTGACAATTTATCAACACAACACAAGATTGTAGATCAGCTATTTTCAATATGTCTGAAGTTTCTTTAAATTATTTGGAAATATTTGGAAATATTTCGGCTTATAGTGACATGCCTGAAACAGGGATGCCGGTTTTAAATTGGTTAATTACTAAAACATGGCTGTTGTCAGCAGTCAAGCTATTAATTGTCTGTTAATTATCAAGAATAAATACTGCATGAGGTTCGGTCGCGACAAGAACTCATCAATATTGTTAGTTAGGTCATTGCAGAAAGAGCTTGGGGACCTCTGTCCTAGACTGGTGCAGTGCACAAAACCAAACTAATATGAATGATTAAATGAATTGGCATCACATCAAACTATCATGAACACAAAGAAGTGAAAATGGGAATAGGCCTGTCACAATTATTATACGATTGCCTATTCGCCTAATATTTGAGATAAATATTTGTCATAATAATTTCCATGTTAAACATTATTTTCTAACATTTTGACGTTCTGCTCCCACTATTCGTGTTTTCTTTTTTGGGGGGGCAGTATGAAATATCGTATCAAATATGTGTTATATGAGTTATTTGCCCATGTGTAACCTTTGTTTCACAATTTATTCATAATGTTCCAATAATGTACACCAGGGTTCCCCAATTAGTTTTCCCCAAGGGCCGAATTATGTCTAGGGTACCAAGACGAGGGCCACAACATTGCAGGGGGCGACGGTGGATTTCCCACTACTCCAGCGACAGTTTTCGTCGTTGTCGGGTGAAAATCTTGTATGTCCAAAACCGTTCGTTTTGAATTTATCATTTTAAAAATGATTTAACTAGTGAAAAAAGCCGATCTACAAGCACACAACGCCTCGCGGTGCGAGGCGTTGTGTGCTTGTAGATCTGCTGTTTTCACTACTTTTGTGCGACGGCCTTGTATGATTTGCGAAAGAACGTACACATTTGGAGATACGAGATTTCCACCCGACAACGACGATATACTAGTGTTGTTGTTGCTCTTATATCACCATTATTACTGGGGTTGGTGTGGGCCAGACAGTAGCCCCCCGCGGGCCTTTTGCGGCCCGCGGGCCGCCTATTGGGGAACCCTGATGTACACCGTTCAATTAAATCGTTAATCTGGATTAGTTGAGTGACAATCGATCGTCAAGTATAACATTTCATAACTGTGACAGCCCTAAATGTGAAATGTTTGTTTGTTTGTTTGTTCCCCAGCATCATCATGGGGGCCTACGATGAGAAGAAGGAGACATGTGGAACCATCTGCCTGAAATACCTCCTGTTCACTTTCAACTTCCTGTTCTGGGTAAGTTCACACAAAGATATTTAATTAATGAAGATAGCTCATCCTCATTGGATCCACTAGAGTGCGACATGGTACACAAATCCTAAGTGGGCGCCGGCTCTGACGGCAAATCTCGCGCACGTCCTGTTTACTGGTGCTATAGATCCCGCGAGAGTGTGTTGCTGGGACAGCTAAAGAGCAATAATAAAGTTGATTTTCTCAGTTGTTGTGTCGCTGAAAAAAGCCACTTTAGTATGACAATTTTGTTAATATTATATGGCTTGTGATGATCTGGTCCAATATTTAGTTCAGTGACTATAGCTTCTGAACTATTATTTTGCTCTGTGTTCACTTTAGCTCTCCCATTGTAAATGAATAGACTCCAAACATGCTTCCGCCTCCTAAAAAGGTATCTACCTACGTCACACAGAAACGGGAAGTACAGGTCTTTTGCACCCTCTTGCTATCGCCCTCTTGGGTTCACACTCTGCACAGCACACAACAGTGGCGGCAGGCACGTGCATAGACCAGGGGCGTCAATTGGGTATGGCAGGGGTATGCAGCTGCCATACCCTGGGTCCAGGTGGAAAACAAAAGCTACTTTTAAATATAAATCCATGAATGTCTCTTTGTCCATCTGTTCTGGTTATTATGTTGTTAAATTGCAGTAAAATAACTACAAATGCAACATTTTACAAAATGGTCACTTTAACAAGGTATTATAATTAGGTCTATATTCTCCACACTTGTATTCTCCCCATCTTGACAAAATGGTATATTCCCAGGTTCCGCAGGTCAGCTGCACAGGTGCAATGCATTATTGTTAATTGTGGCACGTTTACTACAGTAACATGCCAAGTTTAGCTGCACTTGAACAACCATTCCAGGCTGCCATATCCAGCCCAAGAAACCGTAGAAAACGGGGGGAAAAATAGAATGTACTTCTTAAAATAAATGTATCATGCCTGTTGCTGTTGCCTGATGGCAACATGACTGGCGCGTGCAAGACACCAGTCATGTTGCCATACCTTAGCCTTTTCTGAACTGACGCCACTGGCATAGACATAAAAAGGTACTGGGGCGTGCGTCTTGGAGGATAGGCAATTTGTACAAGACTGTATGGCTGCAGGCGTGGAGTCACCATTGAAGTCCCGGAAAACATGCGCTGCGATTGGCCAGTTGTCACTTTGATTGGCAGCGTGCTTTTGGCAGCTTTCAAGAGAATTGCCTTGTCCAAACTCTCCTGAACTTGAATGCAGCATCTTATGTTGAAAGAATTGCCCTCTCTGTGTAGAAATCCATGCTGTTACACGACATCTCCAGTATTCACTTGATTATGCTTAGTTCAGTGTGGGGTCAAGCACCGAAAATAGCCGACCTCCAAGCTCACAACGCGTAGCGCTGTGGCGCTTTGTGAGCTATTTTGTCGGCTATTTTCGATATTTTCAACAAGAGGCCCTTTTCGAAATTTAAACCCCTGCCTCTCTAACATTCTCTGCACGTCCCTGAGTGGTGGGAAGTAACTAAGTACATTTACTCAGGTACTGTGACTGCCAGGTATAAATTAATTCATTCATCCGCCTCTGCCAGGGTTTTTCAGTGTTTCTTTTTACCTTATTTCGCCAGCCCACGGAATGCACGACATGTGACCATGATGTAAACAAAAGAAAAAAACGAAAACTAATTTTTATCCGCGATGACCTTTCTTTAGTTGGGGTCCGTAGAAAAAAGCTAGTTTTGATAATGGAAAACCTTTGAAATGGGGCATTCTGCATAATGAGTACTTTTACCTATAAGTACATTTTGATAACAGTACATTTGTACTTTTACTCAAGTAAAACATTAATAATAGTTACCTACCCCTCCCGCGAGGGAAATTCAGTATTTTCAGCCAAACCCAGCTGATTCGCTTCCCACAAGGAGCGTGTGAGCAATAAGGGGTTAAGAGTCTTGCTCAGGGACACACAACCACAATTTCTACCCTGGCCTGGAATCGAACCAGGGACAACCAGGGGCTCTGGACGGTTCCCCAGGTGGGCTCCCTAAACAATCACAGCTATGGCGACATTGTGGTATTGCTAGTTAAAAAAACAAAATTGCAGTACTTCTTCAACCCATCTGTTGCTCTGCTTTTGTTACAAGACAATTATGCCATGCCTACCAAAGCGTTTAATATAATATAGTCTCAAATTGGCTGACAAACAATCCTTCGCTCTTCTCCGAGGCGGTTTCCAGATGCACCAACCGTATGAATGTTTTACAACCCTAAATCCAAGCCTCCGAGCCTCTCGGCCTGGCTCTTATTTCCCCCGAGATGTGTCGGTGAGAAAAGCCATTTGTTTTGTTTTCTTTCGCTTTTTCTTAACCCATTAAGACCTGGAATTATTTCATGCTTTAACTATTGAAAAATAGCAGATATACAAGCTCACAGTGCGGCACCGAGGATGGCAGTGAATCATGAACATGAGACCTTTGTTTCTATGAAAAGAACGTTTTGAAAATCGCTAAACAAAGGGTATTTATTAAATGTAGTATATCAAATAATGTAATATTAAAATATGTTTTCACATAGGATCAAAGGTTGTATGGTCATGATTCACTGCCATCCCGGATGGCTTGGTTCGAGGCTTAACATAATTGTTATAAATATTTTTTGTAAAAGTCTATGGGGAAAATGAATGGGCGATTTTTAAGTGACCCCAGTAAACTACTTCCGCTGCTCTACTCTATAGCCCTATCCAGGAGCCATGGACTGTGCACTACGTGGCTGAGCCACCAGGTGCCCCCAGGCCACATGAATCTAAACCCAGTGGCAAAATGACAAAACATAAAGGCCCCTTATGGCTCCTAAACTTGTCAGTGTGGAAATGGTATTCCAGTGAAAAGTGTTGGGGAGGACTCTACAGGTTGAGGTGGTGGCTGCCAAGAAAGAAATTATAGCTCATATCATAGATAAATAAATACATACATGCCACAATGTGCATCCCATTGAAGCTGCACTCTTTACACTGTCTTGACAAAAAATGCGGAAAGTTCTTTGGACTGAAGTCCAGCAGGCATTAAAATAAATAAGCCTGTAATCCGTGATTAAGCTGTGGCCGGCTCTCAGTTTACACTTGAAAATGTAGGACAGACATCTAAAAATAATGAAAACAGACAACATCTTGGGGAGGGTGGGGGTGTCTTGCTCAGGGACACTTCGGAGGGAGAAAATGCCTTTCTAGCCACTAAGCCAGTGGTTTTCAAAGTGACCCCCCTAGGGGTCCTTGTGTTGTGTTCCAGGGGGTCCACAACAAAAATGACCTAATCAGCTTAACCACTTTAAACCTGTTTTATACTTGGGGCTATTCAAAAAATATTCAATGAACGACTTCTGAGTTTAAAGTTTGAGTAGTTTTGAGATGTTATACAAATCTTCTCTTATGGGAGTCCGTGGCACAGCTTCTGCCTCCTCCTCTGTCTCTCTCTACATCTAAGGGCACGTTTCTCCATTGTAATTGGACAGATTGATTAGCTTGGCGCGCTGTCAACTTTGTGCTGCAGTGCTGCAATCATTACAGCATCATGCTGGTTACGGAGCCATGATGTAAACTTCATATTCTGGAGACCTGGAGATGAAGTAAAAAAATACAGAATTTTCCTTTCTGTCTGGCAGAAATCTCTCATCTCCATACACTGAGTAGACTATGTTTTTTGTTCCTTTTTCCCCCTGTAAATGAATGCCCTACTTGATCGTACTATAGCGTCACACAAAAGTATCAGATCTACAAGCTCGAAACAAGGTGTCAAGCGACATGTTTTGAGCTTGTAGATCTGATACTTTTGAAAAGTAACAGTTTTGTTATTGGTATATATTCGGTTTCCAACCGACAGAGATGATAATATATGCTGATAGTCAGTAATGCAATAGTCCGGGTCGCGCGGAGTTGTTTTGGCCAGACAGTGACGAATATACTATTGTATCAAAACGATATTATCATCACAATGGATGTAAATTATTTGGTCATACCTATTACCGTCCATAGCATCTCCAAAAAATAACGATGTCCTGTAAAGAATGTTAGTGCTCTCTTTCAATGTAATAAAGATTTGCAGTCACTGTCCAAAAACCCACATCTTGGATCATGTACCGGCACTAAAACTTTGATCCAAGACTAGAAGTTTTTGCAGCGTACATTATCTTCTGTATTAGGAGATGTGCCTTTTTTTGTGTGCGAGCTCCCTTTCATCCTTTGACTTCTTACTGATTTATATGACCTGCCTTTGAAACCTGGGCCTTGAATAATGAACGGAAAACTCTTAAATCAGGTCCTGCATTTCTTTCGAGCTCTTAAATTAAATCCTTAAATTATGGATGGCTGAAGTTTGTTCCTTGGCCTCTGGAGTTCGGGACTCTTTCAGTGAAAGAAGAACAGAGAACAAGTCTCTGTGAGGTGTAATCTGCCTGGAAAAAAACGGTCAGGGTAATGTAATCGCACACACATGTACTCCAGGTGGATAGACAAATTAGACATGTACATTTTATTGTATTCATGAAACTAAAGATATGAATACTGTTCTTCAGAAAAGTGATGAGATTGAATTTTCATGGTCAACTGCAAAAGTTCATTAACCCATTAAAGGAGTAGTTCACCCCACAAAATACTTTTTTTCTGTTGAATACGTCTTGAGTTCAATAATATATTTTTGGTCTTTGTCACATTCCCAAGACAAAAAATTGATTACAATAAATGTACCCCCATTGGTTCCGGATGTGGACCCAAATGCATTTAGAAAGAGAATTACATTTTTTGGGGGGAATTACTCCATTAAGACCTGAGGCCGATTCTATCAATGCCTTCTAAATCCGTTACAGTAGTTCTCATACCTTTAAAGCAGTGCTTCCCAAACTTTCCAGGTGGAGATCCCAATTTTACAGGCGTTGCCGCACGGTGGAAAATATGCGCTGCCTGTCTGCAGCCGGTGTGTGTTTCCATCAACATCTGTCATTATTATGTACTAGAAGCTGTCTAGTCGGCGACCTGGCCAACTCGGGAACGATGTAAATAGGGAATGAATGCCCCGCCCTTTAATGCAAACCCCATTATACCTGTTGTCATAGGACCCATTTTGACCATCTGTTTGCCTGTGTCCATTTATGCCCATATATGGAGATATCTGTTGTCTGTCTGCCTGTCAGTGTCCATTTTATGTCCATATATGGAGATCACTGCAGATATAGTTCTGGGTCCATTTTATGCCCATATATGGAGATATCTGTCTATTTGCGTCCATTTCATGCCCATACATGGAGATCTCTGTATCTGTCTGTCTGTGTCCCTTTATGCCCGTATATGGAGATCTTTGTGATTCTGCGTAAATTTTATGCCCATATATGCCATTTGCGTCCATTTTATGCCCATTTATGGAGATCTCTGTATCCGTCTGTCTGTGTCCCTTTATGCCCGTATATGGAGATCTTTGTGATTCTGCGTCCATTTTATGCCCATATATGCTATATATGGAGATATTCAGAGATTTTTTGTTGACTCATGTGGCGTACGTGATGTCAGAGCCTTTTATGAAGTGATGTCACAATGAGTCAGAGCTTTCGCCGATTTCCTCCGGAACAGCCTGATGTCAACAATCAACCCGCATAAGGAGATTCCGAACGTTTCGCGCCGGTTCGGGAAAACCGCGCGTCGGGTCGGGTCGAGACCCGGCACTGCACTCCGTGCCGCGGCGGGGAACGCGCGTGCCGAATCTGAAGCCGGTGGGACGAACGGTTCTCGAGATACGCGGATTACAGACACACAGACAGACAGACACGCAGAGACTTCTCGCATTTATAGATAGATTAGACGAGTGCGCAGCAGGGAGTGTCTGAAATGAAGATACGCTTTTTATCTCGATTGTATCAGCACAGTAGGAAAGAAACATTTGATCACAGAAGTTTCAATTGATGAATAATACATTTCCAACCCAAACGCTGATAAAAACCTGCCTGTTTTTGATCGACTGATCGAATCTCTCTCTCCTAAACTTAAGTGGGGAGGATCCTCTCCTAAACGCCATCAACGCGTCCACACCTACACACACGCTTTACAAGTCTGTAATATGTTCTTCTTCTTCTTTCGTGTAGGAGCCTAAAGCATGTAATTTCATGGGACAATCACCTGTTCTTCACACATACAGCATAGCCGTTTGGGTGGAATTGGATATTACCAGGACATAACTCAAGGGAGATGGCAGGCAGCATAAAGTCCATTATTGCATTTCAGGTGCTACCGAGGCTGACATTTGCGTCCACACTTACAGCTCCTCTCCGGTTAATGTCTAGACAACGTCCAGGTTACAGGGCAGCTGTGAATGTGGCTATACAGAGGAGTCAGTAGTGCATACAGATTAATACATAGTGAGTAAACATGAAACGAATGAAATGCTATTTTGATTATGCTTGTAGATCTGCTATTTTTGAAAAGTCGTGAAAATGTGTGGAAATCTTTAAGTTTAAATATATGTAATTTTTAAGCGGACATTTGGACTCAAATGTTGCTTCTGGGTGCCCGTGAAACTAAATATTTTAAGATGGGGTCCGGTCCATGGCCAAATATATATCATTTTGGAGGTCCTTGACATGAAACAGTTTGAGCACCACTGACATAGAACACTTCAGGTTAAAATATTCACAAAGTTTCACGATTTTTCAAAAATAGCAGATCGCAGCGCAGCACTCGGTGCCGCGCTGCGAGCTTGTAGATCTGCTATTTTTTTACAGTTAAAATAGTTAATGTGGAGCCCTGGACCCTGATGCCCATGCAGAAACCTGACTGTTATTGTGTGGTGTGTCAGTTGGCAGGGGGCGTGGTGATGGCGGTGGGGGTGTGGACGCTGGTGGAGAAGAGCGACTACATCTCCCTGCTCTCCTCCAAGACCTACGCCGCCTCCGCCTACATCCTCATCCTGGCCGGGGCCATCGTCATGGTAACGGGTGTGCTGGGATGCTGCGCCACCTTCAAGGAGCAGAGGAGGCTGCTGAGAGTGGTGAGTAGTGATGACATCAATAATTGTGACCGTAGGTCGCAGTTTAGTATGTGAACGGTCACAGCTTGTCCGTATGTATCTCTGTCTATAACGCCTGACACTGTGGTTCTATGGGTTTGTGTATGGTTCTATGGGTTTGTCGCTCTGATGTCACTGTGATATCAGGGGAACCACTCTTAACAGAATGGGTTTGCCGCTCTGACATCACACTCTGGCTTCACTGTGATGTCACACTAACCAGAATCCCTTTTATGCCCATATATGTAGTTCCCTGATGTCATCAATATTAAGCCCATATCTAACAGGACTTCATATGGGAATTGCCCATATATGGAGGCCACATCGGCCACATACCACACTAACAGCTGGTTCTACAGACAGGCATCTCCATGTACGGTATGGGCATAAAAGGGTATGATGTCAGATGTCATAGGACTTCATAACGAATAACTGAATACATTACATGGATCTCTATATATGGGTACCAGGGGTCTCCATATATGGGTAACTGGTCCGATATACATCACTGGCCAGATGGCCAAGAATTGGCGCGACCTCGCCCTTTAGGACAAGGTCACATGTTGCCCTCAGGCGTCTTACTAGTAATAATAATAAGGAGAATGCTGAGAGTGGTGAGTAGGACCGTTAAGTAGGACCATACAAACAACTCTTTATCTAACTTGACACACGTTGCCAAAGAGGTAGTCTTCGGCGATTGGTTCACCCTCTAATCATTCACAGTAGTAGCAAAGCAGATGATGTTGTTGTTAAGCAACCCTTATTTGTGTTGTTATGTGGCTGGCTAACCTGTTATTGCTACTTCTTAACCAAAGTAACCGACAGAAAAGTAACCGACACTGTAAAATACGTCTGCTGCTGATGTTTCATAGCGAGATTGATACGATCGCAATTTACCGCAGCGGGCGACCAGGGGGTCTCCAATGTAGCTTATTATTAGTTAGGTCCAGATTGGGCACTTTACAAGTCTGTAATATGTTCTTCTTCTTCTTTCGTGTATCATCGTCCTTGATGATTGGTTAACGACATTTTACTTCACAAGATTTCTTGTTACTTAGGGGAGGCCATGGGGCTGGTTGAGCGCTATCCATCCAAAGTCAAGCTTTCGTCCTGTGTGGCATAATTATAAGCATTCAAATCAAATTAAAGTATAATTGGATCTTCCATAGGAGCCTAAAGCAGGTCTTTGACTAATCCAGCACAATATTACATACACACACACACACATATAATATGGAGATAAGAGGATACTGTTCGACAGCAACGATATAGTAATTATTTTGGGGGCCCACTTACAGTATCCTCACAGCCCACCAGTGGACCTCAGCCAAGTAGTGAGAGTGCATTCAGCATGCTGAGAGGTACATTTAACCCATTTAGAACAGGTACTGAGGTACACTACCGGTATATTGTGTATCATTATTTTATGCTTTAACTATTGAAAAATAGCAGATATACAAGCTCACAGCGCGGCACCGAGTGCCGCGCTGCAAGCTTGTAGATCTGCTATTTTTGAAAAATCGTGAAAATTTGAATTTTGACCCGATTCTATAAGTGTCTTTTGAATCCTTCTAAGATTTTTTGAAAAACCCTATGTTTCTGTGTCAGCAATCTGGCCAGCCATCGTCAAAGAAAAGGTCCTTTTCACTTAAATGGAGCTCAGTTAGTCTGTTCTTGAGAGACTACTATGCCAGTGGTTCTCAAACCTTTTCATGTCAAGGACCCCCAAAATGATATGTATTTGGCCACGGAACGCCCATCTCAAAATATCTAGTTCCAGGGACCACCCAGAAGCAAAAATGTAGTTACAAACGTTCGCTTTGAAAATACATATATTCAAAGATTTGCACACATTTTCAGGATACTGTTCGACAGCAACGATATAGTAATTATTTTGGGGGCCCACTTACAGTATCCTCACAGCCCACCAGTGGACCTCAGCCAAGTAGTGAGAGTGCATTCAGCATGCTGAGAGGTACATTTTATAGACCTCTGCTGGGCTGTAGTCACAGATCAGACATCTGTCTGCTCTCCTCATCTAGGCCACTTCCATCTGGTCAGCCTGGCAGCCAGGTCTTTATTTATACTTTATTGTGCCATGTTTGTTCAGCACATTGTTAGCGGTTACCTGTTGAATGCTGCTGCTGACGCAGGCACACTGAGGACAATGACCTTGAGGAAGCACATCGAGAGCTTCGGTCTTACAGGCTGACTGACTACAGATTCCTATAGGAGGCTAAAAAGTGGGAAGTTGAAAGTTGGGCCTTAATATAAAATACGTAATGCAGGGGTCTTCAACAGGGGGTCTGGGACCCCTAGGGGGTCCTCAGAGTTACTACAGGGGGGCCACCAAATCTTGTGATAGGATCATTCTTTTAAATTAACAACTTGAACCCTCGTATCCCTATTCTGAGGAGAACTTTAGCCAAAAAATAGCAGATCTACAAGCTTGTATCTGAGAGCTTGTAGATCGGCTATTTTCGGCAAATAAGTTTGGTGTAAAGGTAAGAGCAGACCAAGTACAGAGTGAAAGGTCAAGTTAACTAAAAACACAAATCCAAAATAGACTGATGACAGTGCTGTCAAATAAGTCTATGAATCTATCTGTGAAATCAATGAAAATCTGCATCACACATTTATACAATATGTAGTGGGGGGGTCCCTGCTTCATCTCTCTCTCAGCTAAGGGGTCCCTGGCCTGAAAACGTTGAAGACCCCTGACGTAATGAATGAATGAGTGAGTGAATGAATGCACTTGATCATACTACAGTGTCAAACAAAAGCATCAAAAGTATAGCTGATCCACTGATCCGCGGCGTGAAGCGTCGCGTTTTCAGCTTGTTTTTTAATTTGATTCATTTTGGGACATATGAGGTTTCCACCTGACAAAGATGATACGTGGAGGTACTTCTGTGACTTACTGGCAGTGTGGACAAGAACTATGGTCCACAGATCGGTCCAGTGGTTTGTGATATTACCTCTGGACGGAGCGGAGGTAATACTGTTAATACAGTAAAGATTGAGGAAAGCTAATAGCCATGCGACAGCCTTTATTAACGTTGGTCTCAGAATTGGTCTCTTTTGTTAACTCAATCTACAAAAACTATATACCGGTATATATATATATATATATATATATATATCGTCATTGTCGGGTGGAAACCCTGTATGTCCATTGTCCAAGATCATTCGTTTTGTATTTATCATTTTAAAAATGAACTAAACTAGTGAAAACAGCAGATCTACAAGCACACAACGCCTCGCGGTGTGAGGCGTTGTGCGCTTGTAGCTCGGCTGTTTTCACTACTTTCGTGCGACGGCCTTGTATGATGAAGCAGGGCTTTACTTGGCGAAAAAACGTACAAAGTGAGGCACTGAGGTCAGTTCTGCTCTGATGGTTTTGGTCCGCTCCAAGGCCCTTTCCCCCTCTTTTTTCACACAGACAACATTGTCTGTCTTTGTCGCTGAAGGAGGAAAGGAAAGGAAAAATGTTTTTCCTTCCAAAACCACAGAGCTGATCGGAATGCAGGGCAGGCTGTGCGAGCTGCCTGGCAGCAGCGCTGGAGAAACTGACCTCATGCAGCCTGACACTGTGTCTGACCAGCAGCCTCCCAACACCTCCTCCATCCATCACCTCCACCTCCTCCTCCTCCTCATGCAGCCTGACACTGTGTCTGACCAGCAGCCTCACAACACCTCCTCCATCCATCACCTCCTCCTCCTCCACCAGCTCACACTGTCAGCCTCTTCTCTGCTCCCTGCCCTCTGCCTTCCTTTTTACACAATCCTTCATATCGTCTCCGTCGGGTGGAAACCTCATTATGTCCAAAACTGTTAACTTTTCAAATACCGGTAAATAAATAAATCACACCTAGTGTGGGTTCATTTCATTAAGCGTCCCGTGAAGCTTGGCCAATGTGAACCTGGGCGTACAACAAACTTTGAGCACTTTGTGCCAAGGTGTAGGTATGTAGGTCAGTCGCTGATGTTACAGGACCTGTGAGGTGATGATTCTGTTAATTTGCAGTAACTTTAACTTGTCACATGAAGTGTGAGATGCACGTTGGACACACTCATTTCCCACGTGGATCCTTAGATTCTCATGATTAGATTTGTTTCCATCATATATTTGTCTCTCTCCATCCCTGACACTCTATATTTTTACATTCACTCGACTATATTCTATGTCGAGGCAACAGACAGAGCTGTGAGGGAAGGCAAAGATTACTTGAGCATAATGCTTCCTTTTTGGACAGTTGTTTGACAATGTCTGCCTATAATGACATGCCAAAAAGAAGGACTTTGGTTGACAGTGGTTAAAGGCACAGCTAACAGCTTACACTGTTGTCTTGTTAGCTGTCGTTGCGGTCGCTGAACAAACCCTTCAGACTTTCAGACTTTGCTTAAGATGACCATTCTTGGTCTTCTTAAGACTCCAAGCTGTCCTGTCCTGCTGTGGTGAAGGAGGGTCTAGGCCTCATTTTGCCAAAGGGAAACAGTGATCTTTAGAATAGTTCAGTACAAAAGCAGATCACATGAGCAATGTCGGTGTAACGAAGATTTGCAAGAAATAAGCTACATATCGTCGTTGTCAGGTGGAAATCTCGTATCTCCAACTTTCAAATGTATACGTTTTTTCGCAAAGTAAAGCCCTGCTTCATCGTACAAGGCCGTCGCACAAAAGTAGTGAAAACAGCAGATCTACAAGCTCACAACGGTGTGCTTGTAGATCGGCTGTTTTCACTAGTTTAAATCATTTTTTAAATGATAAATGAAAAATGAACGTTTGGACATACAAGGTTTTCACCCGACAACGTTATTATGGGTTAACTGTGTGTGTGTGTGTGTGTGTGTGTGTGTGTGTTTGTGTGTGTGTGTGTGTGTGTGTGTGTGTGTGTGCGTGCGTGCGTGTGTGCGTGCGTGCGTGCGTGCGTGCGTGCGTGCGTGCGTGCGTGCGTGCGTGCGTGTACATTTATGAGAAAATGCTCCTATAGTTTGTAGAGAACTTTCCTAGTGGTGCAGAGGTGTAGTTTTTATTGGAGGAGAGGTGCTGACAGCACGGTGCTGTGGAATGCACTGAGCATCCTTTACACAGCCATCACATTCTACCAATCAAACTGTCTCATTCCAGCTAGCTAGCTGGCTAGGCAGATGTTTATTTTGAGCTGAGTTCTTTATTTACACGACTGTAAAGGCAAAACGCAAGTGGAGGGGGATTATCTTCCATTAATTTACTGTGATTTACAGTGTACACAATGTTAGGTGATAGCATGGCAGCCAACAGTCTGGAGTTACGCATGGAGAAATAAACATTGAGCGTGTTACTGTAGATAGAATAGAACAGTCCTCACTCCTTGGGGTGTTTTTGTTTTTGGGTGTCTACACACGCTCATGTGACTAAGGCCACGAAAGTCAAAGTCACTGGAGTCAACCTTGAACTAATTTAAATGTCCTTGTTTTGTCCAACAGTCACGTACATTATCTGACTCACCATGTCACCATGACAAAGCAGGTGTGTGCGTGTGTGCATTGACAAGGTGACAGAGAGAGTGTGTATGTGTTTAAGTAAGGGCATATTATGTTGATTTATTTATGCTTGCTTATACTGCAGTTTGACCGGACGTTGCATACGCGCGAGCGCGTATGTGTGTTTGTTTGTATGTGTGCGTACACGCATTTGTGCGTGCGTGCATGTGTGTGTGTGAGTGCTGCATCAAAATGCATTTATCCATGTGCTCAGTATTCAACCTCAGACCTTCAGAGATGTAATCAGCTCCAGCTCTCACATCAAAGAGCGTGTCCACTCAGCACCCTCTGATCTCCCCTGCCTGATAGCAGCTGATCATATCAGTGTTTGTCCTTAACTTTAGAGGAAGTTGGAATGAACAAACTCCACGTGCTCTCTTTACACACACGGATGACGTTTGACTGGTAGGGGGGGACTCAAATATCAAGATTTTTTATGCCACGATATTAAAATCGAATCGGTCGGCTATTTCTGTGTGTGAACTGTGAAACCACACTGAACTAAGCATAATCAAGTCAATACTGAGGATGTGGCTTAATGGCATGGATTTCTACACAGAGAGGGCAATTCTTTCAACATAAGATGCTGCATTCAAGTGCAAAAGAGTTTGGACAAGGTAACTCTCTTGAATGCTGCCCTAAGGTATATGCCATTGAAAGTGGGCATTTGCATTTCTTTTACCAGAGTAAAAATTGCATTTATGGTCTGGAAGGGCAGTTTTTAACAGACAGATAAAAGGGCAGGGGGCTCAAGCCCCCTTTGATGTATATGTGTGCACATGCCTGGGTCATAGGACGCGTAGAGTCCTCTAGAGAGCACCATACAATCTCCCACCAATCTCTCCCAACATGGGCCTTTCCCCGGCCTTGACGTAGATCACATCACATGTCCTATCAGCACTGGCCGTCGCGCCTGGTGGGAACCTCGAGGGGATATTGTCCTCCTCCGGTCGTCACTGGGGGAAACAGCGTAACGACACTGTGATATGCACACCCAGGGACATGCTGGGCCCCTGATTCAGCCCGGGAAAAAGTGTTGGAGAGGCCCTCATTGCGCGCTATAGAGAGAGATCTCTCTCTTTAGCGCTGCTGCTACTCAAAGATTTGCCATTTCAGATCATGACAAGTGACAAGCCAGTGGGCCAATTACATGATTTATATTTCGTCGTTGTCGGGTGGAAACCTTGTATGTCCAAAACCGTTTGTTTTGTATTTATCATTTTAAAAATGATTTAAACTAGTGAAAACAGCCGATCTACAAGCATACAACGCCTCGCACCGCGAGCCGTTGTGTGCTTGTAGATCTGCTGTTTTCACTACTTTTGTGCGACGGGCCTTGTATGATGAAGCAGAGCTTTGCTTTGCGAAAAAATTTACAAATTTGAAACTTGGAGATACAAGGTTTCTGCCCGACAGTGACGATTTACTTAGTTGGCCACCCGGTCCCCAAAATGGAACGAAGGCCGACATTTTATTTTTAATTTTTATCTAATGGCTGGCCTGGACCGGCCGGGAATGAACCGGCGGTTCGGGAGTTGTCCCGCTTTTCCCAATGGCCAGCATGTCCCTGTGCACACCAATCTGATTCATGTCGCCATTAGATTTGTGAGGACATCATTGCGATGTCATTGTGAGATGCTGTCATGATGATGTAGAGCGCACAATGACACGTTACTCAAACTGTGCTCCTGTCTTGAATATGGGGGGAAATAAATCATTTTGTTGTAGAGAGATGTCACACAGCCCGATACCCCGCCGTATTTCTCTGTTTCTGGACTGCTGTCAGGAATGAGTGCGGAGGAGGAAGCAAAAGCAGGCGACGGGAGGAAGAACAGGTCAACTTAAAGATGGGGTGCCATGATTTTTCCCCCCATAAAACATGATTATCTACTATTATGATTATACTAGGAGGAACACCAAAAAACTAGGAGTACACCAAAAAAGTGTACAGAAAGAGTTAAAATTATGTTTTTATGTGGCCACACCCACCAGTTCATTGGTATGTGTGGTTGTCATGGTGGGTGGTGACCCAGCTGAAGTTAGCCACACCCACGTATGTTGGGTGAATGGTAATTAGGGGAGGGGTTGATTCTGTGATGTAATAAGTATCTGTGTTTTTGGACCGGCACATTTGACCCCACAAGGTGGCAGCCTACAGCTAAAACCCAAATAGAAAGGCAATACATAATTGCTCATATCAACCACACCAGGGGGTCTAATGAAGTACTGTCAACCTCCTAGACACATGAAAACTAGAAAAAGTACAAAACTATGGCACCGCCTCTTTAAAGTGTTTATTAGACTAAACCAAGGTTCTTCCAGAATGGGCAAACAAAGGCAGGTAATAAATAGACTTTCAGAAAGTTACATACATACTGACTCCAGACTCACTCAACATGGGATTAATACAAACTGACAAGAACACACTGGAACAGAGGGATATAAATAGATGAGGCACACTGGAGAATGCTTCATTGAATAGACGTCCATATTCTATTCCTTTCTCAAAAGGTGCTTGCTGTATTGGTGACATTAAAGGAGAACTTGAGGTTCAAACTGCTTAATAAGCAATGATGCATGCAAGACGTAAACAGTGTCCTTTGCACCACATTGATCTCAATTATAACTACGTTCTCTCTCTCTCTCTCTCTCTCTCTCTCTCTCTCTCTCTCTCTCTCTCTCTCTCTCTCTCTCTCTCTCTCTCTCTCTCTCCCCCCTCCAGTATTTTGTGCTGTTGCTGTGCATCTTCCTGCTGGAGATCCTGGCTGGTGTCCTGGCATACATCTACTACCAACAGGTAAAGCTCTAACACTACACCTAATACTGTATATCTACTACCAGGTCATCTCACATCCCTACTACACCAACTCCACTGGCACGATGTCATCACAAGAGGAAGAGACATTCAACAGGCTTTTTGGACTATTTCAGATACTGAAATAGGACAATATATAATTTATGTCATTGGCCATGATTTGTATTCAATGCACAGTTTAAATTACTACAACCCTAAACCCACAATTTGCAGTTTAGACATTTACAGAGTCTTCTACCGGACACTCCTACTGAGGCTCCTATTGACCGATGACCCAGTCATCAAATTATTGGCTAAGAAATGCGACAGAGAAGAGCTTTCCTTGGGTTAGAGACGACAGGAGGACTGAATGTTTGCGCAGTAGGGAGAGGATAATGAGATGGAGAAATGAAAGTAGGAGAGGTCATCTGAAAACCCCGTCCTGCTCATCTTCCCTCGGAGCTGAGAGAACACATCTCAAAGCTGCTCAGCTCTGAGGGTCTCACATAATATCCCTGGAGCTGGGCTTGCAGGAGAGAGAGAAAGATAAAGAGAGAGAGAAAGAGAGAGCAGTGCAGATGAAACAGTGGGTTAGAGAAGAAGGTTACAGAGTCAGTTCACAGGGGGGTGGTGGTGGGGTATCAGGGGAGACAGGAGATAATACAGAGTTGGGGGAGAGACAGAGTTGGGGTTTAGAGCAAGGGTCTTCAACAGGGCGTTCAGGACCCCTTAGGGGGTCCTCAGAGATACTGCTAGGGATAGAAACTTTTATAGAGACTTGAACCCAGTAGAATGGGAGGAGGGCCATCTTCTGATAACGGTGTCAGCTCTTCTAGGACGTCCCCAAGTGGACCTGGAGGACGAGAGAGCTCAGTGACGGAAAGAGCAACAGGTCGTCTAAATATGAATTTGCGTCCTGAAAAGTTTGAGAACCGCTGGTCTAATGGAGACAGCACCACATTCAAATTATGAAAAGTAAAACATGAGAAAGATTAGAAACACAGAAAGTTACGCTTGGGAGATCGTAAAACACATATAAACATATCACAGACATAAACTAGACTGCACTCTGTCGAGGTTCCAACTTGCTCCTCGTGCACTCGCTGCAGCAGAACGCTCCTTTTTATTTACATCAGGTTGCACTTGTTGATGGTGACTTCACGTCACCAAGAATCAGAATGCTGGTCCCTCATTGGCTGTTGATGGTGACGTCACCAGGAATGCTGGTCCCTGATTGGCTACAGATACACAACCGAACAACAGTACTTGTGCACTCTGCTGGTGCAAGTAACAATGAACTAGCCTGGGTGCCAGCTTGTTCGCTCCGTTCCGCGGTTTGTTTTGTCTCCTCGCATCACAGTCTGGAAAGCCTCCTATCTCCAACGGGAGGTGGGACTTACTGTAGAAGCGGGATTCACACATCCGTGGCTTCCGATTGGTCTTTGGTGATGTCTGTCAAACACACCATGCAGAGAGACAAATCGTGGAACGGAGCGGACAGGCTGGCACTCAGGCTAACAATGAACCATGTACAAAAAAGAAACACAGTATTTCAAACACGACAGAATACATTTTTTCCTATTCTAAAACCCACTGTACGTTTCTATCCTTACTAAAACTCTGCTCCCTCCTACTCTGGAAGCTTGTCCAATAGCCAAGGCCCTTCAGGGATTAATAAAGTATTTCTATTCCATTATTCTATTCTACTGTCAACAGTTATAGCACCATCACTCTTTGGTTACGTTCTGCCTTCTTTCTTTCTTTCTTTCTTTCTTTATTTCTTTATTTCTTTCTTTATTTCTTTATTTCTTTATTTCTTTCTTTCCTTCCTTCCTTCCTTCCTTCCTTCCTCCTCCTCCATCTCTCTCTGTGTTCCAGTAACTTCTCTCTCTCCCTCTCTCTCATCCTTTCTCTTGATCTCTTGCCTCGATTTACAGTGGTTTCCCGCTGCTGGCGCGTTGCCATAGAAACTGAGCCCCCCAGACCGTCCGTTTCCCAGGGAAACGCTATGTCCCGCCCAGCCTCTGGCCGACAGAGAACAAAAGAAAAACACACTTCCTCTCCCGTTAAAAAAACACATTCTCCTCATATAAACCCCCTGTCTGTATTTATTACCGGACTCATAACAATTTAAGAGACTGGAATCCGATAGTACAGATGCCACGTAAATCGGTAGTTCTCAAACTATTTCGTAATTGAAAATTGTTCAGCATTTTTCAAACACCTTCCAGATCTTTAAAAATCCCATCCAGTGTGAGTGAGCGGTGCCTCAGGCTGCTGAACAGCGCCACTTGAAGGTTGGTCACCCAGCGGTATTGCAGCTGTTGAGGCCGCGCTCATACATACGGACATACATATGGACATGTGGACAGACGTAGACGCACGGTCAAATGTTGGAGCGGTAGGCACCGCTCACAAATAGCAGATGTACAAGCTCGCAGCGCGGAGAGCTTGTACATGTGCTATTGTACAGATGTGTAGTAATGTTTTATAAGCTTCTATACTTTAGGTAAACTTGACCGGGGTCGACTCTGTACCTGGTCCGCTCTTTCCATCGCCTCTGCATGTCTTTTGCCTGAAAATAGGCGATGATCTGCAAGCCGACGGCGCACTGCGGTTGTTGTAGATCATCTGTTTTCGGCAAACGTTCACCTCAGAACAGGGACGCTAGGGTTTATAAGGGCATAATGCATCTGCCATCTGGTCAAAGAGATGTCATGGAGGTTATTATATATCCTGACACATAACGGATACTAAAGCTATGTAGGATTCAGCTGTGTGATAGCGGAACTATTTCTTACTATTGTGTTCTGCTTCCCGTTGAAGAAATGGATTTGTCATGTTTGCCACTGGTTCCCAAACTGGGGGTCGCGTCCCCCAGGGAGGGTCCTCAGTTCAAATATGATTATTTTGGGGTGTTCCCAGTTCAAATCTGTCTCTTCCCTAGTCTATGATACAGTGCCAACATTCACCCAACTGTCTGTTCCTTCAATGCACTCACATAAAACAGGAGTTTTTCAGGAGTACATTTTTCACTCTTCTTTATTGTGTGTGTGTGTGTGTGTGTGTGTGTGTGTGTGTGTGTGTGTGTGTGTGTGTGTGTGTGTGTGTGTGTGTGCGTGCGTGCGTGCGTGCGTGCGTGTGTGTATACAGCTGAACGAGGAACTGAAGCAGACCTTAAAGGACACTCTGGGCCAGAAGTACAGGCAGAAGGACCAGGAGCACATCACCAGAGCTGTGGACAAACTGCAGCAGGAGGTGAGGACCGAGGAGAAGCTCTCTCAAACCTTTGTCATTTCAAGGGTAACCCGGAAAGCTCGGCCCCCATGTCTTCCATTCCATGTCCATTTGTTGTGGACTGGAACCAACCACCATATGCTGCCGTTAGACCAGCGAGAAACGGAACAGTGCCTGAGCACGTAAACTCCTTTTGAAATCTGCACAGCAGCCACGCGTACTTATTTGTCAACGTCTCATCCATTTTTTATGAGAGGCACTAGACAAGTGAAGTTCTTCATCTTTATTGTATGAACTGTTGGCGTCATTGATTCTTTTGAATTAAGTTGGAAGTCTACCTCAGTTGACACCTATTCTTGGTTCACCCGCTGTGATCCTAGATTACTGAGGCACTATATATACACTGTCTCTCTGCATTTGATGTATTTGATGGATGAGTTTACCTTGTTTATTATACGCCGCTCTGGATAAAAGAGTGTCTGCTAAATGCCTACATTGTAGATTCTTTTGACTGAAAACATTGAATGTCAACAACGACACTGCTGTGCTGAACTTTCCAACGTTCAGAATTCTAAATGTTATTTGTAAACGTTGACCCGGGAAACGCCTTTACCGTTTACAGTCATTTTCACTCCCTGGAAACGAGAAAGCTGCTTTAGTGGCTTACCTGGTAGCAACATGCGACATGGCGTCCCAACGTGTCAACGGTCTCGAGCGAAACCGTTTGGAACCAAGTGGTGTAATCTAAGAAATTTCACAAATAAAAAAATTATAATAATGAAGAAGTTGTGATCTACGAGCTCACAGCACGGCATGAAGCGACACGTTGTGTACTTGGTAGACGATCCGCTGTTTTCGCTAGTTTGGGTCCTGGGAAAACGTCTAATTTGGCTTTTGGTTCTGGAGCTAAAACGTTTGGGTTCTTCTATTCATGGTTCTATTCATTCTCTTCTCTCTCCCGTCATCAGTTCAAGTGCTGCGGCTCCAACAGCTCCTCAGACTGGGCCGAGAGTAAATGGGTGCTCTCCGCTGAGGCCGGGGGCCGGGTGGTCCCCGACAGCTGCTGCAAGACCCTCACAGATGGCTGTGGACGCCGAGACCACCCCTCAAACATCTACAAGGTGGAGGTGAGAGCAGGGAGCAGCGTTCGTTTTGACAGTCACATAGACATTAACCCATTTAGGCCTAGAATTATTGACTGCTTTAACTATTGAAAAATAGCAGATATACAAGCTCACAGCGCGGCACAGAGTGCCACGCTGCAAGCTTGTAGATCTGCTATTTTTGAAAAGTCGTGAAAATGTGTGAAAATCTTTGAATATAATATGTCTTTTTTAAGCGAAAGTTTGTAACTAAAATTTTGCTTCTGGGGGGTCCCTGTCTGGAACTAAATATTTTGAGATGGGGGTTCGTGGCCAAATAAATATCATTTTGGGGGTCCTTCACATGAAAAGGTTTGAGAACCACTGACATAGAAACATAGGTTTTTCGAAAAAACCTTAGAAGGATTCAAAATACACTTATGGAATCGGGTCAAAATTCCAATGTTCACAATTTAAAAAAAATAGCAGATCTACAAGCTCACACAATACAGTGTACCCGTTCGGAATGGCTTAAGTTTAGTCATAGTCTTTTGAATAAAATGTCATTTTAGTTTTATTCATATTTTAGTCATCTGACTTTAGTTTTACTGTAGTTTTGGTCGACTAAATATCATGACACTTCATTTCACTTGGTTGCATGCTGAAAATATAGCCAATCTACAAGCTCACAACACGTTACAGCGCAATGCGTTGTGAGCTTGTAGATCTTTTATTTTCAGAGCGCAACACCCGAGTGCAACCAAACACAAAATGACTTGTCTTTTAGTTCTACATGGATCTCTTCTCCACTACTAACATAGTTAGTCTAGTTTTTATTTGTTGACGAGATTGTCAATATATTTAGTCTTAGCTTTGTTTTTAATTTAGTTTATATTTAGCTTTTGTCAGTGAAAAAAGGTAGTTGGAATTCTTCGTCATAGTTTCAGTCAACAAAATCAACACTGGAGCAGTCTCAGAAGTCAGGGTTATGATTAGGGGTGTAACGATAATATTAACTGAATCGAAAAATCCATTCTAATTTGCAATGATCTACTATATCAATATGCAAAAGCAAAATATCGTACCGTTTTGTATCATACCGTTTTACAATGCAGATAATCGTTATCAAATCGTTTTGCAATGCAAATAATCGATTATATGGATATATAAGTATATATAAGTATTTTGCCTTGTATTTAGCAATTTTAAGAGGGAAAATTAAAAATAGGTGTCTTACTTTTCCATTCCATATGCTACTCATGGTCTATGTCTCTGTGTTCATGTCAAGGTTTGTTTGTCCATATGTGTTGAAACATAATGCCCATGTATTTGTTAGAGAATCACAGTGTTTACTTATTTATATCCATACTAATAGATCTTCCCTTAAAAACATGCACTATTGACACGTTTCACACAGATTTAATTTCTTTGCTAAATAGATACTATTATCGATTTTAAATCATTGAAACGAATCGTATCGTATCGCCATGAATGAACCAATATCGCCAATGAATCTTATCATCAACCATGTATCGTGATACGTATAGTATCGCTATTAAATGTATCGTTACACCCCTAGTTATGATTCATTCATTAATTAATCAACCACTTAAGACCTGATTACTTGGCCATACGACATGTAAGGAAAATAGAGCAGCTACATGTTCATATCTTGTCGCAATGCGACACGCTGTGAACTTGCCATTTCTGGTATTTCAGATCCAGATTGCCTTTAGCTAGAATGTGTGACAACATAATGACATGGCCAACATAGAGGCGCCAGGCGTAAAGTGTTTAATCCATTTTTATATGCTGTGTTCCTTTGTCATCAGGGAGGCTGTATAACTAAACTGGAGCTCTTCATCCTGGACCATCTGAAGATCATTGGAGCTGTGGGGATTGGGATCGCCTGCGTGCAAGTAAGTGTCAACCAGGGGCGTGCAGAGAATGTTAGAGAGGCAGGGGCTGACATTTCTAAAAGGGCCTTTTGGTGGAAATATCGAAAATAGAAGACCTCCAGTGATCTTGGAGGTCTGCTATTTTCGGTGCGTGATGATACCACACTGAACTAAGCATAATCAACAGAGAGCACTGCATTCATGTTCAGGAGAGTTTGAACAAGGCAATTCTCTTGAACGCTGCCTTCGGGTATGGCATGGAAAGAGGGCATTTGCATTTCTTTCACCATAGTAAAAAACTGCATTCATGGTCTGTAGAGGGCACTTTTTATAGACGGATAAAAGGGCAGGGGCTCCAGCCCCCTTTGATGTCTATGTGTCCATGAGCCTGGTGTCAACGTTACTGGAGCCAGTCACGGCATTAAAAACAGTCTTTTAAAGGTCCTAGTCTTATTAAAACGGATAATTGCAAGTTGTCGATTGTGATTGAGTCCCGTTGTCATGATGCGTGAGGAAGGTCCATGACCAAAACGTTGCCTTTATAATAAAGGCTTTCTTTATTCTGCAAGTGTGGACCTTGTGCTCTCAATGAAATGAGTACAAAAGGACCCCAATGTAAAGAAGCCATAGTGCTTTCTTGGGTTTAAATCCTATTAGTAGACCTTGTATCTGAACTGTACTCTCATGTGCTTTTCCTATGCGAACTGCTAAACTGCTAAACTGCTAAAGTAATCAATCAATCAATCAATCAATCAATCAATCAATCAGTTATATTTTATTCTACATGCCTGCTACTTCACCGATGCACCCGTCCCTAAACTGAAAATACTTTGCTGCTCCTGGGTCCTGTTGTAAAATACTGGATAAACCCACAGCTAGAGGGCAGTATCACTGAACCCGACATCTTGTAGTGATGTCTACGATTTTCATGTTGCTATACTGTGTGTGGTAACGATTTTATAAAAGCAACAAGCCACGCGAGACCGTGCATGGTTCACCATAAATTCATATCCTTCGCATCATGACACAAAGTCCCAAAGTCCATGGCAAACTATTTATTGATTTATTAACTATGAGTACGAGAAATGGCGTCGGGATGCAACTCGATGTTGTGAGCTTGTATTATCATCTTCAGAAAAAGGAAAAAGTCTGGGTGAAAACTTGCAACTAAGTAAAAGGAAACTAAAGCACTCTTCTAGTGAAATAATTGAGGTGGCTAGTTCCTAATGGAAAAATTAAAACTTTGATAACCCACGCATAGCGGCCTACAACAATTATAAGCATAGGCTACATGCCCAAAATAGAGACACCAGAGTTAAAGGAGCTATAGTCAACTATTTCTTGAAAAACGGATGATAAAATAAAAATAATGTTTCGAAAATATTTTATAAAAAAACAAGCTTCAAATATGTGTTTCTATTCAAAAATGACCACAAAAAGCGTAAAATAACGATAAAATAATTATTTTGGCCATTGTCAGACCGACACTTTGTTTATATTCTAGTCTATAGACTAGGATGTAAACAAAGTGCCGGCCCTACAATGAAAAAGTTGACTATAGCTCCTTTAATGTAGTTTAAATCCGTTGAGCAATTGTTTCTGTCTTGGACGATACGCCTGCAAAAACAGAGATGAAATGCTAACAAAAAGTTGATGAGTTCTCTGTGTTGTCGTGTCTCCTCCAGATCATAGGGATGATCTTCACCTGCTGCCTGTACAGAAGTCTAAAAGCAGAGCCTTACTGAGAAGAAATAGAAGAAGATCAAGAAGATGACGAAGTAGATGGGGAAGAAGAAGAAGAAGAAGAAGAAGGAGGGTTTGTGGTTGAGGGAGGTAATTAACTACCTCAATACCTCCACATGCCAGCCTCTATTTAGTCCTTATGCCTCATTCACACTACAGATATATAGTTGAACGTTTAGCTTGGTAATTCAATGTAATCTCAATGGAAACCAGCTTTAAAGATACAGGACACAGAAAGAACAAAGCTTTGAAAGCTTTAAAGCTGGTTTCCATTGAGATTACATTGAATTACCAAGCTAAACGTTCAACTATATATCTGTAGTGTGAATGAGGCATTAGTTTTATGTCTGTGCCATGCCAATACAGCGGAGGGTGAGTGTGTGGGTGGGTGGGAGGGAGGGTGGGATGATTAGCTGGGGAGAAATATGCCCCCGCGAGGGACCCGAGACTTCCTGAAGTAATTAGAAAGCCAAGCCAAGCCGGCGGTCCCAGACAGCTCCTGAACATAGTGTGTTCTGTTACTGTAGCTCTGACTGAGAAAAGCCTTTTAAGAGAAAGTAAATGTTCCACATCGATTCACTGTCTGCGAAGAGACAGCTTTATTTTCTCTTCTCGTTTCATTCATTAACCGTTGTTTATCCAGGGATGGACCATTGAGAGCAAAGCTCTCTTTTTTTTCTTTGAGGATGCCCCTTGACTGTATTGTATATTGTTAGGTTATTGTTATTAATAGGACTGCATTGTAATAATTGTACTTTCCTTCCACCCTTAACCACTTAACATGTCTTAAACTCTATATGGTTGAGTCCCTCAGGGCTCTATGCTACTGTCTTTTCTGCTTTCTGTCATGGTGAGGAAAGCTTTCGCTGAAAATAGTCGAAAGCCTCTCCCACGATACAGATGCTGGGGTTTAAGTGGTTAAAACCTATACTTGTACTTGGTCCGCTCTTCCTCCCCCCCCCCCCCCCCCTTTACACCAAATCTCTTGCCGAAAATAGCTGATCTACAGAAAAGGGACGCTAGGGTTGGAGTGGTTAATTAACATCTCTTCATATTGCCAGTGGTTGTAAGAGCCAGCTGCTAAATTGGCCAGTTTTCCTCAAAGCTCATCCCTGTAAAAAAGAAAAGGTTATAGAAAACACTAACCCCGGTACGGTAGCTTCACTGTCCCTCTGAGACAATGACCGCTGTCGCTTTTTAACGAGCTACACAACCGACGCCATCTGGGGGCAATAACACCGTTATTACATCACTTCAATTCCATGTTCCGCTTGTCGGGTGGAAACCTTGTATTTGTCCAAAATCCTTCCTTTTTTTGGTGAATTGAAAATGAAAAACATTTTAAAATAGGGCTGTTTTTCCTACTTTTGTGCGACACTCTTGTGTGACGATGAAGTAGGGCATCAATTTATGGGGAAAGAAATGATAACTGAAAAAGTTTAAAATATGGAGATACAAGGTTTCCGTCCGATAGCCATGATACACGGTATGTTTTGCTTTTATTTTTCATGTACTTTTGCTTTCATTTTCATGGCACAGTTTGTCAGACATTCTACTGTTAGGAAAACACACATCTATATATACAGTATTTGAAAATTGTATTGTTATCACTGCTGTACAACTATAAATACGACACGCACGCTCGCTCATAGCAACCCACAGTAAGGCCTTTATACTTCATTTATACGTAGTTGCGCGCCTGTGTCGCGCGACGTCAAACGGCGGATTTATGCGTGGCGTTGCATGCGTCGCAAACTCGTTGTAGGCGTGCGAAGGTCATCTACGACTTGTCGCGATGTCACGCAACCTGCTCAGTCGCTTGTGTTCGAGGCATGACGCGACGCGCAGCCCAGTATATATCAGTCGTTCGTGTCATAGCACTCCAAAGCTATCCTGCTGTAATGTGTTGTTATTATTACACATAGATTCATTCATGTTAACTATATTGATTCATCACTATGGTACTATGTTAACGATAGACAACAAGGTGATTTATTTTTTAAATGTTTCTCTTGCTTTTATCATGTTTCTTTTTTTTAAGCAATTTGTGCACTGATACCAAAGTTGTCCAGGGGTCACTGTAAAGGTCACTGTAAAGGTCAGTACGCGCACACAGGGGGCGCTAATGTTGTGTGATTAATTCACATTAATTTATCCCAATCAATCCGGGAGAGTGTCATTTTACATTTGAGCTACCTGTATGTACAAACATAAGAAGATTTTTTTTAATCGGCCTCAGTACAATTCGATGAAGCAACGTAATTCCTTTTTATTTTAAATGTGGGTGATTTTTGCAGCGAGAATAAACTCATCAACCTGCATTAATGGATGTAGGCCTCACCAAAATACACGTTTGATGTGAAATAATCGCAATACAAATCGTTTATCCGCGCTGCTCCTGTTGTGTATTAACGACCTTAAGAATCTACTGTAACTACTTCTGCCAGCCATATAATGCATCTGGTTGCCTTTTAAGATCTGATTTATCTTCTTTTCTATTATAAAACTTTTGTTTACTTTTATATGGACCATAAATGTTATTTTATTGTATTTAACAGACCAATGAGAGGAGGTGAGTATGTATTTTTTATCCATGTGTGCCTCAAAGATACCACTAAATTGATCCTGCAAACCTGCTGTATTTTCTGTCTCTGATAATCCTGAGAAAAAATATTTTAGTTTGAATAAACATTCAATACATGATGCCTTGCCTATACTTTATTCTGCCACATTTTTCAAAACGGCCTCAAGGTGGCGCTATAACAGGCCTATAACTCTTGAACCGCAGGTCAAACAATCTAAATTATTTTTGCCAGACCCAGGGGGTCGGCCTACATAAGGCTTTGTCGGTCTGTCGGTCTGTCGGTCGGTCGGTCGGTCCCTCTTTTCCTCAGTGTCCCTCTTTTCCTCAGTGTGCCTGTGTTTGCCTCTGACTGCTCATCTGCCCCTCCCTTCCCTTGCTCGGCTGATTGCCTTGAGTGCCGTCACCTGTACGGGACCAGCTGAGTTGAGTTGGCTGACGAGCTGCTGAGACTATAAATTCCTGTGTGTTCATGTGTTAGTTCAGTGCTGCAAAACATTTGCCCCACAGCCATACTAGTGAAAACAGCCCATCTACAAGCTCACAAACATTTCCAGCTGCTCAGCCTATAAAATCCTGTGTGTTCATGTGTTAGTTCAGTGCCATACTAGTCAAAACAGCCGATCTACAAGCTCACTACGCTTTGTTGCTGAGACTATAAAATCCTGTGTGTTCATGTGTTAGTTCAGTGCCATACTAGTGAAAACAGCCGATCTACAAGCTCACTACGCTTTGTTGCTGAGACTATAAAATCCTGTGTGTTCATGTGTTAGTTCAGTGCCATACTAGTTTTCATTGCGGGTCTGGCACAACCAGGTGACCTGGTCTAGTTTACATTGCATTCCTTGGATCATTTCTTTTTTTATTTTTTAAGATATTTTTGGGGGCTTTTTCTGCCTTTACTGATAGATGCACAGTAGGCTGACAGGAAACAGGGAGAGAGATGGGGGGGGGTGACATGCAGCAAAGATCGTCAGTATCGGGACTCGAACCTGCGACGCTGCAAGACTGGTCTGGATTACCGGCCTAGGTGCCTGGACCACTACCCTGTGGCCCAGGCCAATCATTTATTTTTTTCAACTTTGCTGGCCCACAATTAAGCTACCTGGCCTGGTGGAGACCTGTGCTCCAAAAAAATGTGTTGTCCAAAACTGTTGGATCCAATCATCTTCATAGGCACCACTGGGTTGGACTGGATTTTCGCCATGGCTTTGTTCCACCGGGAACGTTCCATGGACACCTCATGATCCATGGCCATCTCATGGTCCATGGCCACCTGTCAGCCAACATGGTTTTCTGCCAGGTCTTCTTAAGGCCAGTGGGTCTTTGTCACTAGTTAATCGAAAGTTACTTTCTTCACCCAATGATTATCCTCCTTTATACTATGTGTCTGTACCGTCACAGTCTGCCTGTCCTATATAGGCCTACTGTATATTCATGAGGGAATTTACCTTACATAATATGGGAATTTGAACTGACAAAGCAAAAAAATACTTTGGCCAATGACAGTGCACAAAAGCGGCGTCCTTCGTGTTGACAGAAAGAACATGGCGCTACACGCAAAATTAATTGAACAAAAACTTGTCCTGCGATAAGCTGAACCGTACAGCCGGACAACGGACACCACATTACAGCTGCATTTACTTTACTAGCCCTTACCCGTTCAAAGATATGAGCTCCGAAATGATGTGCAGTGTGTGGGTTATGGGATGTGCACTGTGCACACAACTTTAACTGGTGCTTGCATGCTAATATGTAGGAGCATCAATGTAAGAAATACCCGTTCCATTTAACGGCTACAGAGATACTGTGTACCGATCTGCATGATATTTGGACATCATCTGTAACAGGGCCAGAAACCCCCCCCCCCGCCCCCCCCCCCCCCCCCCCCCCCCGCCCGCCTGCCTGCACACACACCACCCCCCCCCCGCGCGCGCGCGTGTGTGTGTGTGTGTGTGTGTGTGTGTGTGTGTGTGTGTGTGTGTGTGTGTGATTGTGCATGGCCTGAACAACAGCGCCCCTCCCTTAACATGTGTGGTCACAAAAGGTACTGTAGGCTAAATAGATATAGATACACCATAAAAATGCTATTATACAGCATACGATTTGTGAAAGTGACAAACGGGCTTCACAGTTATGTCAGGTGTGTTCATATGCTGATGGTGATGCGATTTCAGATCAATTGCTCCAGCCACCGAGGAGAAACGCTGAGACAGACAGACAGACACTCTTGTTTGGTTAGCCTCAGAGCTTAGTTCCCTAAGTCATGTTTTTAAGGCAGTGTTTCTCCAACTTTTACATTTCAAGGTCTCCTCTTAACTTGACAGTTTGAGTTACAGACTTGTATGGGTCAATTTAGAGCCCCATAAAGGAACCCAGAAAGTCCCTGGAATCTACTTTGAGAAATACTGTTTTAAGGTTTTCAAGTAGAAATGCCTAGAATTTTGCCTAAGTCATGTGTAGGCCTGTCTGGTGTCTGCCTTTATTTATACATGCCTAACTCTACTCTCTGCTGGGTCACCCTGCCTTATTGCCTATGTTCTCAGTCTACCCTAATGCTTGTTAAATTCAAAAAAATATTTCTGCCAAAGTCAAAAGGTTGTCTCATACCCTGCCAAAAAAGACGTTTCTATAATAAAAACGTCTTTTTAACTATGGACCTCCCTGCCAGACGTCTTCTGGACGTCTTTTTAAAAAAAATTATATAAAAAAAATATATAATAGGTATATAATATAATATAAGAGGTCCCACTTTAAATATGGCACCAACTGAGTTAAAATGACTTTGAAAGTGATTTTGGAATGTAAGCATTCTGGCTGAGGACACAGGCGACAAGGCACAATGATGAAGCAGCAGTGTTAGGAGATTATGTCAATTTGACCAAAAGATTACTTAGGCAATTATGCTATGAGGCTAACATTTGTCAAATGTTTGATCATGTGTAGCCTACTTTACTGTAGCCTTTAGAGCTGTTGTGTTGTATTTCCTTTTACTATGATCATGATAACCGTATAAAGCTGTGATTCGTTTTTCCTATTCACAAGCTAGTCACAGTATTCACAAGTGTATCATCTTTATAATTTATTATTATCATCATCATCATTGCAGGCAGTATTAAACAGTATTTACGGCATGTGAGCACAAGGAGGCAGCATCCCCCAGGCTTTTGCCATTAAACTCCCATCTGCTTCTTTGTCTTCAGGAGGAGCCATCAATGACAGACATTATGAATGAATGACACATCCTTCATAGATGCACATGTGCATGTATGAATTGTATCAATAGGAGAAAAGTATATCCTGTTTGTGCGAATGTGAAAATGTCTTATGAAATAGTGAAAATATCTTATGAAACAGTTCCACATCTCCAACCTTACCTCACCTGGCCGTGTGTCATTATGTTTACAGTAATAGGAAAAACATTTCCTACTGCAGATTCCAATTACTCATCAGCGATGTGTGGCCCCCTGGAGGAACCACAAGATAAAAGTACTTGGAAATGTAGGAGTTGAGGATTACATTTAGTTTGACAGATAAATATTATGGAAATAGCAGATCGACAAGCTCACAACGCCTCGCATTAGATCTGCTATTTTCATAGGTTTTGCCTCAATATTCTTATATTATTTGCCAATTTCACCAATGTTTGACCATAGTACTTTTGATGCAGTAATGGTATTTTTTCTTTTCTTTCTTTCATTTTTTTGAGGTATACTGAAAAGGTCTTAGAAGTCCTTAAATTGTCACTTCACTGTCACCCCCCACCCCAAAAAAGGAAAATATGGGGACCAACCCACAGGTTGAGAACCGCTGGGTCAACCCCTCAATAAGGTCTGCACTTTCAGAAACACAGAATGAAGGCACGTGGCAACACAAACTCCCTCCCCCCACCCCTCCTGTTTCGCTTGACTGCGATAAACGCAGCCAAGCGAGAAACACAACACCACGGTTTTTGAAATGTCACTGTATCCCTTTAAGAACTTTTCAAGAGCACACACTCGCACACAAAAGCTGAGTCATTCCCTTGCAAAATGAGCGGGCAAGTTTTCTTTTAGGGGGGAAAAAAGGAAATCACAGCAGAGAGAGTAGAGGGAACATTTCCACTGGAGTGAAAAAGTCACGCAACACATGGTGGGTTTAATGGGGCGCTGAGTGGGCCATCTGGGATGTGTGAGTTGTCCACCCGCATCTTCTCGGCCCTCACCTCCTTTCTTTCCTTTCTCGCCTGAATTCAACTCTCCTCAAATCACCTCATTCATTCAAACTGATGAATTGAGTAGGCCTACAAGGGACCAGAATGGAAACAAGCACCCAGGGCTTATCCTAGCATAACCTTTCACTGTACTGCATGTAGGCCTACTGTTAACAATCATGCTAATAAAGTATTAAACCAATCAATTAATCCATTCAGTATGGCATACAACAATAATAGGATGTGACATTTCTTAATCACATCATGAAGCCTAGCTCTGGTCCATCGCGTCACCTCCCGGTGACGCTCTGTGACAGACCCGTCGGGAAATGGCTAGACCCCAGTATCTCAGCCCCTACGAGCGCTCAACATCAGTCAAAATAAACAAAACTATTTCACTACTCACCAAACCAAAGGTAGTTTTGCGTTGTTGAAAGTCTATTCTCCGCGGTGGTGAACCCCTCAGCACCCCACCCAATCTGCAAAATACACTATTTTTGGCATGAAATAAAGTGCATCCAACTCGACCGCCGCTTATTTCCGGGTTGTGAACCAGAGAGAGAGAGATGAAGCAGGGACCCCCTGGATTCATGATAAATATGTGTTTTCAGACATTTAAACCTCCAATACACAGTAGCCTATACGTGACTTTTGTCTCTGTACTTGGTCTGCTCCTTTATTCCCTCCACACCAAACCTCTTCGCCGAAAATAGCCGATCTACAGTATAGCCGGCTGCACAGATCGGCTATTTTCGGCTAGTGTCCCCCCCCCCCCCCTCCAGAACAGGGATGCGAGGGTTCAAGCTGTAATGGCCCATACTATTTAGAGAGAGTGTGGGACCGACCCGCACTGACACACCTGTTCACCTGCTCCTCCTCCTCCCTCTGACGACGGGGTGATGTCACTGGTGCGACGGGACATGGGGAGGCCACAGGACAAACAGAACATAGCGTTTGTCCCCAGCTGGTGACAGGACTCTAACAGACAGGAATTTACTCCCTCTGGTCACCCAAACGCACAAGAAGCCAAGGACACACCGCCCGTGTGTGTATGTGTGTGTGTGTGCGCTCGTGCCCACGTGTACGTCCGTGCACATGTGTGGGGGCGGGGGGAGGGAGTCGTCTGCCCTTCATGGTTCCGACTGTGACTTCTAGCTAATCAGCCACGTTTTGTTTGTTTGTCGACACGTGAACGAGGTGCCGTCACTCTCGCAAGTGGTGTCATGGTTTGGCCATGTGCTCGGCATGCATCGACCACTTCTTCAACCCTATCCTTAGATGTGTCTGGAGTCCCTCAGGGCTCTGTGTTAGGCCAGGCTCACTCCATCTTCGGCAACAATAGTCGATCTACTAGTCCACAACGCTGCGCTGCAACGCTCCCGGATGTTCACCCCCCCAGAATATTGTTAGCATGGGACGGCTTCCAATTTCGGTCTTTTGATCCGGTCGGGAGCGGATGCCGTCCTACGTCATTCTGTAGTAAAAACGGACTACAATTTGGAAGGAAACACCAAACCGGAAACAGTTTTAACCCCTACTTACACATGCGCTAACTACTTGCTAACTACTTGCGCATGCGCTAACTGGGTTGAAACTGTTTCCGGTTTGGTGTTTCCTGCCAAAGTGTAGTCCGTTTTGAATACAAAATGATGTAAGATACCATCTGGTCTAGACCGGATCAAACGACCTGTTTAGTAAACGAAGACCAGGCTTTCTCCCAGCAGAAAGCCTGGTGACGCGAGGTTAGAATATTGTTAGCCTCGTAAACCAGCTTCCACCGGAAAGCTATTTGATTTGCTTCAAATGCAGCTTTCCGGAGGAGGCTGGTTTATGAGGCTAGAATATTGTCCCTTTCGGGACGGAAATCTCTTATCTCCAATATCTCCAATTTAAATTACATTTCACAATTTACAATTTAGGCATTTAGCAGACGCTCTTACTCCTGCGCGATTTACAGTAATATTGAGTAGGCTGGACCTTGTATCTGAACTGTACTGTCCTGTGCTTTTCCTATGCGAACTGCTAATAAAGGATTCAATCAATCAATCAATCAATCAATCAATCAATCAGCAAGGACAACACAAGGTAATACATCAAATGCATAGACATAGTAATCTAGCGTCATAAGTAAACCAAGAACCTTTCATCAGACTAGCAGTAGAATATGCAAATACAAGTCTTTACATAGAAACTGGATGTCAGGTCAACAATGACATGGCTGTCTACATGTACATGCATCTAAATTATATTTTAGCCTCTGCATAAGCCTGGAAGGACGTTGAGGCTGCTTGATCATATACTACAGTGTCACACAAAAGCATAAAAAGTGGCAGATCTACAAGCTCGAAAACATGCTACTTTTGAATCCTGAAATACCATCTTATACCATTACACCACAGTTATACCATTTTGGTCGTATGAGGTTTCCACCCGACAGAGGCGGTATGATCATAGTATGCAGGATGTTCACCCAACCCAGAATATGGATGCTATAGGGTTTAAAGTGGTGTGCATATCATATGGTTTAGCTCATGCTACTGAGCACAGACTGAGAGTGCATATTAATATAGTGCATCATACTACTGCAGAGGTCAGCAACCTTTTTTAAATAAAGTGCCATGTTCATGTTTTTATTTAGATAGTCAGTGGTCCATGTCAACATACATTTTAATGACATGTTTTGATTGGAAGGACATTGTTATAACGATCATTAGACTCAGAGCAATAACCCATCTATCTCCCCGACTGCCTCCCCAGTCAAAGTTCAGAATTGTAATGAAAGTAGAATTATGGGCAGGATGTCATTTGCTGCAAATTAGTTGACTTCATTTAATTGACCACATCTTGATTTTAAAATAAAGATCCTATCTCTCACTTCTGCCAGTGTGCCAGTGATCACCCTCCCCTGTGCCAACATGTTGGCACCCATTCCTTGCCTGTTTACACATATGTGGATGATTACTCATCTCCAGCCTATAGGTGGCAGCAGTACCCTGCATGGGCCTAATGTGTTGTTACAAATACACTGGGAGAAGCTGGGGCTTTGTTTTGCCCTGTCAGGTCCTGTCAGCTGGGAAAGTGAAATTAATTGAAAAATTGTGTGCGAAGGAAATATATTATATTTGCACAGTAATCGTGACATAAATCTAGATATTTGGAGAGCTCTTCCCCGGCCCCCATCCCCTCCCCCCGTCTGACTTTATATTCTCCTTGCCCTAAAGACTTGATGATAGTCTCAGACAATATCTTACATTGTGTAGATACGGCAAAAGATTGATACACTATACTATATATTGTTATTATCGTTGTTTGTATCTAATAAAGCCCTTAAATATAATACATTATGATATGACGTGATATTTGGTGACTTGCAGGAGCCAGGAAAGTCTCTGCTAGACATAATAGCAGGGACGTGCTGGCCATTGGGAAAAGCGGGACAACTCCCGAACGGCCGGTTCATTCCCGGTCGGTCCAGGCCGGCCATTAGGAAAAGATTAAACTGTTTGCACAAAAGTAAAAATTAAACAGTTTGCACAAAAGTAGTGAAAACAGCCGATCTACAAGCACACAACGCCTCGCACCGCGAGGCGTTGTGTGCTTGTAGATCTGCTGTTTTCACTAGTTTAAATCATTTTTTAAATGATAAATACAAAACAAATGGTTTTGGACATACAAGGTTTCCACACGACAACAACGAAATATAACTAATGTAATTGAAAATGGCAAGTCTTTGAGTAGCAGCAGCTACTATATCTCTCTCTATAGCGCGCAATGAGGGCCTCTCCAATTCTTTTTCCCGGGCTGAATCAGGGGCCCAGCATGTCCCTGCATAATAGTATATGTTACAGCCTGTCGTGTAATGGTTCAGCTTGTCCTTGAAGCAGCTACAGTACAACTATGGTCTCTGCCCTGTGGTCTTGGCAGAACTACCTCACTGTACCACCGACCTGAGTGTTATTATTGTAGGCCTACTTCTCCCCATGATATCATGTAAAGTTAAAGATGCAGTGCCACGATTTTTTCTCCCTCAAAACATAATGATCAGGTATTATGATTATACTAGGAGGAAGATTTTTCAAAAAAAAGTGTACAGAAAGAGTTAAAATTGTGTTTTTATGTGGCCACACCCACCAGTTCATTAGGTATGCCTGGTTGTCAGGTAGCCTGGGTGATAGCCAGTTCGCTCCGTTATGCATTTTGTTTTGTCTGTGATGCGGAGAGACAACACAAAATGCGGAACGGAGCGAACAGGCTGGCACCCAGGCTAGTTGCCAGGTGGGTGGTGACCCAGCTGAAGTTAGCCACACCCACAGTGTTGGGTGAATGGTAAAACACAGATGTCATTTAATCTGTGTTTTTCGACTGGGCCTTTTGACTATAGAGGCTTTCAGCTGGAAATACACAGGGAAGAAAAATCTGCACATTATAAACCCACCCGCGGGGCCTATTAGAATAATGTTAACTCCATAGACACATACAAAACAGAAAAAGTACAACACTATGGCACCACATCTTTAAAGCATATCCATACAAAGCACGATTAAAGCATAACCATCACCACCTCGAGCAGTGTTTCTCAAACTTTTAAATTTCAACGTCTCCCCTTAACTCTGACAGTGTACAAATAGAACCAAATGAACCCATCAGGGTTCATTTGGTTCCATTTGTACACTGTCAGAGTTACAGACTTGTATGGGTCAATTTAGACCCCCATAAAAGGAACCCACAGAGTCCATGGAATCCACTTTGAGAACCAATTATGACATTATGCCTCATCAATTAGTAATTACTGATTGATCCAGAATTCCACACAGTTCAGATACTGAAAAACCAAATGTAAAATCCACTACATACCGTACATGTTCATATCTTTTTACACACAGAAGCTATACCTGGAACACATGGTGAATAAGGAAACCTTTGGGTTAGGCCTACAGATAAACGCCGTTATCTAAAAAGAGGAGACTGACTAAGTAAATTCCCTCGCTTGCTCGGGCCAAACTTGGCTAATTGACCGGCTGAACATGACTGATTAATATATTTCGGCTATTTTTACACCGCTCCTATCAAGCTTGTTGTTAAGTGCTGACTTAACATTTTTTGACGGCCTGGGGAATGGGGAGGGGGGGGGGGGGGGGGGACTGATTATATAAGGTAATTTACATTTTCCCCCAATTCGAGAGTGACTGCATGGCTCAGCGAAGAAGAGAGAGTGAGAGAGAGCGTCTGAATGTTGGCAGCTTTCAAGCTCCCCGTGGACTAATAACCGAAGAGTTCTGTGAGTGCCATGAAATAAAACCTCTTACTGAGGCTGCCTGCGTTACGTCTTCAGATTTTACTAGTTGTCACGGATGTGCTGAAGCCGTGGAAAACCACGGTACATGCAATACAGATGTAGCTGTGGAATAAACCACTGTTTCAGCCATGCACTACAGCTGTAGCTGTGGAACAAAAGCACGGTACGGCCATGCACTACAGCTGTAGCTGTGGAATAAAGCACCGTGCAGCCGTGCACTACAGCTGTGGAATAAAGCTCTGTTTAATACAGCCATGCTCTACAGCTATAAGACCCATGCTGACAATAGTGTCATCGGTGCTAATCCTTCTTCAGCATTATCATTCACTCCATTAGCCAATTAGCCAATATTAGCCTGTTAACACGCACGCACGCATGCACGCACGCACGCACGCACACACGCACCAGGGACGTGCAGAGAATGTTAGAGAGGCAGGGGCTGAAATTTATAAAAGGGCCTTTTGGTGAAAATAGCATAATCAAGTCAATACTGGCAATTCTTTCAACATAAGATGCTGCATTCAAGTTCAGGAGAGTTGGACAAGGCAATTCTCTTGAATGCTGCCTTCAGGTATGGCATGGAAAGAGGACATTTGCATTTCTCTCACCATAGTAAAAACTGCATTTATGGTCTGGAGAAGGCACTTTTTACAGACAGATAAAAGGGCAGGGGCTCAAGCCCCCTTTGATGTCTATGTGTGCACGTGCCTGTTAGTGTCATTGGTAACACCAACAGGAAGTAAGAAAGAGGCCCAATTTATTTCCAGTTTAGAGCCTATTCAGGCTGCCGCAATCTCCCTCTGCAACGTATGGTGATGTTGTTTTTGCATCAGGAATCACACCCCTAAACCCTCGAAATGCCTAAAATCCCAATCCCCCCAGCCTGAACCTTTCCCTAATTGTAGCCCAACGCAAAAATCTTTTAAACAACTATTATTTACCTTTAAACAACCATTGTACACACACGCACACGCGCAAGCACGCACGCACGCACGCGCGCGCGCACGCGCACACACACACACACACACACACACACACACACACACACACACACACACACACACACACACACACACACACACACACACACACACACACACACACACACACACACCGGGCCATGAAGCGTGGCAGCTGAACATCTGTCTCCTCAGTCCCATCATCCTCTGGGTCACATGACCCAGAGAGAGAGAGAGAGAGAGAGAGAGAGAGAGAGAGAGAGAGAGAGAGAGAGAGCACACTGCTTCTCCTGCAGTGAGATGTTCTTCAAGGTGCTCCGGCCAGCTGGCACCCCATGTGTGTGTGTGTGTGTGTGTGTGTGTGTGTGTGTGTAGGTGTGTGTGTGTGTGTGTGTGTGTGTGTGTGTGTGTGTGTGTGTGCGTGCGTGCGTGCGTGCGTGCGTGTCTGCTTGTGTGTGTGTGTGTGTGTGTGTGTGTGTGTGTGTGTGTGTGTGTGTGTGTGTGTGTGTGTGTGTGTGTGCTTTGGGGGGTTTGAAAATAGTGTCGGGTGAAGCCAGGTGGTCAAATATTTGGAAAGGAGTGCACCTCTGAGACTGACTGAGATATGGATGTACTGCAGTACTGTACTGCAGAACTTTCTTTATTCCATGTCTGTCTTTTAACCACTTGGTTAACCATATTAAGGTTGAGCGGAGTACCTCAGGGCTCTGTGATAGTGAATGTGAGAGAGAGAGAGAGAGAGAGAGAGAGAGAGAGAGAGAGAGAGAGAGAGAGAGAGACCCCTCAAGGGACCACTGGGATCATGTTTGCAGACACATAGAATAATATAAGCCTGCATTTGGAAAGTAAAAAAGCATTGTTTGTTTGTATTACCGGCTAAGCCTTGCGCCTCCGGCAAAAAAAAGTCCCTTAAGCATTAGACTAGGCCAGCGGTTCCCTACCTTTTATGGACCAGTGGGAGGGCCCTTGAGGATCTGAAAAGCGTGCGAATTCTAAGAACCTGTTTATTTTAACGCTCGATCAATTGATTGTGTTCCATCTTGCGTCAATGTCCGGAGAAAAAGTAGAAGAAGACTTATCTGTATCACAAAGAAAACTCAGTCCCCCCCCCCCCCCCCTTACATGAATGGGTTTGGGCAGAGCGACTTATTTAGCCCCCTACAACTACACCATCATTCAGATTTCACATGCAAAGTGCTTAATAAAGTCTCACACCTGTCTAAATGCGGTACGGCATTCTATAATTACCCACATCCTCTGTGTTCTTATGAGAAGCCTTTTTATCCTTTTTTTTTCTTCTTTTTTTAATCATTTTCTGTTTTCCCATGTATTTCCGGACCGATTTTTGCAAGGCCACGCCCACATCTCAGTGTTCATACTGTAGAAGGGGTTGGTGCGCATGGGGAACACCAGGAAATACAAGGAAACACAGAAAACGATCGGATAAAAAAGGCTTCTTATTAAAAAACACAGGGTAATTATAAAATGCCGTACCGTATTAAACCCGGGAACATGACGGTCAGGGCTAGGTCTCTACGACCATGCGTGAGCTACAAAGGGCTAAAATCGCTTTGTTAGTATGTAGTAGGTTTTTTTGATGATATTTCGGGGGTTCACACATGCTTCTACCCGGCTACCTTCAGACTGTTGAACAACTTAGACATGATGACCACCGCCTGTTAAGTTATCAGGCTGGTCTTAGATTCTCTGCGTTTGCTACTTTGCTAGGTATGTTTTGATGCTCATACTTTTGTACTTGGTGGTTTGGCAGCCAAGGAGTGTGTGTGCAAAGTTTGGCATGGATATGGCAAACGGCCAGTGCCGATTTAAGAATTCCCGGGCCCTGGCGCTTCTCCAAATCGAAGGCCCTCCCGCCCGCCTCCCGCCCAACCCAACCAACTGACCGAAAGACCCCCCCCAGAGGAGTACACGCGCGCGAGAAAGTGCGTTCTCTCTCTTCATTGATTCGTATCGTATCGCCTCTCTGCATAGCAGCGCACTTGGTCAGAGAGAGAGAGAGAGGGTGAGAGAGAAAGGAAAAGAGAGAGAGAGAGAGCATGAACCATAATGAGAGAGAGAGTGTGCGTGCATATAACGGCTTCACTGTGACTCACCATTAGACGTCTTCATAGAAATAACGATGCGAAAAAATATTTGTATTTTTTTTATTTGATTTACACAGGGCCTTCCAGGTGGCGGGCCCTGGCACTTAAGCACAGGTTAGTCCAATGGTTAGTCCGGCCCAGCAAACGGTAGCGGAGATATGAATCGGGAACACTTCAGCCCTAATATTTCGGCCATTTGAAAGTAGCCGATCTATGCCGACCGATTTGTATACATTAGAAAATTCTAAGTACATTTTGATACCAATACGTTTGTACTTTTACTCAAGTAAATTTTGAACTACGGACTTCTAATTGTAACAGATTATTTCTACATTGCAGTATTGATAGCCTACTTTTACTCAAACATACCTTATTTTCCACCACTGTTATTGTTGATGTAAGTCTTGTTGGGTCACAGGGGCATCGCAGGAAGCCAAGAGCTGCAGACTCACAGCAGGGCCTCTCATTTTTCTGTGGTGTCATTGAGGGGGGTGAGGGGGGGGGGGGGGGGGGGGGGGGGGTTGAGCCCGCCGGGGGGAAGAACAACAAGTCAGTGCCATTTGTCATCGTCCGATAGTGTTGCCATGTCGGCTTATTTATAAGCGACTCTGGGCTTGTTTATTTTTATTTTTTCTGGCAACCCTGGTCCAGTGCCATTTGTCTGCGTCCACTGAGTGTTTCCCAAACAGTGGGTCGCGGGTACCCATGTGTGGGTCACGGACCTGTTTTCATTCGTGGCACTGAGTAAGATATCCATTTTCCCCCTGTTTTGTAAATATATTATTTCAAAAGATTTGAAAAAAAGTTTAAACAAAGAAATCACAACTTTTCATCAATTAACACATCAAATGTATTAATGAATTCTTTAATTCATCCGCCTCTGCCTCTTTTTTTTCTGTGTTTTTACCTTATTTTCGCCACATGGCACATGGAGGTGAGTGTTAAAAACAAATCTATTTTTTATAAATAATAATAATAATGATTTCAATAAAAAAAAGTTGAATAAGTTGTGAAAATAGCAGATTTACAATAGGCTATCACACCGTGGCACGAATCGACACATTGTGAGCTTGTAGATCTGATATTTTCACTAGTTTGGGTCCCGGGCAAACATCTAATTTCTCTTTTGGTTCTTGAAGGGTATCTGCCCAGAGATGACAAATTTACAATTTACAATTTAAGCATTTAACAGACACTTCATCCAGAGCGATTAATAAGAAAGGACAGCCCAAGGTGATAGGCAGTGCTGTGTTCTACCTGTAACACACGTATATGGCGTCTGCTGTCGGAAATACAAATATGAATAGCGTCTGGCGTCTGGCGTCTGCCCTCGTGAACCTTTCAAAGTAGCGTATTTGAAAGGCATTATGCACTGGCGTCTGCCCTGGCCATACGAATTGGATCATAGATTATAGTATGCCCTCAAAAAAAGTCTAGAACACACCACTGGTGATAGGCCTACATCAAATGAATAGCAATCAGGGGTATAACGATAAAGTAACTGAATCGAAGAATCGTTTTAAATTTTCGATAATCTACTATATCGATATATACAAAACAAATATCGTACCGTTTGGCTCTGTATATTGTATCGTTTTCAATGCAAATAATCGGTATCGAATCGTTTAGCAATGCAAATAAGCGATTGTATGGAAACTAAGTATTTGTGCCTTGTATTAAGCATTTTTAAGAGGTAAAATGAAAAAGAGTGGTCTAATTACTTTTACATTCCATATAGCTATACTCTTGGTCTATTGATAAATGTGTGTAATCTCTGTGTTCATGTCAAGGTGCGGGTTTGTCCATATGTGTTGTCATAATATTTCTATGTATTTGCTAAAGAATCACAGTGTTTACTTATTTATATCCATAATAATAGATTTTTCCATTAAAAAACCTGCTCTATTCACACGTTTCACACAGATTTAAAGGAGCTATAGTCAACTTTTTCATTGTAGGGCCGACACTTTGTTTACATCCTAGTCTATAGACTAGAATGTAAACAAAGTGTCGGTCTGACAATGGCCAAAATGATTATTTTATCATTATTTTACGCTTTTTGTGGTATTTTTGAATAGAAACACATATATGAAGCTTATTTTTTTATAAAATATTTCCGAAACATTATTTTTATTTTAGCATCCGTTTTTCAAGAAAAAGTTGACTATAGCTCCTTTAATGTCTTTGCAAAATAGTTACTATAACGATTTTAAATCATTGAATCGAATCGTATCGTATCGCCATGAATGAACCAATATCGTCCATGTATCGTATCGTCAACCATGTATCGTGATGTGTATCGTATCGTTGTTCAAATGTATCGTTACACCTCTAATAGCAATAGTAATCTAGTATCATGAGTAATCCAAGAATGTGTCATCAATTTTCATCAAACAGTAAAATATCCACCCAAAAAATGCAATAATCACATTGAAGCTATACACAGTACTATATATACAATGCCAGGTCAAACCTGTCATCTATAACATGCTATCTAAATTACATTTTAGCCTTTGCATAAGACTGCAAGGTCATCGACTGCAAGGTCATTAAAATAAATAAACTTTCATAATTATATTCTAGATACATTGCTCATGCAGTGAAACATTCAAAACCTTTTTTTGTTTTAATTTAGATTTGTATGGCATAGAGCTCATGAAAATATACAATCCACATCTCAAAATATTACAATATTACACAAGACCACTCAAAACAATTGGAGAAACGTCAACCTTCTGAAGTCGGGTTTGCTTGAAGTCCAGTGTGAAATTTCCAGTCAGTGATGATTTAGGATGCTATCTATGGCATCTGCTGCCTCCAATGCTTTTTTACACAATATTACATATTTTGGAGACAATATAAAATATATTAGGAAGCAAAACGTCTATTAGCCTGTTGGGGTTTCGGTAGACAGCACTGGCCGGGTCATTGTGTGTGTGGGTGAAACCTCTCCGGAACCTCTGTCATTCTCTCTCTCTATAATAGCAGATCGACACACTCACAAGGCGTCACATCGAAGTGTGTTGTGAGATTGTAGATCTGCTGTTAAATTACTGTAAGCATACACTGCAGGCCTTTCTTTCTTTTCTTTTTTTTTACGATTATCACCTATAATGGCAACCAAAACATGGATGCCATGAGGGTTATGGATATGAGGATATTCTACTATATGCTGTTGCCTTTAGACAGTGGAATATAGAGGGTCATCAAATATTACACTATGTTTGACAAAATACCTCCATATAGATATAATGATAATATTGTATTCTGATGATAATAAAAAAAGAAGAAAGAAAATGCTATCATGACTGCTATACTTCTTTTATCCACTGTGTCCTTCGAGACGGCATTCTATAGCGTCTCTTGTTTTGTTGTTTTCTCTTGATGTATTTTTGGGAAGTCATTTTCAACACCTTGGCCTGCAAGCAGGGACCAGAGGATGACAAATAGCCTCTTGGCTAATGTTAATGTGCGCGCGTGTGTGTGTGTGTGTGTGTGGGTGTGTGTGTGTGTGTGTGCATCCCTCATGCATGCATGCATGAGAGACTTGTTGTGATAAAGATGTTGAAGACAAGAGCCGGCGCGCGCGCGACACACACACACACGCACGCACGCACGCACGCACACACACACACACACACACACACACACACACACACACACACACACACACACACACACACACACACACACACACACACACACACACACACACACACACACACACACACACACACACACACACACACACACACAGGCACCCCCCCCCCCCCCCCACCGCTCAGTTCACACGGGTGTGATTTTTTTACTTAAGTAAAAGTATCAATACCCTCTTGTAGAAATAGTATGTTGCAAATACAAGTTCTGTATATACAAATGTTACTTGAGTAAAAGTACAAACATATTGCCGTCAACATATAATGTAAAGTACCAAAAGTAAAATGACTCATTATGCAGTGTGCTGTTTCACAAGTTTTCAAATGTATAAAAATGTTGTATAAGAATCCTTTGAAAATAGCAGATCTATAAGCTTGTAGATCAGCTATTTTCAAATGGCCAAAGTATAGGTTTCAAATGATTTTGTAATACTAATAATAATAATAATAATTAAAAAAAAAAAAGTTTTCAAATAAATGTAGTGGAGTAAAAGCAGTAAAAAAAATACCTCCAAATTATACATAAGTACAGCACTTGAGTAAATGTACTTAGTTACTTTACACCATGCCGACACACAGGTCAATGAATGAATGAATGAATGAATGAACTAATGTACGAATAAAATAATGAATGAATGAATGAATGAATGAATGAACTAATGTACGAATAAAATAATGAATGAATGAATGAATAAAAGAATGAATGAATGAATGAATACAATAATGAATGAATGAATGAATGAATGAATAAAAGAATGAATGAATGAATGAATGAATGAATGAATGAATGAATGAACTAATGTACGAATAAAATAATGAATGAATGAATGAATACAATAATGAATGAATGAATGAATAAATGAATGAATGAATGAATAAAATAACGAATGAATGAATGAATGAATGAATGAATGAATGAATGAATGAATGGCATCCGTGTGCTGATGAATTAAATGTCATTGAATTAAACGGTGTTCCCGTGCTGTGCGGGTCTGGGATGTTTTGGTCCAGCTGTCTCTTGCATTAGGGTTACGCAACTGAAGGCAGTACAGTAGAGGAGGCCGTGTATGGAAGCCCATTGGAGGATTATGGAGGTGGCAGGGATGTCTTCAAAGGGCATCAGTACTAAAGGTCACTGTAAACGCTACTCTATTCATGAGTCTGGTTTCCTTTGTGGAAGATGACAACGCGTTGTATCGGACTGCATTGTGCTACTGGTATGTGCACACAGGCCTGTGTTTATACAGCAATACTTGCAATACAATGTTTTCCCAAAATTGTTATCTCACGATTGTGTAACCCACACTCTTCACCCGTGGTGTCAATTCATTTAAAATTTGGATTTCTTTTATGTCAAATGGCTGTTGTTTTGCTTTTGAAAGGTGCTAGCCACTCCAATATTGACTTTGGAAAATAAGTATTTGATAAACTGTGTATGTGTATGTGTATGTGTATGTGTATGTGTATGTGTCCCTTTTCTGACTGGACAATATAATGATGAACAATACGTATGTCATCATCATACTGTACTTAGCGTGCTACTGGAACCCACACTGTTTCATCAGGAACAGTATTTTCTAGTGTGAAGTGGTGCCCATTTCACACGGGTGTGATTTTTGTTTTCCTATTTAGTTTTTTGTCTCTTTCAAGCCTTCGGCCTTTCTCCTTTTCAATCAATCAATCAATCAATCAATCAATCAATCAATCAATCAATCAATAGCTGAAATTATAAGATCAACTCTCAGAAGGGAAGGCTTTATATGTCGCTTTGTTACCCAATAGCTGATCTACAAACCCTCAGTGTGTCGTGATGCGACACGTCGTGGGCTTGTAGATCGGCTATTTTCAGCGAGGACATTTGGTGTAAGAGGGAAAAAGAGCGCACCCAAATACAGTGCCAAGAATAAAGGATGTACTGTAAGAACCGTAGAAGTTACTTTAAATGATCTACACACATATCTATCCGATGAGGTAAGTACCTGAGGTAAGACATAAACGTGCGTGAGCATAGCAGCACATGCTATATACTGTGCTACCAGACCCCTTGGTTCGAATGCATTGCACATCAATAAGGCTTCCCACATGCAGCCTGGCCGGGTTCAAATGGGACCCAGACCCTTTGCTGCGTCCAATTCCACCTCACTCTCCCACCTTCTCCCTCTCACTGTCACTGTCAGAAAGAGAGAAAGAAAAAAAATGCTGGGAAAATAAATAGGGACCATGCAGGATCAATACATGAAATTGTCTATTCAGCTTGGGCCCTATAGCTTACAACATGGTAGAAAACATAAAGCATTCTACTGTTAAAGGACCATAACACGGTTAGCTTATTGATTATGACTCAAAGGCAAAAAATGTCTGTCTCTCCTCTCCCCCAACCTTCCACTCTCTCTCTCTCTCTCTCTCTCTCTCTCTCTCTCTCTCTCTCTCTCTCTCTCTCTCTCTCTCTCTCTCTCTCTCTCTCTCCCTCCCTCCCTCCCTCTCTCCCCCTCTCATGTCTATCTCTCTGGGTGATTCTCACTCTGTTTGCAGTTCAATGCACTCACCACTCCACCATTTTCCCAGCTGCTGATGTTGTGTGTGCAGCTACACTAAACTAGCCTCGGAAACCCAGACTTCTTTTGGTGATCGGAAGAAAGCACTAAACAGTGCTCTGTCAAAAGAACATTGATCTGTAAAACCATACTGGTGATGACTGAGCTGCTTCAGTACAAGCAGAGATGGCATTATTAGCGGGACTATTTTTTTTTATTTTATTTTATGAATAAAATGTAATTTTGTCCAATCTGTATGGTAGAGCATGTTAATACAATACAACACATACAATCTGTACGGTAGAGCATGTTAATTAAGTTGAGTATGTTAACTCGAGGGTCTTGCCTTATTGTGATCATCTGCACTTCAGCCCTGCCTACAGAACTCGCCTATCGGCTCGTTCCTGCAGCAACGCTGCAGTGCCGATAATCACGATAATGCACACCCTCACGTTTAATATTGCAATTACCGGTATACAACAGTTTCCCTAAAAGTAGCCAGGCCCCTCCTACGTCTCTCACCAGGTCCACACCTGCTCTCACCAGGTCCACTCCAGGACCTGTGCGTTGCACCAGCAGACTCCCAGTTCCAACACTCTTCTTGGTGGATGTTTTAGTATACGGTACTATACAATTCATAAATGGTGCATTGTGATAAGGTAACGTTAGGTTAAGCTGGAAACCAATGCAGTGAATGTATAGGTAGTTCTACACATGCTGAGGTTAAAGTCTTCAAAAAGTATTTATAAATGTTTCTGAAAGTTCCTGAATAATTGACTCAATGTTGGCTAAACATCATTGTGCAGCAGCTGTTGAATTTAGTTATTTTGAAGATCAATCTTTTTTTCCCCCCAGGGTCTTGTTTCAGCCAGACTTTTCAAATCAATCTGTGCTTTACAATGCAGTACAAAAGGCAACCAGGTGTAACATAAGTTTGACAAAACTTGGACAAAGAAATACCTAGATTTCCATATCTACAATGTACACAAGGGCATCGATCATGACGGCATCAGATTCACCCCACAGCTATGTACGCTGATGTACTGAAGAATTATGCAGGGGTGGAAAGAATACTGGCAAGCTATAGCCAGATGTATGGAGGATCAAGATGCCTGGGGACGGGACACCATTGGAGTGCTCCTCCGAGGTTAACTTCTCAAAGTGGGGTCCGGGACCCCAAGGGGTCCTTGGGGGTTTTCCAGGGGGTCCCCAGCTAAATGTGTTAATGCAGCATCGCAATCATTTTAACCACTTCATCCAAATACGTTGGCTATTAAAAGATGGCAGATATACAAGCTCACAGCCCCGACACTTACTGTCTTGAACAAAGATACTTTAGTACCTTTTTTTGTTTGTTTCAGTCCTAAGACTGTCAATGTTAATCCTGATGAAGGATCGGTCTCATTTGGTATTCATATCTGAACAAAGATGAGAGAAAGGTTTAATTATCCCGACAAGGTATTCCTGTCAGGTGCAGTGAGCCAAACAAAAGACCAAGAAGACCAAAGGAACATAACAAAAGGAATGTCCACAGAGGTTTGGCAGATGCAGAATGATGATGATCAACACTGTGATGATCCGTAGAGACTAAATTAAAAAGGTGCTACTAGAAAGGATGTCAGCCTATTTGTTCCTGACTAGACACCCTTTTTAAATTGTGTCACTATGAATTAAAGAACTTTTTTTTTTGCATCTGTCAAACCTCTATGGACATGCATTCATCCCTTTGTTATATTGTCTGTGCAAGCATTCCTTTTGTCTTGTTGGTGAACAATGATAATGGATTGATGAATTACCCAGTTCTTATTGTCTTTACATGCACTGTATTTGTTTTGTTGCTGTCGGGCAGAAACCTCTTATCTCCATATTTCAGTTTTTTGTTTCCGCAGTTTCCGGAGTCTCAAAAGTAATGTTGGGGAACCCAGACTTGTGCCCGTTGGGCAGAATAGTCACCATCGATGTCCTGTTGAGCAATACCCGTTGTATCCATCTGTCTGGCTGGATATGGATGTATGGTGTTCTGTGTCCAGGCCAGTCTGTGATGTCATCTCCACTTTTGGGCACTGTAGTGATGTCAGTCAGTGATGTCAGTTGGGTATTGTTACCATGGTGGCAACATTGTTTAGTATCAGTGATCAGACGGCGGACGGACGGACGGACGGACGGACGGACGGACGGACGGACGGACGGACGGACGGACGGACATTCGGTAAATGAATAGTTAAATATATATAAAAAAGGAAGTACCGGTAGGCAAGGGAAATGGTATATATTCATGATAGAAAGTTGTCATTCAATTTGTACCGGTAACTGAATATGCCTGAATTGTCTATGCTGATGTGACTGATTGTGTTCCTATACTTCCAATAGAAATATGAATGAGTAAAAGCCATAGATGTGTGTATGCTACAGTAACTGCTGATAGAAGACCCTGCTGACGTGCACACAGTGTTGTTGTTGTTGTTTGTTGTTACACTATTGTTGGTTGCTTTGTTACCTCGGTGCCTTCTACAGCTGCAGGGCTTCAAGCTGCCAGCTCTACTGTCTACGTGCACCGCATGGAGGAGAGTGTGTGTGTGTGTGTGTGTGTGTGTGTGTGTGTGTGTGTGTGTGTGTGTGTGTGTGTGTGTGCGTGCGTGTGTGAGAGAGAGAAGGAGAAAGAGAGGGATAGAGACAAAGAGAGAGGAGAGAGAAAGACAGATTCAGATTCAGATTCAGATTTCTTTATTAACCATTGTGTAATACACATTTGCTTTGGCATACTACATTTTTGCATTCAAATCAATTTTTTCACATATAACATAAACAAAAACAAAAACAAACAAACACAAAAACACCGACAGAACGCAACACGTAGTCACCACAGCTGCCATGGACGGCGCTATCTTGGAGAACCTGCGCAACAATTTCGGGCGGTCAAACGACCGCCTTCCTTGAAGAGCAGATTCAGAACATTCAGACAGACAGACAGACAGACAGACAGACAGACAGACAGACAGACAGACAGACAGACAGACAGACATACTAGCAGTAGTGTATTGTATAACGCAATATGTTTTCATATGTGATGTGTCAGTGGGAACAACAAGTCCACCACATTCTACTGGCAGGACCCAGAGCAATAATCCACCTGTCCTCCCAGACTCCCTCCCCACCCAGTAAGAGTTTTAATGAGTGCAGGATGTCATTTTCAGTACATTAGGTGACTTCATTTAATTTACCACGTTTAAAACAATATTTCATTTTAAAATAAAAATCCTCGCTCTCACACTTATGCCAGTGTGCCAGTTCACCCTCCCCTGCACCAAATGTTGGCACCTAAGGTTGCCTAGCCCTGACGTAGATAATAACCACTACAACAGGGGTCTTCAACAGGGGGTCCGGGACCCCTAGGGGGTCCTCAGAGTTACTACAGGGGGTCCTCCAAATCTTTGAGCGATAGAAACTTTTTTTCTCCTTTTTTATATTAACCACTTGAACCCTATATAGCGTCCGTATTCTGAGAACATTAGACAAAAATAGCAGATCTACGAGCACTGCGAGGCGTTGCATGTGAGCTTGTAGATCGGCTATTTTCGGCAAAGTGCTTTGGTGTAGAGGGGAAAAAGAGTAGATTAATTACAGAGTGAAAGGTCAAGTTTATTAAAGGAGCTATAGTCAACTTTTTCTTGAAAAACGGATGCTAAAATAAAAATAATGTTTCGAAAATATTTTATAAAAAAAATAAGCTTCATTTATGTGTTTCTATTCAAAAATGACCACAAAAAGCGTAAATAATGATAAAATAATAATTTTGGCCATTGCAGACCGACACTTTGTTTACATTCTAGTCTATAGACTAGGATGTAAACGCGAGGACGTCCCACAAAAACATACGTGGACATACTCAAGGAAGACGTAGGGACACAGAACACCAATGAGCTGGCCAGATGTATGGAGAACCGAGATGACTGGAAACAACGATGGAGGGCTCGTCTGAGGACGACCTAGATAGATAAACAAAGTGTCGGCCCTACAAAGTTGACTATAGCTCCTTTAAGTATTGACGGTTCAAGTGGTTAAATATCTGAAAACAGAAATTGACATGAATCCAAAATATACTGATGATCGTGCTGTCAAACAGTGAAACTAAATTGAATCTATGAACAGGTTGTGGGGGTCCCTGCTTCATCTCTCTCTCAACTAAGGGGTCCTTGGCCTGAAAACGTTATTGAAGACCCCTGTACTACAACAATTCTGAATGCTTGTTCGTTATTATAACATGAATGACAGCAGGGTAAACATATGAAACTAAAGTGTTTGAGTCCAGAGAACTTGTGATGAGCATTTATTGTGCGTCATTTTACAAATGTATCATTATTAACTATTATGAACACTAGCTCATATAATAGACAAACATTCGGCAAAGATCGAGCTCAACAGTAAATGGTGCATTTATATAGTGCCTTTATCCAAGATTCTTTACAATGATTGTGAATTACATTTATCCATTCACACACGCATTCATACACCGATGGCAGAGGAAACCATGCAAGGCACCAACCTCCTCATCAGGAGCAATTAGGGGTTCAGAGTCTTGCTCAAGGACTCTTCCACACTAATTCTGGGGGAGCCCGGGATCGAACATGCGGACGCTCTACCTCCTGAGCCACTGCCGCAAAACAGCAAGATTCCTGAAGTGAAAGTCCCATTAATTCTCTCCACAGAGAATTGCAATCAGCTTTAATGTCATAACAATCTAATAGAGACTTATGGGGCTTCTGGTGGTAAACCAAATATGCTTCTGTAGAAGTCACACGCCTGTATGCAATCACTCTACTATAGTTTTAAGAAAAACATGTTTAATTCACAATGTCAAGGAGATATATTTCACTACCCAGTATGATGCTAATGTGTAGCAGCTATGTGTGATTGGTGGAGCTCGCATTACTATGGGAATTTATAGGCGGACATTAGGTCTATAAACAATATTGTCAAAAGATTTATTTACAATTCGCTGTGTGGCAATACTGTATGTCAGCTTTTTCTAAGGAGAGATTTGGTATAGAGGGAAAAAGGAGTGGGCCTAATATAGAGCCCTGGGGTACAAAGGTCAACGAGGTATATTGGCTTATAGCCTTATTCTGAACAAAAGCAATAGATTTTAATACAATCCATAAAGCTTTTTTATTTGTTTGTTTTTTCCACAAATCATCGACGGTTGTGGAGTGAATGAATGATTCTCCTTCTAGTACACACACACTCTAAACAAACACACATACATGCACACAAACACATAACACCGCAAACACACACACACACACACACACACACACACACACACACACACACACACACACACATGCACACAAACACACAACACTGTAAACACACAGACATACACATGCACACAAACACACAACACACACACACATGCACAAAAACACACAGCGCTGTAAACAAACAGGCACGCACACGCACAAAAAACACACTCGGAGCAAAAGGACTCGTGCAACCACACACACACACACACACACACACACACACACACACACACACACACGCACACACACACACACACACACACACACACACACACACACACACACACACACACACACACACACACACACACACACACACACACACACACACACACACACACACACACACACACACACACACACACACACACACACACACTGCACCCCGCCTCAGGACTCGTGCAACAGACCGTTTCTCATCCATACACAGATCATACGGCAAACGGCTCATTACAATAATTCGCTGGGCAGTGGTGAAAGGAGAGTGTACAGCTTGACAACCCCGGGCCGGGCCCCGGGTCCGCGTGCGTCTGCCGACAGTTTAATGTATGTTATTGCTCATGGGTCTGTGCTAATCTGCAAGAAATTATCGTCATGAGCCTGAATACCACGGGGAGACTGCCATGATCGACTTGACTTTCTTCATCTTTATGAGGGAAAGGCGAGTTTATTCAAGACACGTGCCTTGTGTATGAAAGGGTGTACACACATTTGTGTGTACCCTGTTCATGCACAAAGGCAATTCAATGTGCATTATATTAACTCAGTTAGCGCCGGGCGACTTTACGAGCGACTAGTTCACTATGGCGTTTGGTGCCGAGCGACTCGGAGCGACTTTTATATAAAAGCATTGTTTAAGCTTTTAATATGTGTTTATAGACGGAGCGAAATGGTTAGCTTACCTCAGCTAATGTCCACACGTAAACCGTGAAAAAAAAGGATACGATTATGACGTCACCTTTAAACCAGGGCTTCCTGTTGACAACAGGCCTCTGCTAGCGTTAGCCTCAATGCAACCATCCGACCCTCACGTAGCTTCACTAGGTCGGATTTTGATTCTGAAACTTTCTGTGTGGCATCTATATACGTCCCGATGCCCATACCAATGGTGGTTTGAGACGATCAAGCACGAATTGAACAGTATTGAGCTGAAATGGTGACCGGCGGCCCGTCCATGTTAAGTCAATGAGGACCAAGTCAGCGTCTCATCCTGTTATGTGGATTTAAACAGGCTTAACATGGGACCATGTCAGTGTATGGTGTATGGTGGTCTCTAGTGGTCATCTGGTGGTATGGTATGTTGAACGTGCATTCGTTAAGGTGGTCTGGTTAAGGTGGTCTGGGGGGATACAAAATAGCTATTTCCTGGCGTTATAAGCGCACATTCATATTCATATTTTGGAAATCTGGCCCTGTATGAGTTAAGTCAGTGATTGATTATCAATATTTTCTTTTTTTGAAATAAATAGATACCTACTTCGTCCCAAGGGGGAAATTAAGTATTTCCAGCCCAATCCAGCTGATTCGCTGCCCACAAGTTGCACATGAGCAATTAGGGGTTAAGAGTCTTGCTCAGGGACACACATCGACATTGCTACTGGCCGGGAATCGAACCTGGGACAACCAGGGGCTCTGGTTCCCCAGGCGGGCTCCCTAACCATTCAGCTTATGAGCAGTGCTCCTGAACAGGAGCTATAGCTCCAACATCTGGCTTTGTCCGGTAAAAAAAACAAGGGAAAACCTGTTCAAAAAAAGTCCAGGGCTTAAGTAAACTGAAGCCCGGCTACACCAGGCCTAGTTATTGCCTATACATGCTGGCACAAACGGCTCAACCTTTGTTGTGTAAAATGTCCGGTCGAAAACTGGGAGGAAAACATGTTCAAAGTCCGGGGCTCAAAGTTTTTTGTACGCCAGGGTCCCATAGGCCAAGCTTCGCAGGACGCACTGTGATTGGCTAGCGGGACGCTTGATGAAATTAACTCATAAATAGCACCGCTCACTTCACACTTGGTGTGATTCTTTTTTTCATTTCAAGGACTCCCAGTTTGATATGCATTAGAGGCCACAGACCCCCATTTGATCGATTAAATATTTTTGAGTGGTGCTCCTGGATGGAACTAAGGTCCAATATCTGGCTTTGTCCGGGCTCTGAAGCGTGGCCTATACAGTACACCTGGCCTGCATCTTGGCACAAAGCGCTCAACGTTTGTTGTACGCCCAGGGTCACACTGGCCAAGCTTCACGGGACGGTTAATGCAATTAACTCATAAATAGCAAAATAGCACCGCTCACTTAACACTAGGTGTGTTTATTTTAACTTCTAAGACCTTAATCTACGCTGTAATATTCTCAGTATTAATTACATTCTGATTAATCTGATTCATTGAACTCGATTGGCCCCTATCAGCAACTATTCTGTCATAATAATAACATTCTGCAAAACCGATGGGAACATTTGGTAAAAATGCCGGATCTGTTGTGAAGTAATAGATGGGCTGTTTCCAGTGAAGGGATTTTATGTTAGAGAGAGAAACTGATGAGGCCAAGCATCCCTGGCCGGGGGACACTGGTCAACCACATATATAGAGTTTAAGAGGTTAAAGGAGAATTCACCGCAAAAAGAAAATAAGAAAAAATAATATATCAGTTCCACACGACATGAACCCTTGAATTGATGGATTTGTTTTTGTTTTGCAAGACAATAATTTGATGGCTGGCGGAGACTCCGGTAGGTTTAGGAAACATGACAAAAACAAAACAATCTTGCTGAATTCAGTGCTTCATGGGGTGTGTAATTGTTAGAAAATGAGTTTTCCTGATTGCACTCTAAGCATCGTGCAAATCTGCCGCAAACGTTGTCATCTCAGGAACGTGGCGCCTGAGAAGCAAACAAAAACAAAACAAAACGAAAAAGCCAAAGTGTGTCACGTGCACGCAACACGATCAGAACAGACACAAGCAGCTCTGATCCCATAAAGAGAGTGAGGCTGGTTGGTTGGTTCGTTGGCCTCCCCGGAGAGATGGCTTTTAAATGGCAGTAATTTTGAACAAGTGGATGGGAGTCAGGCAACCTAATGAGATCTATTTATTTTATGCTCATGAGCCTGGGAGCCTGCGATGGATGGATGTAGGTCACGGCGCTCTGATTCAGAGCAGAATCATCCTTGCAAAACAAAATCGTCTCCCTGACAATAAGGCACGAGAGAGATGCCAAGCCAGCCGGAGAGAGAGATGGCTCCTCCGTTTCCCTCTGGCTGCATCTCTCTCCATTATCTCTGCATCTCTCCTTCTAAATCTCTCTCTATCATTCATCTCTATCATTCATCTCTGCATCTGTCTCTCTCTATACCATATCGTCGTTGTCGGGTTTTCGTTGTCCAAAAAACGTTCCTTTTTTATGATTATTTTAAAAAATAATAGTGAAAATAGCTGCTATTTTTACGAGTTTTGTGCGACAGTCTTTATGAAGCAGGGCTTTAATTTACGAAAAAACATACACATTTGAAACTTGGAGATACAAGGTTTCTGCCCGACAGTGACGATATATATCTCTGCATCTATTCTCCCCCCCCCTTTCTTTCTCAATTTCCCCTCACTCTCTCTCTCTCCTCACTCTCTCAACCCTGTCTATTTGTCTTCCTTTCTTTCTCTCTCATTCCCTCTCCACTTTCTCTCCGCGTCTCCCTCTCTCTCCCTCTCCCCCTCCTCTCTCATCTGTCTCTCTGTGTGATTCTCATTCAGTTTGCGGCTCGATGCACTACACCCCCCCCCCCCCCCCCCCCCCCCCCCCGCCCCCTCCCACAGCGGTTGGCCCCGTCAGTCAGCGAGGAGGAGGATGAACTCTTCTGTACTACAGATGTGTTCGGGGCCTCCCTCCATCGAAGGAAGGAGGAGCACGACGATGTTGAACTGTGGCGTGCAGATGTGTTGGTAGGGTCTCCCTCCATCCCTCCGTGGAGGAAGCCTCTGTGAGGCATCTGGAGGTATTAGCGTTGATCAATCTGGCCTTGTGTGATCTCAACGGGACGGCCAGCGGGGCCTGATTTGCACTGCAGTCTAGTGTGCTTCCAAACCACTTTGTGTGCAGCTTGTACGCTCTGTCAAAAGACATTGATCTGTAGCCCAAAATACTGCATGGTGATAACTGAACTGTTACCAAACAGAATCAATGGGGTAGATGTATTCATGCTAGTGGTCCCAAACACTACTTGGTGAGGGTTTTCATATGCAGTACTGTCATTATTTACAGTTTTTACACGATTGTTAAAAATCTAAAATTCAGCACAATTTGCACAACCTTCATGTACCTATCGCTCGACTCCGATTTGGCACTACTTCACTCTCCCTTATCTGCATTAGACTGACTTTCCTTCTTTACACTCTGAGGTCAATTACACATCACCGTGTTACGTAAACTGGCTAAACACTACACACAATGACAGGGAGACAGGGAGAAAACAGGGAGAACAGCCTGTGATATACATAGGTGAGGCCCTCTGGCCAGACAGGAACCAGAGGCGTGATACCTAAATCATGTACCAAAATACAGTTTACGCGATTGTTAACACATGTTTCTCAATACAGTAATGGCTTTCTCAAAACTGCGCACACAAAACTGAAACCTCACACACAAAATGTTAAACCTGACACTCCCTTTCCAAGATGACTCTTTGCCATCAAATCACTTAACTGTGTTCACAAAATGGAACTCGTGTTTTCATTTGGTACACATATTTTCAAATGACAACACACACCATTCACTGAGTACACACAACTAATCATTTGCTGCACACTACCAAGCATTTAGAGCACATTGAAGTGCAACATTTAAAACACAATTGTAATACTGAAGGATACTTGCTTAAAGTGTAGTTTCAGATGTGGTAGAAATGAGACATGGAGACATGGATTTCATTCAACTCTCTTTGTTGGCAGAACTTTCCCTCCAGCACAGTCAAGTCAACAACACAATAGAACTGGTGTCCCCTCCTCAAGAGTCCGACTATATCCCCCAAACTGAAATATTTGTTCCCTCTTAAATTTATATTGAGATAATCCCCAAAACATTCCCTTTATTACAGAAACACTATAACACAGATAAATCCCCTTACATTACTTCCCCCTCCCCAAAAGAAATGTCCTCATTTCAACACAATCAACTGAAAAGAATGTCATTGACAATTCGAAATACCCAAACATAACAACACTCAGAACACAGTGCATATCCAGTATCAGTGCACAAACACAATTCTTTTTTTTTTCTCCTCTGTTTCTTTTTCTTTTCTTTTTTTGAGCGGTGGTAGCCGCTCCTGTGATTCGCTTTCAAGATGTTACTGGCCGTGTATGTCTGTCGCCTGCCGTGTATGTCTGTCGCTGGCCATACCTCTCCTGACCACACACACAGACCACACACACACACACACACGTTAAAGGAGGGGCGCTATTGAGCAGGGCAGGCAGACAACACACTCTCTCTCTCTCTCTCTCTCTCTCTCCCTCCCTCTCTCTCTCTCTCTCTCTCACACACACACACACACACACACACAGCGCAACGGTGGGGGCTTGAGTGTGGGGAACACGCACCACTGAGGCAGACAACACTCTCTCTCTCTCTCTCTCTCTCTCTCTCTCTCTCTCTCTCGTTGGTCAGGGACCGCGTTGGTCAGGGACGTGCAGAGAATGTTAAGAGAGGCAGGGGCTGACATTTCTAAAAGGGCCCTTTGGTGGACAATTCTCTCTTAAAAAGGCAGGGGCTCAAGCCCCGTTTGATGTCTGTGTGCACGTGCCTGACGACTGGCGTTGGTAAAAGCAAGAGCAGTATCATCGCATCGTCTATGCGAAGCGTGGAACAACCACGATGTGAAACGAGCAATTATAATCACACCAATGGATTATGTTTTCGTTTGAACCAAATTAGGTAGTCTACAGAGGGACGGAGGGAGTTTTATCGTGAACGTGGCTGCGTGCAGGCAGACTCGTGAGAGAAGAAATCCATGCTTTACACAGTGTTTTCGGTGGAGAAGTCTCGTAAACAGTCTGCCTTCCCGTCCCTACCAAATGAGTCGCCCGTTTCAGCTTGACTCGTTATCATTCTGAATCAATTAAAGTTACATTGTGTGAAACGTGAGCACGTTTAACTCAAGAGGCAAAGCACTGTCTGCTAGGCGGAGGACGGTCAGTGTAGGGAAAGTTCAGTAGCTGGAGGTTTATTCTTCGCTGTATGTCGGTGTCGCTAAACAAGCACCCTTTTAATTAATCTACAAGCCCACAACCTATTGGATCAGTGACGCATTGTGGACTTGTAGATCAGCCCACTTTTGCAGCGGCGAATGGAGACTTATGCCTCGCGAGACCAGCCACATTTTAACGTTACACGCGAGAAGTGCTGCAGATTTGTTGTTTTAATTAAATATAAATTAATTCGAAGCTCTAGGGGTTGGTGGGTAAACCACCGCTCAGTTCACACGGGTGTGATTTTTTTTCTTTTCTTATCACAAACAACCAAATATCCACATGCAAAAACAACTGCGACAGAGCAAAGAAACAACAACAGTGCATTCCGTCATGTGTGGCAAGGCAAAAGAGAGACAGTCTGCCACCAGTGTAATACTGAAAGATACTTGCTTAAAGTGTAGTTTCAGATGTGGTAGAAATGAGACATGGAGACATGGATTTCATTCAACTCTCTTTGTTGGCAGAACTTTCCCTCCAGCACAGTCAAGTCAACAACACAATAGAACTGGTGTCCCCTCCTCAAGAGTCCGACTATATCCCCCAAACTGAAATATTTGTTCCCTCTTAAATTTATATTGAGATAATCCCCAAAACATTCCCTTTATTACAGAAACACTATAACACAGATAAATCCCCTTACACAATCATAGCAATGGAACACACCATATGACAATGAATCTCGAGAATGAGCTATTTCTCCTTTTGTACAATAACTCAGTGCGGGCCTACAGTACCTTTTTCATGGTCAAACATAAAACAGCACACAAATATTGAAATGTTAACAATTGTGAAAAACTGTAATATACTGTCATTTTTGAACATTTGGCCATACTATACGAACAAGCTTGCAAACTTCGCACAAACAATTTATTTTTGGGGAAAAAGCTTTAAATGTTCATTAAAACTTCACTAGCATACAAACCTACCTTCCCTATTCTGGGAACGGTAGGTTCAGCGAAAATATGGTATAGAGTTGAACACAAGACCACATGTAGTAGCCGATTAGATCCCTGGGGGAATCCGGTCAATGAAGTATAGGGTTCAATCAGAAACCGTTGAAGAGAATGTCTCGGAATATCAAAAATAACTTCAATAAATCTGAGGTTTTGGACTTTTAAAGTGTGTGTTGTTGACGAGTCATGCCAAACTCTTGTTCGTTCATTCAGAACCTTGATCTGTGCTCGCCAAGCCACTTTGTGAGATGCTTGTTGTCGAGATTACAGGGAATTTTAAAATACGACCGAAAGAACGAGGCGCTGGCCATCAGTCACATGACAATAGAATTCAATTAAAGCAGTTACAGCTTGAAGCGCAAGTGCTCCTGGCATCAGAGCAGAATGCACTTCTACCAGGTTCACTGCAAAGCTCGGGGGAACTGCTGGAAGGTAATCGATTACATCTACTCAAGTAGGCCTACTCTGCTACTGCAGTGGTTTTCAACCCTTTTCACCCCAAAGGTCCATTATTAGGAGTGTAACGATTTGTAATTTGCAGCAATCTACTATATCGATTTTGAATCATTTCTACATCTACAATCTCACAATGCGTCGCATCGTGACACGTTGTGAGCTCTGCTGTTTTCAAACATTTTACTTTTGGTCATTTTAATTAAGTACATTTTGATGCCAACACTTTCATACTTTTACTCAAGTACATTTTGAATTGCAGACTTTTACTTAACAGAATATTTCTATATTGCAGTATTGATACTTAAGTAATACTTAATATAAGAAAATATGTGAGTACTTTTTCCACCACTACACACACAATGCAGAGCACAACAGAGCTGAACTGCAGTTCACCTCGAGCAGTTTTATGAAGTATCCAGGTAGTGACATAACTCACGTCTGAAGTCACAATGTCCCCGACCCCACTGAGGACACCAGGCTATAGCCACTGTCCCCATGCAAGTCCACTGAGGACACCAGGCTATAGCCACTGTCCCGATGCAAGTCCACTGAGGACACGTCACCATGCTATAGCCACTGTCCCCAAGTCCACTGAGGACACCATGCTATAGCCACTGTCCCCAAGTCCACTGAGGACACCATGCTATAGCCACTGTCCCCATGCAAGTCCACTGAGGACACGTCACCATGCTATAGCCACTGTCCCCAAGTCCACTGAGGACATGTCACCATGTCCTCACCATGTCACGCACGCACGCACGCACGCACACACGCGCATGCACACACAAGATCATCTATGTATTGGATCTATTAAAGAACATGAACGTTTCAGTCACACACCACCAGCCCCAATCCACAAAGTGACACGTGCTCCTACACAACCTGTTGATGGCAACATTTCACAGCTCAGGGTCAGAGGTGTGTCTACTTCCATCACTAACGTGCACGCCACGCACGCACGCACGCACGCACGCACGCACGCACGCACGCACGCACGCACGCCACGCCACGCACGCACGCACGCACGCACGCACGCACAAACACGGTCATTCCCTTCAGCAAATGAGTCATACATATTTTAAAAATCCATTTGGAAGTGACACATTTTTTCAATCTGGTGGTGGGAGTGTAGATCGGCACAAAGTCAGTGAATTTCAGAAAATGGACCAAGAGGAGGCAGGCTTGCAGAAAAACACATGATTCTTTAATTGGTTCCAGCCCAGAACGACAACAAAGTCAAAAGTGTACAACCGAACAACATGCATGAATACGGTACATAAATAATCAAATTAAATAGGCTACAGACAGAGGTAAAGCGTCAACAAAAGAGGGTAGCATGGGTCCCAAAAATTATACCCACCCCGAAACGGAACCGAGGATATGTGGACCAAACCGCATTTCTCAGAGAAACATTCTGATTAGGCCTACCAGCCCCGGCCCGAAATGGCACTGAGAATGATTGGTTCCGGTCCAATCATCCAACCTTTAAAAATGTTTCCTATGTAATTAAGCCGAAAGGCTTTCTTGGATCTCCTTTTAGTTGACCTTGTACCAGTGAACTGTACTGTCATGAAACTCTACCTTTTCCTATACAAACTTCTAATGAAGTCTTCAATCAATCAATCTGAAACCGAGCTGATTAAAATTGGATCCGATCCTAAATGGAGCCGGAGAAAATTGCCCCAATCTGGCCAGGTCTTTAAACCTGTAGAAGACTGGGCATCTCCGACAGCTAGAGTGGAGGGTTGCAGTTGCGTCATGCGTGTGTGTGTGTGTGTGTGTGTGTGTGTGTGTGTGTGTGTGTGTGTGTGTGTGTGTGTGTGTGTGTGTGTGCGTGCGTGTGTGTGTGTGTGTGTGTGTGTGTGTGTGTTGTGAAATAAGACCCTACCTTACAGTGTCATACTAAAGCATCAAAAGTAGGAGATCCACAAGCTGTTTCGAGCTTGTGTTGTGGATCTGCTACTTTTGCTACTTTTGCTTATAGTCGAGTCCACCTAAAGCGAGTCCAAGTCAAGACAAAGTCCGAGGGGGGGCGAGTCCGAGTCAAGACCGAGTGCGGGAGTGGGTTGAGTCCGAGTCGAGACCGAGACCAACAGGGATCGAGACCAAGTCAAGACCGAGACCAGATAAAAATAATAAAAATAAATAAAAAATCATCAATGAAAAGCAGCTCTCTTATAATGTTAATGTGAGTGGGCTCCTCCGGGTATAATCCAATTATTTCATTGCATTGTCTTTGACTCTTGACTCGAGTGGACTCAGTTGGGGAGGAGTTCCCCAGTCCCTTAGTCCGAGACGAGACCGAGTCGAGACCAAGTAATCATGGGTGAGACCGAGACGAGACCAAGTCAATGACATTTTGGACTCGAGTCCTGACTCGAGACGAGCCATTGACTCGAGTACTACAACACTGGCTACATTTGCTACTTTTGCTACTTTTGAATCCTGAAAAGTAACAGTTTTGGACATAATGAGGTTTCCAACCGACAGAGGACGAGATGCTTTCCAACACCTATCGCCGCCGCCGACCCTCTCTGGCCACAGAGTCACCACCAAGTGCCTGAGTGTGACTCTACCTTTTGGGTGTTGTTGTTGTTGTTGTTGTTGACGATGACGTGTGAAGGACGAGGTTGGTCAGACGGAGGCAGATGGGGTTGCTGGTCCCTAAAGCCTGCGTTACTAATGAAACTCTTAACGACATGTGATGTTGAAACGTCTGTCCACCCCGAGCTCTTTTCTCACCACATGTTTTGGGCACCAGACGCCCTGACCTCTGGCTTTCACAGATGCTATACTGTTCCACATGACATGAGGTGACCTGTCGCTTTACTCGCACGCGTGCACACGCGCACACACACACACACACACACACACACACACACACACACACACACACACACACACACACACACACACACACACACACACACACACACACACACACACACACACACACACACACACACACACACGCTGTCGTGATTTATAATGAGAACGCTTTATCGCATACTCTGGAGGTTTGTATGGGTTTGTACGTCCAAAACAAAACAAAAAGGCATCTATTTTATTAACAGCCCTTCGTACTTCTTAGGAGCAAAAATAGCACAGAACGCGAGGCTTTTTTGTAGATCTGCTATTTTCACTTTTCTGTTTTATTTTTTTCCTCTTTCCTGTCTTTTCTGCATGGGGGGGGCTATCAATCAAATTCAACCCCTGTTTAACAACTGTAATGGTTTATTCTAGGATCCCATTATCCTTCTGTTCCCATCATAACTATGGTAAGTAAGTCTCTTATCGCTGACCTTTCCACCAGAACCTTTCACAAAATGTTTTATATGTGGGATGCAAGGTTGACCCACGTAATTTAATTCATGAGATCATTGAAAAGCAGTGGACCATGTAAAAGGACTCCATCCAGGCTGAGTGTTTCCACACTCTGCCGAAAATGTACTAAAGTAGAGTAGTTCACCACCGAAAATGACTCATCATCTACTCCATTGTGGCTTAATTGGTACAAGGAGAAATTTAATTTGTAACCTAACTTTACAGCAAATGAAAAATCCCAAATAAACATTAGAATTGAATTGACATAAAATTGATTCAGCAAAACTAGATAAAAAAGAAAATCTGTTTATAAACTCAAAAACTACAAGTGCATGCGCCCAGGCATATGTGCGTCATTTTGTGAACGAGACGGTTTAGCCTGGAAGTATAAAAAAATAAGTTAATATTCTAATTATTTAGCTCTGTTTTTGAATGAGATAAGACTGTATAGAAGAGACTTACAGTACACAGTTTATAAACTCATTCATTTTGCTGTGTTGACCCTCCATTTTACTTCAATTCATGTGTTTTCTTATTTTTGGGATTGTGAAATCTGTGATTCTTTGCCAGGTGACAACATCATAACAGTACAGCATATCAGCAGAGAAGCAGGGTTTACAGAGGTAACCTCGGGGCTTGGAGTGGATAATGAAATATAAATATTCAAGGCGCTTGAGGAATTCCTGTCCTGGAAACGTTTGTGTACTTTCACACACACACGCACGCACGCACGCACGCACGCACAGATTTACTTCTTTCATCTCTTTTCTTTTTTTTCCTTTTTCTATTTCTCATGTTAAAGCTGCTAAACATTTTATGATTATAAATATTCAGCTGTTGGCTGAATAACTAACGGTATACAGTAGCAAAGCAGACACACACACGCACGCACGCACGCACGCACGCACGCACGCACGCACGCACGCACGCACGAACGCACGCACACACACACATGACGGAAGGATCTGGAACAGGTGGTGTCTACATGTGAGGGTTCCTTGAGGACCATGGTGGTCCCCGGACCCCGTGTTGAGAACCCAGTGGTGTGAGGGATTATGTGAGAGAAAGCCAGTGTGAGACAGTGGTGTAAAGTAACTGAGTACATTTACTCAAGTACTGTACTTAAGTACAATTTTGTGGTGCTTTTACTTTACCAGAGTACAGTATTTCCAATTTTCAGTACTTTTACTTTTACTCCACTACATCTCAGAGTCAAATATTGTACTTTTACTAGTAGGCTAACACTTTAGTTACTAGTGTCACGACTGGCTCGGGTTATGGCAAAGGTTTGGGGAGACGAGACTTGGTAAAAGTAGTTATTTATTAACCCATTTAGGCCTAGAATTATTGAATGCTTTAACTATTGAAAAAAAGCAGATATACAAGCTCACGGCGCGGCACCGAGTGCCACGCTGCGAGCTTGTAGATCTGCTATTTTTGAAAAAAGTCGCTGGACTGGGTGGTCCCTGGAACTAGATATTTTGAGATGGGGGTCTGTGGCCAAATAAATGTCATTTTGGGGGTCCTTCACATGAAAATGTTTGAGAACCACTGACATAGTAGTCTCTCAAGAACAGACTAACTGAGCTCCAGTTAAGTGAAAAGGACCTTTTCTTTGACGATGGCTATAGCCAGATTGCTGACAGAAACAGGTTTTTCAAAAGATCTTAGAAGGATTCAAAAGATACTTATAGAATGGGTAAAAATTCAAATTTTCACGATTTTTCAAAAATAGCAGATATACAAGCTCACAGCGCAGCACTCTGTGCCGCGCTGCGAGCTTGTAGATCTGCTATTTTTCAATAGTTAAAGCATAAAATAATAATACACAATAATGTGTACCCGTTCTAAATGGGTATAAAGCCTAGAATAAACTAAAGAAGGTTGTCAACAACAGAACATAATTCCAAAAGGATCCTATGAAGTGTGGAGTCAGTAATCAGTCGTGTAAAGGTGGATGAGTGGAACATGGTGTAGTGCAGGGTGTTGGAAAGCAAAGCTAAACATAACACAACAGGGCTGGTGGAGACAGGTCTGCCTCCTCTGGACCTCTGATTCAGAATGGCATGGACAGGCATTTTATAGACTCCTGGAGGCCCCGGGCCCAGGTGCTCTCCAATGAGCCATTTAGACCAACGAGCCAAAGAGGCCCCACCCGGCTCACCTATAGAGCAGGGGTTTTCAAAGTGGGTGACGGGGCACCCCGGGGTGCCGCGACGGCAGTCCAGGGGTGCCACGAGATCATTTGATAATATTTGGAATTTATTTGGACACTTGAAGAAATATTTAGTATCATTTTAAACTTGAAGTACAAAGTTATTTTCAGTCAGTTCTAACCAAAATGTCTATTATCTCAACATTTTACTCGCAAAATAATCACTAAAATATCGTCACTGTCAGGCAGAAACCTATGTCGCGAGGCGTTGTGTGCTTGTAGATCTGCTGTTTTCACTAGTTTTGTACATTTTATAGATGATAAATACAAAAAGAAAGGTTTTGGACATACAAGGTTTCCACCCGACACCGACAACGACGATATTCTATACATTTAAGGTGCTGGGAGTGAAAATTATAATGTAGGGGTGCCTGGGATTAAAACAAATATTTATAGGGTGCCCTGAGAAAAAAAGTTTGGGAACCCCTGCTATAGAGTAACGAAGTCATGACGTAACTCGCTCATCCCCCGGTTCCAAGGAAGTAATTCTCTATGGAGAATAACATCGAGTCATCTTAAAATCGTGTCATATAAGCATTGCGGTCCAAAAATAAACAAACGGTCTTTGCGATATTGTCGGCGAGGTGGCTCTGTGTGGTTTATGATAGCCAGTCACTCATATTTGATAAAGCCTGTTTCTAGCGAAAATTTAACTAATTCGGCGACAGTAACATTAGCGTTTTCTCACCATCAGTTGATTCTTCATATCCATATGAGTCAAACCGCTGAGATCATTTGTTTATAATTGGAACACAGTTCTTATATGACGCGATATGAAAAAGGTCTATAGGAATTCAGAATGGGGGAAGAAAACCGCGAACCAGGTAGGATGTGTAAATTACGTCACACTTCACTACTCTATGGGAAGACAGTTAGCAAGGCAGGCACACCCCTAATGGCCCAGACTAGACTTAATGTGTGGGGCATCACACTAGCTACTTTGTAGATTTGGATTATTATTACAAAACATACATTAACCACTTCAGCCCTTGGCTATTTGAAAATAGACGATCGTCTATTTACAAAAGATTTGTATACATTTGAAAACTTGAAATGGGAGATTCTGCACAATGAGTACTTTTACTTTTGGTAGCCAACTTTAAGATGCCAATACCTTTGTGCTTTACTCAAGCACAATTTGAATTCCTGACTTTTACTTGTAGCAGAGTATTTCTGCATGGCAGTATTGATACGTTTACTTAAGTACTTTTTCCCCACTGGTGAGGTGTGCATAACGCTGCCTGCCCGCGGCTACATGACCCTTCCTGTCTAGACGGTGCAACACACACCTGCTTCCCGCGGCTGCAGCTCCTAAACATGTACATAGCAAATGAATGCAATGGTTGACTGCTGATTTGATGTTTCTTTTGTATGCTCATACAGTATGTAGGCTTTGTAGGACAGGGATTCTCAAGCAGCAATAGACTAAGAAAATAGACAACCTAGAATCCATTGGTTCAGCTTATTTATCTATTTATCTACTGCCCGCGGCATCTCAGGTCAATCCTCTTTGGAGGCTCTTGTCCTAGGTTTAAACAACCGGCCTCAGTGTTAGCTTTTACAGGCCATATTGTATATTATATTATACTTCCTCTGTAGTGTCTACATTGTACAGTAGGGGGGTCCATGAAACTCTACATGGACCCCCAGTTGGATAGGGATTAGGCCACAGACCCCCGTTTCATACCATTTGCCATCTCAGGGACCCCAATCTACTGTACAATGTAGACACTACAGAGGAAGTATAATATAATATACAATATGGCCTGTAAAAGCTAACACTGAGGCCGGTTGTTTAAACCTAGGACAAGAGCCTCCAAAGAGGATTGACCTGAGATGCCGCGGGCAGTAGATAAATAGATAAATAAACTGAACCAATGGATTCTAGGTTGTCTATTTTCTTAGTCTATTGCTGTGGAGGAGATCGCCACTGAACTCTAATCTTACTGGACCATCGTGTCATAACCCTGACCTCACCAAACTCGACTGTATGGAGCGTGCATATATCCTTGTATGGGCCGTTCTGTATGTGATGGTGATGTCAGTCTCTGCGTACTTTATATGATGCCAGTCGCATGTGACAAGATGTATGGTGTCCTGACACGTGTACATCAGTTATCTACGGGGAAATCACGCTCTTTCGAACGACCATCATTTCGACCGGAGGGTTAGCGACTCACTCCACGGAGGTTAAGGTTAGGGTGAGGGTAACAGCGACACGCTACCGTTATCTCCATACATGGTGTTCCACCATAGACTGTATAAAAGATATGGACAAAGCAAAGCCATTGGTTTCTATGCAGCGCAAATGACACAATATGGGTCCTTGGTATGGGAGTTGCCATCATAGATTGAAATGAAACAGAGGAGGCTATTGGCTGCCAACGGTCACGTGCAACCGCAGGGATACATGGGAGAATGTGGTCGGAGCCTCCCGAAATACAGCACACGAAGAAGAACACAGCCGGCTGCTATCAGTTTAGTTGGCCACGCCCCCCGCAACTTTATCATCAATTTTAACATAAATGGGAACTTATTTTCACAAAACGCATATCATCGTGATTGAAAGGCAATTTTGAACTAGCGATAGGAACCATAAAGTATTCATGGAAATGTTAATTAAGGTTAGAACACAAAAGGGGAAAATTAATGGGATCAAATGGAGAACAATTCTTTTTGCAAACGGCCAGGGGGAAAACAGCGCAACTAGTGGCCAATCATAGGAAGTTTTAGTTCCGTATTGGGCTCATTTTAAATCGGCGGAACTCTCCCCCTGTGTTCCGCGCATCCCGATACAGTTTACCTCATGGTCGCATCCGTTTACGACTAATATTTGCAAGTATACTCTGAAACGTTCTTTACAGGGCCTAATTGGTATACGTTTTGTCTTTTCTTTTCTTTTACCTTTATTTTTTATTATTATTTATAACGTGTCTCTTAGCAAAATGCAAGCTGACCAGTCCAAGTCCAGATGAAGCCGGTCGATTTGACATATGGCCCAAGTGCGTGCCAAAACTGTGGGAGGAGTTGCCTGTTCCCTGTTAAGCAACACTAATTAAGTCCAGCTGCTATACAGTTATCATCAATTCTAAGCGAGAAATGTGTGCATACAAGAACATACCATACAAGGCCAAATTCACTGATGGATGAATCAAAACTGTGTCTGTGCAAATCAGTGTTGTTAGGAATGATGTCAACGGTTCGTGTTTTAGTGGCATCAGACCAGAGCTCTGTTCAGCCTGAATAAGACGTGAAGCAGTTTTTAAACATCACATTTAGTTAGTGTGAGTACGACCAAGAGAACGTCTTTACAGATAGAGTGTGCTGTAAGAGTCAGAGAGGCAGGAATATAGGGACATAGGCAACTAGAGGGGGAGAAAGAGGTTGACAGAGAATATATTGAAACAAAATCTCCCCACGCCACAAGAGACAACGAAACTTCAAGTCTTCAAATAGCAGCTGCTCAGGTGTCCTGTTCACACCTTCACATCTCAGGCTCTCCTACATGAAGACATGAAGAGGATCCACAACAACCTCTCCTCTACTGTCAAATGATGAGCAATGGACAGCTCCCCTCATCTTCCTCTTGGACGATCTCCAGTGGTGTAACCAGACAGAAACAAGGAGACACAAACCAACCAAGATCTTGCGAGGACTTCAACTCAGCCGGGAGAGCTGAAGACACATTTGATGACTTACACTGGAAGGAAAACCTCATATGTGAAAAGGGTCTCCTTGAGGTATCGACTCTAAAGAAACAACGTATCCACACAAGAGAAAAGTCCTTCATCTGTAATCAGTGCCACAAGGATTTCAGCAAGTTAAGTTCTCTGAAGAAGCATCAGCTTATCCACACTGGAGAAAAAGGATTTGTGTGTAAACAATGTGACAAGGGTTTCAGTGTGTTATGGTCTCTGACCATACACCAGCTTATCCACAGTGGAGAAAAACCCTTCATCTGTAAACAGTGTGAGAAGAGTTTCAGTGAGTTAGGTAACCTGAAGAGTCACCTGCGTATCCACACTGGAGAAAAACCCTTCATCTGTAAACAGTGTGACAAGGGTTTCAGTGTTTCAGGTTCCCTGAAGAATCACCTGCGTGTCCATACTGGAGAAAAACCCTTTGTGTGTAAACGGTGTGACAAGGGTTTCAGTCGGTTAGATTCTCTGAAGAGACACCAACGTATTCACAGTGGAGAAGTACCTCTCTGATGAAAACAGTTTGACACATAAGAGCTTCGATCAGTTATACTGTATTAGGTATTCTGATGACAAACCATCATCTCACACTTCACCAATAGAGTTAGTTGTCCACCAGATGATGTTGATCCATTCAGGCCATGCTTAAGCAAGAACGAAAGATGATGATGATCCAGACGGCTACAACTATGCACAACTCTAGTTTGCTTGGTATGTATAGTCTCTCGAGCCAGAGACAACTCTTCCACAAGCTTAAAAAAAATACCATACAGCGCCAAATTCACTGAAGGAGGAATCGAAACTGTTTCCGTGCAAATCAGTGTTTAAGCTAGATATCGTTTGACAATAAATTCAATATTTAACCACCTAACGAAAATATATATTTCACAGATTAAGGGAATTATAAAAATCGCTTGAGATTTGACCGAGTTCTGGCTTATTGAAATGTATGTAACCTCCCTGACCAACCAATCCACCGACCCAAATAACCGACTAACCGACCGTTCGCTAGTCGTAGTGTTAATTTCGTCAACTAAAACTATGACGGAAAATGTTAGTCGACTACCTTTTTATATAAAAACTACCGGTAGATAAAACTAAGCTATGATGAATAAAACTAAGACTGACAATTTCGTCCACAAATAAAAACTATCCTAAAATGTTAGGGAGGGACTAGTGAACACTGTTTACGCTACATTATTAATACTGTTCATTAATAATAATATATGTCCTGTCGAAAGAAAGAAATAAAGTTGAAGAAATGCCAACAATGATATTAATAACAATCAGCCGTGTCCGTCCAGACATTGTACCTGAGTTGCTTCTTGCTCTTCAACACCTTGGAACTCAATCATGGAGGAGTGACACCCAACAACCTAAACGATTTGGCCAACAAGCCGGGAGGGAGAGCAGTCCACTACTCTACAGTATTATGTGATTGTCTGGCCGGCCAATAAAGCTGACCCATATCCATCTGCTGCCAATCAATAAGCTGCCAGTCCACTGGATGACCTGCGGCAGGTAGTGATGTACCTGTTGGCTGATGAACCGCTTTTAAGTTGGACGCCTGACAAGACGACTTTTCAACATAGTGTGGGAGAAGTACACAGATTATTTACTCATAAGTAAAAGTAGCAATGTAGAAATATTCTATTCTAAGTGAAAGGCCGTTCAAAATTGTACTTAAAGTATTGATTGAGGGGGGGCACGGTAGCGCAGTCAGTAGTGCTGTGTCGCCTCACAGCTAGAAGGTCCTGGGTTCGATTCCTGCTGGGGGACGCTGCTGGCGCTGGGGGCGTGTTCTCTCCTCCGCGTCATCAGTGTCCATACCCTAGGTGGGGTTGGCAAAAGGGCCTTTCTGTGTGGAGTTTGCATGTTCTCCCCGTATCTCCTAGGTTAGGTACCCTCACAAAAAACATGCAGTAATCCTGGTCTCTATACTGCCTCCCCCTGGCCAGCCAGGTCGCCCGAAGGAGGGGAAAGGAACTGGTTGGAATAACGTGTTCCTTCCACGCGCTATGTCCAACCGGAGAAACTCCCCCCTGTCAGGTGAAAAGAAGCAACTTGGACTCCTCTTGCAAAGAATTAAGCATGAGGTCAGTCCGTTGTCTCCCCAGGTTGGCAGAGGGAGTGTAGCGCCCAGGATTACATTAGACAATTGACACCGGGTGAAAAATGTGTTACAAAATCGTGGGATCAAAATTTAGAGTTATAAAAAATAAAAGTATTGATTGGATAAAATTGGTATCCCGACGTGAAAACGCATTTTCTGAGCTCTACATGGAGACTCCGGTTACTGAACAAAAACCCTATAGCGATGATTACTATCACAATATAGAGCTGTTTTACACCTTAACCAAAGACAATCACTATACCCTACGTCAAAGTAGAAGGGTGTGGCTCAGGAGGTAGAACAGGTCGTCCAATGATCCGTGGGTTGGCGGTTTGAATGCCGGCTCCTCCTGTCCACATGTAGGCAAGACACTGAAACTGTCGGTGTCGCTGGCGTCGACTGTCCGCCGCTTCACCTCCCAATGTATGAATGAACGGCCCATTGCAAAGTGCTTTGCGCTCTAAGCAACTTGATAAGCGCAACGGGAATGCAATCAGTACTGTACTTAGTTACTTAGTGTGTGTGTGTGTGTGTGTGTGTGTGTGTGTGTGTGTGTGTGTGTGTGTGTGTGTGTGTGTGTGTGTGTGCGCGCGCGTGTGTGTGTGTGTGCAGGGACATGCTGGCCCCTGATTCAGCCCGGGAAAAAGAGTTGTAGAGGCCCAAAACTATTTTTAAAATGATTTAAACTAGTGAAAACAGCCATTCTACAAGCACGGTGCGAGGCGTTGTGTGCTTGTAGATCTGCTGTTTTCACTACTTTTGTGCAACAGCCTTGTATGATGAAGCAGGGCTTTGCTTTACAAATTTGAAACTTGGAGATACGAGGTTTCTGCCCGACAGTGACGATTGTGTGTGTATGCAGCTAGAAGCAGGGTCAGGAGGTGATCTTTGTGTCAGAGCTTATAGCTGCAGGAGATCATTGTACGTGACATGGTGCTGCTCTCAAAATAACACCATGCCACACCGCCCGCAGGTACTGGCGCCTACCAGGGACGCAGAGGTCACAAGGATTTATCTGTGCTTTAGATCTCGGCCGTGTTATTGTGAAGTGTCTGTTTCTTACCTTGGAGCTATAGGGCTTTGGCGATATGGACAAACTCACTATCTGCATTGTTATAAAATAAAATAGCCAAAAAGATACGTATATATGAAACAACATTTTTTTTTAGCACATATATAGGCTATCGGCTACTTTTTTCCCCACTATTTTTGAACATGTTGGTTGACTACAAGCTCGCAAGTGTCACACTGATACACGTTGTGACCTTGTAGATCTGCTATTTTCAGCATGCAACCAAGTGTAAAATCAGGCATTAAGACGCCATCAAGGCCTGCCAAAATACATTTTTGTCAACACAATCAATTACATCAAAATCAATATTTTAGTTGATTTAGTCAACTAGAATATTGTGATATTTAGTCAACTATAGAACCAGACTAAAACTAAAACATTTGAGATGACTAAAATATGACTGAAACTAAATTTAATTTTATTCAAAAGACTATGAATAAAATCAAAATGTGCTGTCAAAATAAACACTGACATGCCACGCCATCCATCCTTGTCAAGAAAATGTGCAATGTCACTTTTCATGTTGAGTGAAATCCAGTGTGACTCCATGGTGACCGGGCACTGCATGGGCCCCATGGCAACCATGACTGTTAAGAAAAAATATGGACGATGCAAAGCCATTGGTTTCTATGCTGCGAAAATGACGTTTCTTTGTCCCTTGTATGGGTGTCGCCATCATTGTTTGAATGGTACCCCAGGAATCACAAGGAATGCTATTGGCTGCCAACGGTCACGTGCAACCGCAGGGATACATGGGACAATGTGGTCGGAGCCTCCCGAAATACAGCACACGAAGAAGAACAAGCCGGCTAGTATCAGTTTAGTTGGCCACGCCCCCCGCAACTTTATCATCAATTTTAACATAAATGGGACCATATTTGCACAAAACGCATATCATGGTGATTGAAAGGGAGTTTTTCCACCAGCGACAGGAACCATAAAGTATTTATGACAACGTTTATTAAGGTTAGAAAATCAAAGGGGAAAACGAATGGGTCCAATGTAGACAAATTCTTTTTGGTACCTCGCGGGGGGAAAACAGCGCAACTAGCGGCCAAACATAGGAAGTTTTAGGTCCGTATTGGATTCGTTTTAAATCGGCGGAACTATGCCCCTGTTAAACGCATATCATGGTGATTGATAGGGAGTTTTTCACTAGCGACAGGAACCATAAAGTATTTATGACAACGTTTATTAAGTCAGGAACCATAAAGTATTTATGACAACGTTTATTAAGGTTAGAAAATCAAAGGGGAAAACTAATGGGGTCCAATGTAGACAAATTCTTTTTGGTACCTCGCGGGGGGAAAACAGCGCGACTAAGCGGCCAAACATAGGAAGTTTTAGTTCCGTATTGGATTCGTTTTAAATCGGCGGAACTATACCCCTGTTAAGAACACATGTTCAATACCCGGCTTACCCATTTGCAATTAGTTTGACTCTGTTCCACAGATAAATATGGTGAAAAAATAGCAGATCTACATTGTACAAGCTCACAATGCCTCCCAAAGCGAGGCGCTGTGGGCTTGTTTCCAAATGTTTTGTCTCTTTCTTATATTATTTGACGATTTGGCCAATGATTACTTTTGATGCGGTAATGGCCTGGGCTCCCTCCCCCCCTTTCTTTCTTTTCCCCACTTTTTTGATGTAAAAGGTCTTAGCGGTCCTCAGGCCTAGAATTATTGAATGTTTTAACCAGTGAAAAATAGCAGATATACAAGCTCACAGCGCGGCACCGAGTGCCGCGCTGCGATCTTGTAGATCTGCTATTCTTGAAAAAGTCGTGAAAATGTGTGCAAATCTTTGAATATATGTATTTCCAAAGCGAACGTTTGTAAATTTTGCTTCTGGGTGGTCCCTGGAAAAAATATATATATTTTGAGATGCGCGTACGTAGCCAAATAAATGTCATTTTGGGGGTCCTTCACGGGAAAAAGTTTGAGAACCACTGACATAGTAGTCTCTCAAGAAAAGACTAACTGAGCTTCAGTTAAGTGAAAAGGACCTTTTCTTTGACCTTAGAAGGATTCAAAAGACGCTTATAGAATCGGTTCAAAACTCTAATTTTCAAGATTTATCAAAAATGGCAGATCTACAAGCTCGCAGCGCGGCACTCGGTGCCGCGCTGTGAGCTTGTATATCTGCTATTTTTCAATAGTTAAAGCATAAAATAATGATACACCATGTGTACCCGTTCTAAATGGGTTAAATGATAATTTCATTGTCATCAACTGTCATTTATCATAATGCAAGAAAAATGGGAGAACATTTTTTGCTCTCACAGACCGGCTTTTTGGAATAAGGAATTCATCAGCCAGCATCACAGACCAGGTTCCTGCATCACTAGATTGAAATGTATTTTCTATAGATTGAATGCAGCGGCGTAAAGTATCTAAGTACATATACTCAAGTACTGTACCTAAGTACAATCTTGAGGTATTCTTTTTTACATTACTGGAGTATTTCCAATTTCCAGTACTTTTACTTGTACTCCACTACATCTCAGAGGAAAATATTGTACTTTTTACTCCACTACGATTATTTGAAAACGTTAGTTACTAGTTACTTTGTAGATTTTGATTATTATCACAAAACATACATGAACCACTTCAGCCCAATACATTTCAGCCATTTGAAAATAGACAATCTACAAGAGCTTGTACCGTAGATCAGCTATTTCCAAAGGATACTTATACTGTACATACTTTAGAAAACATGTGAAATGAGGACATACTGCGTAATGATGACTACTTTCTGCTTTTGATACTTTATGTACATTTTGTTGTTCTTTTTAATACTCAAACAAATGTTGAATTCCGGACATATACTTAATACATTGCAGTAGGCCTATTGTTACTATAACTTACGTGGAAAATGTGCGTACTTTTTCCACCACTGATTTAATGTTACGTAACAGGGCCCAGTAAATGAGTGAAGAGCTGAGGTAATAATGGTGTTTATCATGCAGTTTCAATGGCATGTTGTGTAACACTGAAAATGAAAGGAGAAAACCACCACGCACTCAGCAACGATGTATCTGCTTTACAGTAGAGAAAAGCAACACAACCATTAAAGGGATATTTCACAAAAATAAAATTAAATAAAATAAAAACATTTTATCGTCTAATCAGGCTTTTGGCAACATCCTGGACAGTTTCCCGAAAGGCTTTGAAAAAATAATAATAATACAAAAAACAACAACAACAATGCTCATAATGCAACATTATTGCAACATGTACACATTTATCCCAGTTCCTCTTTCCAGCAACCTCTTAAAGGGATATTCCACTTTCAACAGGGAGCAGTGGTAGGGCCTCTCTCCACATACAAACCCATTGTAACTTCAAACTCCATTTTAACCAGGATAGATTCATTAAAAACACCCATTATTTTTTTCTGGTGACTCATTTTACCTTCCTAATACGTGAGCAGGCAGTGTTTTTTCGATAACTTGTTTCGTTTATTTGTAATAATTATTTGGGAAAATGGAAAAAATGAAATACAAAAAAAATATTATTGTCAAATGAAAAAGGTTATCGAAAAGACACGGCCTGCTCACATATTAGGAGGGTAGTATGAGTCACCAGAAAAAATAATTTGTGTTTTTAATGAATCTATCATGGTTAAAATGAAGTTTGAAGTTACAATGGGTGTGTGTGGGGAGACTAGGCCCTGGGCCTGGAGGGCCAGATAACAACTACATCAAATATCTAAATATTCAATCAAGCTAATTAAAAACTGTTCAGGGTGTTCAAAGCCTGAATAGATGATAAAATTACCAAAACATTTTTTGAAAGTGAAATATCCCTTTAATATTCTTTCACACTGAGAAATAACTATAACTATAAAAGTATAGTGCCAAATATCGTTCCAAATCAAGTGCATGGCAGAGTTCACACCGACTACAAAATCAAATCAATGGTGAACAATAGTTATAGTTTTCTTTATAGTTAACGTGCCTCGTGGGAATGGCGCTTTACTCCGTCTCAGTCCAAGAGTTGGTAAGTGCAAGTTTCATTTATTACTTTCAGTTTTTATACTGTAGATAAACAATTACATCAGGACATTTCAAACGTTCTAATTGTTGTGCAGCATAAAATGCAAAAGACTCACACACAGTAGGGCATTGCATGCGTGCGTGCGTGCGTGCGTGCGTGGGTGCGTCACGTGCGTGCGTGCGTGCGTGTGTGTGTGTGCGCGCGCGTTGTGTGCGTGCGTGCATGTGTGTGTGTGTGCGCACACGCCAAGTAACAACTTTGTAGCTATAGGCCAAGCCTACGTATCTATGCGTTCATGTATTTTTCAGCAACACAGATGCAGTGGCACTGAATGAAGGGTACTTTAGATCACCACTTAATGACACACCAAAAGACTTCTCCATCCAGAAAAGAGAAGTTATTTCAGTTATACTGACACCGGACATGAAACTGTGATGTTATCTGTATTTTAAGTATCTATATTGGTCTCCATAGCAATAACAGCACAGTGATGGTGAAGAAAGGAAATGATAGAGCACGTTTCTAGAACAAGGTAAGTAAAAAAAAGAATAGAAAAAAAATCATTAAGCTTGGCCAATGTGACCCTGTGCGCACAACAAACTTTGGGCGCTTTGTGAAATGATGTAGGCCAGATGGAGGCCAAGCTTTGGGGGACCCTGGGCGTACAACAAAACGGACAAAGCCAGATATTGGAGCTTAGTTCCTTCCAGGAGCACCGCTCAAAAAGAAGGAAAATGTCATTCTCTACAAGCTGAGCTTGTAGATCTGCTATTTTTGAATAGCCAACATACCCTACATAAATAGATAAAGTGATGCTACATTAAAGGAGCTATAGTCAACTTTTTCTTGAAAAACGGATGCTAAAATAAAAATAATGTTTTGAAAATATTTTATAAAAAAATAAGCTTCATATATGTGTTTCTATTAAAAAATTACCACAAAAAGCGTAAAATAATGATAAAATAATCATTTTGGCCATTGTCAGACCGACACTTTGTTTACATTCTAGTCTATAGACTAGGATGTAAACAAAGTGTCGGCCCTACAATGAAAAAGTTGACTATAGCTCCTTTAACTACATTTGCTGGGGACCGCCTATTTTCAGTTAATGTTCCCCCAAGGATAGGGAGTGGTTTAAGTGGTAAATTAATGTATTAGTAGTAAATTAATTTATTATAAAAATAAAGTTCCCATGAACAAAGATTTGGCGGCCCCCCTTGCAGTATCTCAGAGGACCCCCTTGGGGTCTACAACTCTAGACGCGTGAAGAATTGTAAGGCTGAGACATAGACGTTGATTTGGTCCCGGACGACCTCTCTTCCATGAAAGCACGTTCGATGTTCGGAACGAAAGAGCTCAGCAGCTTCCGCTTGACGTCCTTGCCCATGAACGCGTACAGAAAGGGGTTCATGCAGCTGTTGGCGCTCGCCAGAATCACCGCCGCCGTCGTTCCGATCGGAATGTCGTGACCGAGCTTGATCTCCAGCAGGATGAAGATATGGTACGGGAGCCAGGAGATGACGAACGTGACCACGAGCGCGGTCATGATCCTGAGGGGCTTGGTGCTGGACTTGGCCAGCTTGTTGCTCTGGAGCTTAACAATGATGACGGTGTAGCACCCGCCGATGACGGCCAGCGGAAACACGAAGCCCAGGACGAAGCGAACGACGGGGACGACGGTCGCGCTTTCGGGAATGAGCAGCAAACTGTAATTGTTGTGGCACTTGAAAACCTGCGTGCTGTTGTCGTACGTGACGTCCCGGGTCACCAGGGAGGGAGCGCTCAGCAGCGCGGAGACGAGCCAGGCCGCGAAGACCGCGACCGCCGCCTTCCCCGGCCTGCGGTGGTTCTGGGCCCAGACCGCGCACACCACGGCCACGCAGCGGTCGGCGCTGATCACCACCATCAGGAAGATGCTGCCGAACATGTTGAGGAACAGGACGAAGGAGGCGAACTTGCACATGAACGCGCCGAAGATCCAGGCCTCCGTGGCCGTCAGGGCGATGTTGAACGGGAGCGTGGCGCAGTAGAGGAAGTCGGAGAGCGCCAGGCTGAGGTACCACGTGGTGTTCACCGTCCTCTTGGGCATCTTGAAGGCCACCACCCAGATGACCACGCCGTTACCCAGCAGCCCCAGCAGGAAGATGACGGAGTAGAGCGCCACCAGGATGACGCACCGCGCTTGGGAAATGCACGAGTGCGGCGGCGGTACGGCCGGGATATAGTCAGATGGTGAAGTGTAGTCATAGTCAATCGTCACGGCACTGTCATAGTCTTCATAGTCATCTCTGTTATTTAACAGAGTTGTTGGTATAGATGTCATGGTAGGTAAGGGTGATGGCACACAGATGTAATGGCACACTCCTGTAGAAAAGAAAACAATTTTGTATCAGTTGCACATATTTGGGCTGCAGAAAACAAACACCGTTTTACCTTATAACGACAGTAGAGTTTACCACGTTAGATTTAACTTTGATGGAACAAACTAGGGCTGCCATTGCCCCTCAGTTTGAGCTTCTGCTCTTCAAAACAATCTATGCCCTGAGGCCACAGTGGCCACATACTGTATGCCTGTCTGACACTGTTATCTGCTCTGTCTTTCCTGTACTCTTAACTGACTACATCCTGCTTCTATACAATCTATAGCACAGGCTGTAAAACGTTTGTGGTCAGAGAAGGACACATACAAATAAACTACAGTATAGGCCCTTACAAGAGAACAAACTGAATGATGAATGAATTTAACAACTTTTTAAGACCTTTTTAATACCTAGGGTTAGGGTAAGCAATAAACTGGCCAAACATTGGCCAAATTGTCAAATAATATAAGAAAGAGGCAAAATCTTTGGCAAATAGACGATCTACAGGCTCACGAGGCGTTGTGAGCTTGTAGATCTGCTATTTTCACAACATTGATCTGTGGAACCAAGTCAAACAAAATGTAATGCCTCAACTATACATTCTAAGAGCTTATCAGGGTGTGGGGGGGGGGGGTCCCCAGTTCAAATATGATTATTTTTGGGGGATCCCCAGTTCAAATATGATTCTTTTGGGGGGCCACGGCCTGAAAAGGTTGAGAACCACTGGCCTACGTGACCTCTGAGACAGAGCGTATACGTGTGAATAAAAGAACATACTCACTTGTACAGTTACAGGAAATAATGCCATTTCAAAAGATTAAGAAAAAGTAAAGGAAATTACAACTTTTCATCAATTAGAAACAATTCCACGATTTTTCTAAAGTATTTGATGAATAAAACCTGAAAATCAAATAATTTCCATAAATACGTAAAAAAAAAAAAAAAAAAAAACATTCTATAGAAATTTGTGAAAACAGCAGATACAAGCTTGTTGCTTGGGTCCCAGGGGGGAAAATCTATTTTCTCTTTTGGGTCTCTCGTGCTAAAACGCTTAAGTTGGCAACCACTGGTTGCAGAGGACGTACCTATGGACAAGATCACAAAACGAACTCAATAAAAGATATAGGCGGCTGGCCTATATGGTACAGTATAACTTACCTGAGGTAGCGCTGAGTGCTGCTGACTTGATGCTGTGAGGATCACACTGTATGTGCTGTCAGCACCAGTGTTGTCACTATATGTCGAAACGGACGAGGATGTGATGTCGTCCACATACATCCTCTAAACGCTTTCGTTACTGCATTCTAGTAATTAGACTTTCAGGAAATGCCTAAACCTGATTCTAGAAATGTCTTCTATATCCTTTTTGAAAAAACGTATGTTTCTATGATCAAAGGTTCTCAAACTTTTTCATGTCAAGGACCCCCAGAATTATAAGTATTTGGCCACGGACCAGTGGTTAAAGTGGTTAAAATCTGTCCAGGTCTGAATGTGTTACATTTAATTTGTCATATATGTACAGTACAGTATGTGACAGTAGTACCAACGTTCGCTATGATTGATGATGATACTGTGTAAGGGAATGATGGAATACTAGAGTATCGCTGCTTTCTGGTGGAAACCTTGTATGTCCAGAACTGTTTCCTTTTTTTAATTGTCATTAACTCTTCTAAAAAATTAGAAGAGTGAAAATAGCCGATCAACAAGCTCACGGTGAGTCATTGTGATCTTGTAAGATCGGCTATTTGAACTGCTTTTAGCTGTAGCAACTGTATAGAAAACAATGTACAGTACATGAAGCTAACTTCAAAGACACACACACACACACACACACACACACACACGCACGCACGCATGCATACACGCAAGCACGCACACACACACACACACACACACACACACACACACACACACACACACACACACACACACACACACACACACACACACACACACACACACACACACACACACACACACACACACACACATGCATGCATACACGCAAGCACGCACAATTGCGCGCTCGCACACACACACACACACACACACACACACACACACACACACACACACACACACACACACACACACACACACACACACACACGGAAGTTCAGTAATGCCAATCTGACCAGAATCTTTGCAAGTGGTGCAAGTGGTAACTTCCTTATGCAAGAACAGCCACCTTGCTAAAACAATATGTCTTTCACAGAACACTGAAAAGGCTGAACCAAAACAAACTGTATGATGTGTATTAATCATTTCACATAAAGGTTTATAACAATATATGACTATTGACATACAAATATTCTGCAGTTATTCTGGAGTTTAATTAACTGACTCCAGACCTATAGGCCATTTTTATTTTTGCCCAAGTCACAATGTCGTTGGCACACTGGCAGAAGTATGAGAGTGAGAGACACCCAAATTGAGTTTGAAAACATGACCAACGTGACAACGTCAAAAAACTACATAGGAAATACAACAATGTGTGAACACTGCAACAAGATTTGTGAACTGTTGTGATAAAAGAAGGCTCGTGAATGGAATACAACCACCCTAAGGACAACACACCATTGAATGACCTCTAGACCTACTGCACATAATAAACAGAGCTGCTTCCTTTAAATGCATTTTAAATCTGAGGCTTTTTTTTCTGTATACTAATTAAAATCCAAAATGTGACATAGCTCTGTTTACACAATGATGAACCCCCTCCGACTGTATATATGTTCCCCTTTTCAACAGTTTTTTATTGATTGATTGATTGAAGACTTTATTAGAAGTTTGCATAGGAAAAGGTACAGTTTCATGACGGTACAGTTCACTGGTACAAGGTCTACTAAAAGGAGATCCATGAAAAGACTAAGCTTATTTCCACAGGAAACCATTTAAGTATCTCATATAACATTGAATGACAGACGAATAGAACACAGTACTATGCAGTAGATATGTAAAGAAAAGAAAAATGAGAGAACAGAAGAGAGAACAAAAGAGTCTAAACAGTAAGTAAGTATACAAAGGGGCAGGGGAGGGTAGGGTTGGGCTAGGTTAGTTTTTATTAATAAGACCCTTGCTTTGGCAATGTAAACATATGTTTCTTTTTTCCTTTTTCTTTTTTTTATCCCACAATTTGTGTAACCCATTTTTCACCTGTTAAAGTAGATCATATTTCTATTCTAAATGTAGCAGAGGGGAAGTCATCAACTAGCAAAAAACTGGTATTTTAATATCTAAAGTATAGTACTCAAGTAAATGCACTTAAAGAAATACGGTACCTATCATAACATACAGGGCTCAGCTGAGTGCTGAGGCAGGAAAGCCCCTTTGACACACTACAAGTCACTGACAAGACTTCTTCATATTCTTCTAGTACTGTTTAAGTTTGCCGTACATGAAACTGGAGGAAGTGATATCATCATCAGTGTTACTTGTAACCCTATATATAGAGTATGGGTCTTCAACAGGGGGTCTGGGACCCCTAGGGGGTCCTCAGAGTTACCCTAGTGTCAATATTCTGAGAACTTTAGCCAAAAATAGCAGATTATTTTCGATCAGTTATTTTCGGCAAAGAGCAGACTAAGTACAGAGTGAAAGCTCAAGTTTATTACAGTAGGTATTGACGCTTCAAGTGGTTAAATATCTGAAAACGCAAATTGACATGAATCCAAAATACATGATCATGCTGTGAAACGATGAAACTAAAAAGGTTGTGGGGGTCCCTCCTTCATCTATCTCTCAACTAAGGGGTCCTTGGCCTGAAAACATTGAAGACCCCTGCTATAGACTTCTTGTCTCTGGTCACCCCTGTAAATAACTCTTTCATCCAAGGCACCCCTGAATGACATTGTTATACTTCATAGAACCTTACATTTATGGTACGTAAATAAGTAAGTATTTCTCCCTATGTGTCACAAGGAAAACTTGAGAGAATAGTAGTTTCCATTACGACACATTGAAAATAACTTCATTCCTCTTTCATTCCTTGGGTCGCGTATTTTCTCTATGGAGAATAACATTGAGTCATCTTAAAATCGTCTCATAAAAGAATTGTGATCCAGAAATAAACAACCTGACTCAGTGATATTGTCAGCAAGGTGACTCTGTATCATTTACGATAGTCAGTCACTCATATTTGATGCAGTCTGTTTCTAGAGAAAATGTAACTAATTCAGCGGCGGTAACATTAGCGTGTTCTCGTCGTCATCAGTTGATTTGACGCGATATAAAAAAAGTCTAGGGTAGAGTGGGGGAAAAGGCCCCCCTGGGGTAATAAGCCCCTCAGCTGTATTTGACTACAGAACTACAAGGTGGCAACCTATTTGATTTCAGCACATTCCTGGCATCCTTAGCTCTTCATGGATACATTTCATAAAAGGGGCCTTTTACCCCACTCTACTCTATATGTGAATTCAGAATGGGGGAAAAAACGCGCCCCAGGTAGGATGCGTAAATTACGTCCGATTTCAGTGCTCTATTGCTATATAGCCTTGCGTAGCCAGGCTTACTCATCTGCGAAGAGAAACGCCTGGTTATGACGTGAGGCTGATACGGCATAGAACGGTGCTACTGCTGCCGGGATAATTTCACCGGATGTTATTGTTTTTTAATCAGTGTGGTGTATTCCCCGCTGGCGAAAAAAAAACTGTTCTACTTCTCCCGAACCTTTGGTTGCGCTCGTAATAAACAATATCCAAACAAAAACATGGATTCTGATAAAGTTGCACCTAAGATTGAGTTAAGAGCTACAATCTATTTAGGTTTGTTTCGCTGACGGATGTAAACAGACCTGCAGTGCGTGACGTAACCCTTAACCGCAGCACTTCCACCACTTCAGTTATGCAGCCCACAGCGGATATTGTGGCCATGCTATATGGGGCATTTCCTCCCCTCTGCCTGTCACGCTTTCATCTGATGGGTTCCCAGATTGCTCGTTCACAGGCCCAGTCCGTTCACACAGCTCTCAATCATTCCATAATTCAGTCAACTGTAAAGTTCAGTCTGCCTCTCACCACCAGTTGGTCCCCCCCGTCCAGGGATGTGCAGAGAAAGCAGGCAGGGGCTGAAATTTCTAAAAGGGCCTTTTGGTAAAAATATCGAAAACATATAGACCTCCAAGTTGCTTGCTTGGAGGATGGCAGAGAGGGCAATTCTTTCAACATAAGATACTGCTGACAGAACCCTCGCTAAAAACCCCAAGACAAAAGTCCACTCGTCCTAGACAAATTGCCCTCCTGGCCCCCAAACTGTGGAATAAACTCCCTGTCACACTTAGAACTACAGACTCACTCCCTAGCTTCCGCCATGGACTGAAGACTCACCTCTTCAGACTCCACCTAAACCCATAGCACTACTGTAACACTCCCCCTTCCCTCAATGACCATACATGAAGCTAGATAGCTTTTTTTTTATTGATTAGGTGTGTGGTCTACCTATGTTATTGTTTTCTAGAATGATATTCCTATGCATTTGTTATATTGTTGTTAATGTACTGATGTATTATCTTGCTTATTATAGTGATGTGCTTTGGATTAAAAGATACAATAAATACAATTTTTAAGTGGGGGATTTTTAAGTGGGTCCTGATCCAGAAAAGAAAGGTTAGAGAACCACTGACTTATGAGAATTACATTCAAGTGTTCTTACAGTATAACTGTCACTGTAGCACAGTGGTTTTCAAAGTGGGTGACGGGGCACCCTGGGGTGCCGACGTGATGCCAGTCCAGGGGTGCCCGCGAGATAATTTGATAATATTTGCAATTCATCAATATCACTACATCAATATCACTTCACTATGTTAGTAAAACAGACCTGATTTGCACTGTACTTGATGAGTTCTTGGCTATTTTTGGTGAACCTTCCCGCCAGAATAGGCATGCTGGGTTTCAAGTGGTTAAACGTCAAGTTTAATGTTATTTTCAGTCAGTTCTGATGGAAACACTATTTCTCCAATATGATGTAAGATTCTAAATATTAACAGTAAACTCAGGGGTGCTGTGGATGAAAAGGTTATTTACAGGGGTGCCCTGAGTCAAAAAGGTTTGAAATCACATTCAGCTGTGCGTGCAGATAGTTAGATAGATATAAAAGTAAAAAATAAACACAGACACCAACCAGGGCCCAGTATGCAAATGTACGGCGAGTGTATCACTATTGCACTACTCTGATTGGTTGTAGGTTTAACCAAATAGAGTCAGTTTGAATCTTTTTGTAACCACCCCAGTCTTTTTAAATGTTTTTGTAACCGACCCCTAGAAAAAAAGAACACTGAGAAGAACCAGACTAATATCCACGCAGTGATATTGTCTGGTTATGCAAGGCTAGGAGCGAGCGGCGGTGTCGGCAAGCGGCCGCCGGTGGCCCAGTGTCGGCAAGAGAGAGCAAACGTGACGCGACTGCTTGTTTTACTAGTAAGACGGAAATTCATTTGCGAGTGTGACTCGCGCCACACGGCAACCACACTTCCAATTTCCCAGAATTGCATCTTTCTAGTTTAGAAGTACCCCTGCCCCGATATCATCGTGCTTATCACTCTTCCCTGCTGCCATCACGTCTTTAAAATTAGCCTTAGAGAGAGAAAGGGAACGACACAACAACCATCACAGTGTGTCTGTCCCTGGCCGGACACAATGGACACCAGAGCTTCATCATAACTGGCTCTGGACTATACCCACAATCCTCTGCTCGTCTCTCTGGCTCCTGATCCACATCACAGCACGGCTGAGCGCTCATTTAGCCAGCGGAGGATTGGAGGAGAGACTGACTGACTGACTGACTGGCTGGCTGGCTGGCTGGCTGGCTGGCTGACTGGCTGGCTGGCTGGCTGGCTGGCTGACTGGCTGGCTGGCTGGCTGGCTGGCTGGCTGGCTGGCTGACGAAGTGGGTCCCTCAAATAATTTCCCAGAAACCATGGCCTGTCGGGCATAAGCCTCTCATCTCCAATTGAACCTTTTGTGCTAGTTTTTTTTTTCTTGCAAATTAACTCCCTACTTGGTCATACTACACTAACTACAGTGTCACACAAAAGCATCAGAAGTAGCAGATCCACAAGCTCGAAGCGTGGCTCGAATCGTCGTGTTTTGAGCTTGTAGATCTGCTATACTCTTCAGTATTTAAATTTGAATCCTGGAAGTGACAGTTTTGGACATATGAGGTTTCCACCCGACGGAGAAGTTATGATAATTTAAAGGTTATTGATTGATTGATTGATTAGTGATATTTTTGGGGGGTTAAACCGAAAGGTTCTTTGTTAAAAAGGTTATGTAACAGGGGTCTCTATGTCTCTCCTGTACTTTAAAAGGAGAGAGATAGCCATTTATCAGCTGCAATTTTATAGTGTTCCAGTTCCTCACTGCTCATTTCTTTGCGCCATCACTTCCAATTTCACTTGTTTATCCTGGATCCCTGTGTGAGTTCTCTCTCCTGATTGGATAAAATTGGTATCCTGACCTGCATGCATTTTCTGTTCACTAAAGCACATTCTGTTTCTGTTCACATTTGTCCGTGTACGGACATCTTGATGACCCTGGGTAATTGAGGCGAGCTCTGAGTTTGTTTGTAGGCCTATGTTGTTGTTGTTTTATTTTATAGTATAGGAGTGAGATATTTGACTGGCTTCTGGGCATCTATGTTTCATTTGACTTGATGTCCCACGTTTGTCCCAAAGGATTAGACTTCCGAAAATTGTTTGTCTTGTTCATTTGTGTTTATTTTATACTTGAGTTTTGTTTGTTTGCGTGGTTGTTCACTTGGTGTTTCTTTCTCTTTTTGTTTATCTCTTGTACTGTATATTCATTATTTTTTTGGTGGGGTTGTGGAGGGGCACGGGAGGAATTCCCCCCTCAAAATGTGATCGGCCCTGGCCCCTGAGGCCACTGTGACCTTGATGCTCAGCCCACTCTGTCCGCTCCACTTTATTTAGTCATTTTGCTTCTGCTCTGCCTCTTCTTTTCTGTCCTTACAGTTTTAACCACAGCATTTTAGGGAAAACCTTCGCTGGAAATAGATAGACGATACAAGCTCTGCAACGCAATGTGAGCTTCTAGATCTGCCATTTTCCAGCGTAGAAAAGACTCTTAGCATAGAGGCCATCCATCCCTTCCTCCCTCCCTCCCACATCTTCAAAAAGTGAGGGGATTAAGGGGAGCAAATGCTAATTTCGTGCAATTTTGACTTAAAGCGCGAAATTTTGCAAAGATGTAGCCCAGGGCTTGCTCTAATGATTTAGCTAGGGCGCCCGAGTCTGCGATCTTCGGGGTCGCCACAGCGGCCAAATCAAGTTGGGCTCACATTGACTTTCTATACAGGAGGAAAATAACAATACCCAGAAAAAAATAAGTAATTCTGGGTATTTTCCTCCTGTATAGAAAGTCAATGTGAGCCCAACTTGATAAATAGGTCAAGCTTCACATGACATTCTGGCTATCAGGACAATAAATAGTATTTCTTTCTAGATAAACTGTCCAGGCTATAAATAGGACATTTTATATAAATAGGTCCAGCCCCACATGATTAGTGTGGTTGCCCAGCCCAACAGGGCTTGCATGACAATTTGGCCAGACAATAAATAGCCAACCACACTCGCAATTTCCCAGAATTGCATTCTTTCTATCTATAGATAAATACTTTGTTGTGATTCTGTGTTGGTACCAGGCACGTGCAGAGAATGTTAAAGAGGCAGGGGCTGAAAGGGTCTTTTGGTGAAAATATTGAAAATAGCAGACCTCCAAGCTCAGCTCGACGCGTTGTGAGCTTGGAGGTCGGCTATTTTCTGGAGAGGGCACTTTTTACAAACGGGTAAAAGGGCAGGGGCTCAAGCCCCCTTTGATGTCTATGAGTGCACGTGCTTGGTTGGTACTGTACGTAGCTCAGTGGTTCTTCTCAACCTTTTGGGGTTTTACGGGTCTGTAACTCTGAGAGTGCACAAATGGACCCTTGCAGGTCTGTAACTCTGAGAGTGCACAAATGGACCCTTACAGGTCTGTAACTCTGAGAGTGCACAAATGGACCCTTACAGGTCTGTAACTCTAGTGCTGCATTCACACTGAGAGAAGCCAAGCTAATGGTTGGCTTGGTAATTCAATGTAATCTCTATGCAAACCAGCTTTAAAAGTTTCCAAACTTTTTCTTTCCAGCTTGGAAATTTTTAAAGCTGCATAGAGATAGATAACATTGAATTACCAAGCCAAACATTAGCTTGGCTTTTCTGTATGTGAATGAGGCATGAGAGTGCACTAATGGACCCTACAGGTCTGTTACTCTGAGAGTGTACAAATTGATTCATTCATCTCTGAGATGAGACCACACTGTTAATTTAAATCTGATAGTGTACAAATGGATCCATTTGTACACTATCGGATTTAAATTAACAGGATTTTACAGTGTGGTCTGTGTGGATGAATACATATAAAACAAACAAACTGTATTATGGGGGTCGTTGAAACGGTTGAATCACTGGATTGGCCTATAATCTCCAGGATGCTACTGTGCATGAAAGCCCTGCAAACGGCGGAGAGTCTCTGTAATGATGATATTTCATCCAGGATCACTCACAGGTCATTCAAAGTGATGGGAGATGGTTTCTGGGCTCTGCTCTGTTAATGTGCTCTTGGATGGTCTATCTATTGTCATTACCACGCTCCACTGGCTCTGACTGTCTTCTGGCCTGCAGACTCAAAGAAGAGAGAGCTAACTGTTACGCTGTCCTTTTCAAATCCAAAGCTCTCATCATTTGAGTGTCTGTACCCTACTATAGAGATGTGTATCTTTTTGGTACGGGATGATTACCGGACGTTGTTCCACATTATTGATGTCTAATGACTAATGAAGAGAATAAAATAATAGTCTACTTTGACAACCTTTTTAGTTCAGGCCTGGGGGAGCTTTTACAAATGCATGTTTGTATAGCTGCTGTCCAATGTGAGCAAGTACTGTAAGTTCAACAAATGTGAGCAGTACTGTAAGTTCAACATTATACTGTATACACAGTATACAGTACACAGTCAATTCGCGCCACGTCGTGAGCTTGCAGGTCTACTATTTTCACTACTTATTATTACTACTTAAACTATTAATTTTTTTCATTTTAATTATGAAATACTTGATGAAAAGTTGTGATGATGTCGTGTAACGTTTTCAAAATCTTTTAAAATTATATGTATGTATATATATATATCTATATATATATATATATGTGTATATCTCTATATATATATATATATATATATATATATATATATATATATATATATATATATTTTTTTTTTTTTTTTTTTTTTTTATTGAGAAAAAAAGGAGACATTTACTCACAACCCATACAAACTGGTCCGCGACCAGCCGTATGGGAAACCCTGGCAGGTTGCCCCAGAAAATGTGCAGATCTCAACAGGCACTAACGGTATACAAACTTAAAGCTATACTATGGTAGTTCCATTGATCCAAGCTAAATAGAAGACCATCAATTTATGGATCATTAAAATAAACAACCTCCTAAAATGCACATGGCTGCAAACACTTTCAAGATTTTCAAGATCCAGAAAAGTTTGGAAACCGCTGATGAGAATAATGAGAAGAGAAATGACCTTCTCATATTTTGTATGGTTTACTATAGCTGAATTACTGCTATGCATTTGCACGCACGCACGCACGCACCCACGCACGCACGCACGCACGCACGCAAACACGCAAACACGCAAACACGCACGCACACATCCTGGACTCCTGTGACAGCATCCAATCCATCAGCCTTCAGTTTGACAGAGCAGACACATTTAAAGCAGTAGTCAGACTTCACTAGCTCCTGATTGCAACCTTCATTCACAATCTTTGGGGAGTTTATAAATATACAGTACATTTTTGGGGAAAGTTTTAGAAGAGTCAGTTCTTCTCAAGGACCCCAGGTTTGACATGCATCAATCAACGGATCTGTACTGGAACCCCAATGTAAAATCCTTAGTATATAGTGTTTATTTAACTTACAAGCTTGAAACGTGGCGCGAAGACATGCGTTTTGAGCTTGTCGGTCTGCAATTTCTTTATTTTGAATTTGAATACCGAAAAATGACAGTTTTGGACACCCGGCACAGATGATATACAGTCGTATACACATAACTGTCAGGTGGGTGATGACCCAGCTGAAGTTATAGCCACACCCACAGTGTTGCTGTATGGTAAAAAGGGGAGGGGGAAATTTTATCATGTCATTAAAGCGGTGTATTTCAATTGAGGCCTTTTGACTCGTTTGAGGCGTTCAGCTTTCAGGAAGAACCCAAAAATACACAGGGAAGACATGTTTGCATTTTATAACCACACCTGTGGCTCTGTTAGAGTAATGTTATCGCCATAGACACATACAAAACAGAAAAATGCAAAACTATGGCGCCACCTCTTTAATAAAAACTAAACAAAATCAAAATTAGTTGTCAAAAATACTGCAACAGTTCTGCCACATCGGATGGATAAGTGATAACTTGGCAAACAGGAGAACGTAACTCATTTACCCATCCACAGGCCACTGCGGTCAAACGCGTAGGATGGTACTTGACGGTGCAACCACAGTTAGAGCCTGCCACGGTACACTTAGTCTCTGTCGGATGGAAACCTCATATGTCCAAAAACTGTTACTTTCAGGGTTCAATAAAAGCATTAAAAGTAGCAGATCTGGAGGCTCGAAGAGTGTCTCTAGTAGGGCTGCAAATCTTTGCGTATCCCACTATTCGATTCAGAATCGATTCTTGGGGTCACGATTCACGATTTTTATTCGATTCTTTCAAATCCAAATAATTCTAATTCAGAAACGATTATTTTCCGTTTTTAAAATTGATTCTTGATTCAAAACGATTCTCGATTCAAAACGATTCCCTATTCAATTTATATATCAGGATCTACTCCAGTTTGTTGGCATGAAAGCGGAGCACATTTATGTAGATTTTAAAATTGTAAAGGTTTTATCAACTTAATGTAAACACAAAGATAAATCCAAGACATGTCTGATTTATTCATGCTTGCACACATTCTTTTAACTTGTACAAACACAACATAATGTCTAATAAATTATCGTAATAAAATAATCATAATACAAAATCATAAAATAAAAATCATAAAAATCATAATTATGTAATAATTAATGTCTAATAAAAAAATCGTTTTTTGGAAAATGAGAATCGATTCTGAATATTACCATGTTAGAAACACGATTGGAATTCAAATTGATTTTTTCCTGCACCCCTAGTCTCGAGCCTCCAGATCTTATACTTTTGATGCTTTTGTGTGATGCTGTAATTAGTAGGATCAAGTAGGACGTTCATTTACAAGGTGTCTGCCCGACAGCAACAAAATATGACATTTTCATTCCACTGTTATTATGTGGACGATGAGACACATGCATGCCTGAGGCCCAAATGACCGGTCCAAACCTGTCAGCCTCAGGGACTTGCCTCCAGGACATGAAGCTTTGGACCGCAGAAACTGTTCTACAACTGAACGAAAACAAGTTTGAAGTTGGTACTATTTGGTCCTCCTGACTCCATTACACATGTCAAAACAACATATCATTGGCAACCTGTCCACTGTTATAACAATAATATACAATTTAGGCATTTCGTCACTCTTCTTAATCCAGAGCGATTTACATGTAAGCAAGGCAAACACGAGGTTATATGTAGCCCGGTTCTCTAGAGCAGTGGTTCTCAGGTCACCCCTGCCTGTAAATAACTTTTTCATCCACGGCAGCCCTGAATTACTTTGATACTAGCACATTACATGTCTTGTCGTATTACGGTTAAACAAAGAAGAAAAAATCTACAAAGTAACCGGTAAATAACGTTTTCAAGTTGTCGAGGAGTAGCCTATAAAGAATAATATTTGTCCCTGAGAAGTAAAATTGAAATTTGGAAATACTCCAGTAAAGTAAAAAATCCTGTGTACTTAAGTACAGTACTTGAGTAGACCTACATGTTACTTTTTACACCACTGTTAGGAATGCAGACAGGATGAGCATAACTCAACGCTGCACTGTCTGCATTCATGATGCAAGGAAAGGACATATACACAGTTTTCAAAAATTGACTTGACAACGTCTGTGTCTATCTATCACACTCTGGAGATGCAATGCCATAGTTTCGGTTGAAAACACGGCACTCCGGGTCCACGTTCATACAAAGTTGACACTTTTACCTCGTGCTAAATCCAATTTGGGTCGGGAAATATAGCCGGAACATGGAACACTTTGACATATTGATTTGGCTCAAGAGTTAACTGACACTTAATTGGGACGTGTTTTCTTTTTTCTTTTTTTTTCTTCTTTACGTAACTGGCCACACTTCTCTTAACACTGGGCCAAAAGAAAGTTCTCAAAATCCATATTATTTATCTGTTTGGAGATTGTAGATCTGCTACTTTTGATGCTGTTGAATTTTAATCCTGAAAAGTAACAGTTTGAGGTTTCCACCCGAGAGCAGTATTTCCAATTTTCAGTACTTTTACTTCTACACGTACATTTCAAAACCAAATATTACTTTTACTCCATTACAATTATTTGTGTATAACTTTAGTTACTAGTTACTTTGTAGATTTTGATTATAATGAAACATACATTTATTTAATCACTTCAGCCTATACATTTAGGCCATTTGAAGCCGAATCTGCAAGCCGATCAGCTATTTTCAAAAGATTTTAATACATTTTATACATTTGAAAACTAAGTGCATTTACATACCAATACTTTTGTACATTTTGTTTTATTACTGAAGTAATTTTTTTTATTACAAACATTTACTTCTAACAGACTATTTCTACATTGCACTATTGATATCGTTACTTAATTAAATAAATGTGAGCACTTTTTCCACCATTGCCCGCCAGAGACTAAAATAATGTACCGTGGCAGGCTCTAACTGTGGTTGTACCGTCAAGTACCATCCCACGTGTTTGACCTCAGTGGCTTCTGGATGTATAAATGAGTTATTCTCTCTCCTGTTTGCTCTGTTATCACTTCTCCATCTGAGGTGATATAACTGTTACTGTGGTGTTTTTACCTGTGAAGGTTCTGCCCTATAGCCTACAATGTGTTGTTTTTCTAATCATCAACATACTGTACCTGCTGCTATAGTACAGTATGGACCTAGTCGATTTTGTCCACAACTCCACGCTGTATTGATGTTGGTACCATAGGAGAGATAAAATCCTCATTTGATAGGTGTGGTCAGTGGACCACCTGGAACCCCCTCAGGGACCACTGGTGGTCCCCGGACCACTGGTTGAAAACCACCGTTCTAGTTCTTTCTGAATTAAGTGCCCCTGTGAAGCATTTTTCACCTCGACCTTCAGGAAGAACAAGATGGAGCAGATCCTTCAGTGTGGCATCGCCTTTCCGTGTTCTCACCAGCTCACTGTGTGAAACGAACATGGCAAGGTTACACGGACATTCATTTTCCTCCGGGCCCCATTACTACAAGACAAGCACCGGCTGTATAGAGGCTGGCTGGACACAGGCTGACCTGCCCACGGACCCGCTAACCACATAATTTCCCCGAGATCGTTGTCACCCCATTAACAGGAAGCAGGAACCTCCTCCATTGCTATAACTTCACCTTCGAGATAAGATAAACAGAGCATAAACACACCTGAAGGATCCAGAGCAGAGGCCCAGGACAAAAGAATCAAATGACCCGGCTTTCTCTTGCAAAATAGTCACGTCTCTGCACTATATACCCACCACAGACACATGTCCCATCTCCACACTACCCACTTCTTTGACACAAAAAGGAACGTGGATGTTTTGACAGCACTCAGCTGATCAACAACCCCACTTTGAGAGGACGCAGGAAATGCAGATTGATGCAAAAAGTACAGAGGTACAGTTATACAATAATGCAAAAAAAAAAAGTCCTAATTTATTCAATTCATCAAGTCATATACAGACATACAATACTATACAAGAGATCATCAATAGGAGCAGTAAAAGTATTATTTACAGAAAAACAGTGGAGGGTCATCTCTTTAAGACTTGTCCAGGTCCAGTTGCAAATTGCAGACACGGCGGTTTTGAAGGAAGCAAGGAGTCGCACATTGTAATGTTGTGCGATGCTGTTGGTGGGGCATTCCACATTCTGGTGGCATAATAGTAGAATGAATTAATTCCTTTGCCGATTCTGGGCTGAATGATATCAGTGGAGCTCAGTGTTGGGGAGCATTAAGCTACATGTAGCTGAGCTACGTAGCTGAGCTACATTTTGCGTTGGTTGCAGAAGCTGAGCTACATTCATATTTGTGTAACTCGTCAAGGAGCTAAGCTACTTTTGGGTAGTTACAAGCTACAAGCTACACATTTGGGCAATAACATGAACATGAATATTATTCATTTTGATTTACCATTGCTGTGTTCTTGTACCAGATACCCCTTTGAAAAAGCAACTGTCCCCTATTCTTCCATTCTGAATGCTTTCAAAGACATGCCCTCAAAGCCACATTTTTGAAATTTTCGAAATTTCAAAAACAAATAAAAACATAAAAAAACGGCTAAGATCTAAAGTTCTCTGTAGCTGTAGCTTTATAAGCTTGATCAAGCTACTGCCATGGTGAGCTACTTGTAGTTTCCCTAACACTGGTGGAGCTCCCTCTGGTGTACCGGTGGGCGTTTCTCTCTCTCTCTTGAAGTAGTGACAGTACTCATGGACGCTGGTCCCTGGAGTATCTTGAAGACCAGGCCCATTGCATGTTGCTGCAGGCCTCTACTCTGTCCTACCCTGAGCCATCCTACACTACAGCACAATGATGGACATGGCATTTAGTCAGGGAATTTTAATAAAACCCTGGGAATAAATTCCTTACCAAACAATTTCTTCACCAATGTGTTCGTAAAGGTGTCTAGTAACATATCTAACAAAGATTGAAATTCAACATCCCTAGCAAAATGTTTGACAGCTAGGGTCATTCTGGGTCTCATTCACTGTAGGCTACTATAAGGGAAAAAATCACTCCCAAAAATTTGCCCTCACATCCCACTTAAAGCATATTTTTGGGAGTGATTTTTTCCCCTTATAGTACAGTGTATCCACGGGTTTCCAATGCCCCATAGTGCATTGCGCAGACGTTGTACCGAGCTTCCTGCGCCGCAGCCGAGTGTGATTTACAAGCTCACAACCGGCTGCATCTGCGACGCGACGTGAGCTTGTATGTCTGCTGTTAAACCGGAAGTGTGGTCCAAATAATCTCCAGTAAACTCCCGCGGAAACAGGTGGATAGTAAGTGAATGAGACCCAGAATTACCCTAGCTGTCAAACATTTTGCTAGGGATGTTGAATTTCAATCTTTGTTAGATACTGTATGTTACTAGACACCTTTACGAACACATTGGTGAAGAAATTGTTTGGTAAGGAATTTATTCCCAGATTTGACAGGTATTCTGCAAATTTTCCCTGACTAATTGCTGTTGCTGATTTTAACATTGTGTATCACCTTTTTTCCAGTGTCATTTCTGGTGACAAACATTTTGGGAGTCGTGTGGACAGTATGCTGCACCCCACTACGACGTCCAGATATATTATATATATTTTTTTCTTTTTCGTAAATTAACGCCCTGCTTGATTGATCATACTACAGTGTCACACAAAAGCATCAAAAGTTACAGATCTGCAAGCTTGAAATGCGAAGCGACGTGTTTTGAGCTTGTAGATCTGCTACTTTTGATGCTTTTGGATTTGAATCCTGAAAAGTAACAGTTCTGGACAACTGAGTTTTCAGCTTTCCACCCGACAAAGACAGTATAATAGTCATGATGTCAGTGCTTGTTTATCTGTTGCAATATTGTGTTTTTAATAGAAACTAAATCTTCCACTGTGTCAACTAATATAAATCATTCAGCTACTGTGTGTGTTATGTTGTTTATTGAATTACTCATGGAGAAAATGATCATTTAAATGTAATTATAACTAACAAGCTAAAACATGTTTCCATCAACAAAAACCATGCAGGGTAATATATATATTGCTAAACTTAACAATTAACTGCAAAAGTAACACAAATGCTCTTCCTCTATGGCTGCTCTTGCATGGCCCAGGCAAGGGAGATAAATGAAGGAAAAGACACCAAGGTAATTCTCTCTATCCAGCAATTGCAGCCGGTAGATTAGTCACACTGGGGGGCAAACTGCAGCCGGGGGACAGAATACATTGGAGTCAGTGAGGGCCAGGTGGACCACTATTATTTCAGAACGATTGAGATCTGTATAATATACTCAGTCCAGGAAAATACAAGAAGACATATGCTTTTCGATTGTGTACACTCTATAATTTTATAGAGTCATCTAAAGAGCACAAAGTAAGTTTATGAACGTGCTAAAGTATCGCGAGACTGTCCATCATTGCCAGTCTGACAACTACATCTTGCAAAACTACCGAGCCTGTGCGCTGTTTAGATGCCTCGATAAAATGGTGCACTGTGCACATCGAAAAACCGATGAAATGACAAGGGTCGCAATCGTTTGGAAATAGTGTGTTTGTTCATGAGCTGGTCCAGCCAGCTCTCATTCACTGCTGTGTGTTTCATTGAACTTCAGGTGCGAGTTTGCCACACGTGAGCAGCTGGCGTCTAGTGTGTCCCTTCTTTGTCCCTTACCTTCTTTGGTGCAGGGCAGTTCTGTTATCCTGAGGAGACACTGGCCAGGTTTCTCCAATCCAAACCCTGATCACCTCCAGCCTTCCAACCAGCACTGCAACAGAACACATTACACACCCAGCCCTTGCCCTGCCTTGGCCCACGGTTAGCTGTGTGGTAGCCTATACTGTAACTTTTCATAGGGCCGTCACACCCCCATGTCAAAACACGGCCAAATGGGTAAATTGCAGTAGGCCTATAGGCCTAAGTCAAAGCCAGGTTTTTTTCCCCCCAAATGTTGTACCATTGCCAAAAACAAGCCTTTTCTCTCTGTCCAAGACCTTGACGAAGTTATCCCACACCCACATGTCAACCTGCTTGGATTACCGCAATTCCCTGTACACTGGGATGAGTCAGTCCTCCCTGTCCCTCTTACAACTGGTCCAAAATACAGCAGCCAGGCTTGTAGAAATGTACTAAAAAGGGACATATGAGAAACGGACTATAAAAAAGGACGTATTTAGAAACGTACTATAAAGAGGGACATATTAGGAACTGACATATTATAAACCTACAATAGAAAGAGGGAGATTTTAGCCTCATCCTGACTGCTGTCCTGTCTCCACTGGCTGCCAGCCCACCACGGCTTCAGTCCAACATTCTCCTGATTGTTTTGAAAGCAATTCCCTCAATGGTTTGAGCTCCTTTGCTGTTTATGGCTGATTGTTTATTTGTGTTTTGAGCCATATATTAAGCCTTGATGTTTATGTTGATGTTTTTTTTCTGTATTTGTGATTTAGCTATACCCGCTGCTCTGCATAGCACTTTTATCAAGTACAATTGTTTTTAAATGTGCTTTATAAATACATTTGATTGCACGTGACTTGAAGAAAACTCTGTTGTTGTTGTTCTTGTTGTTGTTGTTGTTGTTGTTGTTGTTGTTGTTGTATTCTCCATATTTCCAGGACCACATGCTTTAATTTCCTGTATATATTGATTGATTGATTGATTGATTGATTGATTGATTGATTAAATACCTTATTAACAGTTTGCACAAAAAGATAAGCAGGGTGGCACATGCATATTATTCATACAAAAGAATGCTGAAAGGATAACCCAAATAAGTCCTCAGGGCTTGTTACCATTAAGGTCCTGTGTATTCAATTCATCGAGACATTTAAAGACAAACAATATGTTTACTCATATGTCTTTTACCGAAATCAAATGAAATATTTAAAAACCAAAATGGCCATGAGAAAAATGGAAAGCTTAGTTTTGATACCGGTATTTTTTGTTCTAACTCAGGGAGGCAACCTTAGGCACGGGTGCCAACACTGGCACAGGGGAGGGTGATCACTGGCACACTGGCAGACATTTTTTTAATGTGGTCAATTAAATGAAGTCACCTAATTTAGAGCAAATGACATCCTGCACATGATTCCAAATTCATTAAAACTCTGACCTCTGGGAGGGCGTCTGGGAGATAGGTGGATTATCTAATGATTCTAATCACCTGGTATCACAGGCACCTCCTGTGTCTTGGTTCAGATCCTATCTGTACGACAGGACCTGTTCTGTCCAACTGGGGGGATTCTCATCACCCACGGCCCCCCTCACGTGTGGGGTCCCACAGGGATCCGTCCTAGGCCCCTTATTATATTCCTCCTCTATATGCTTCCCCTTGGGTCCATTTTCACTAAACACAACATCTCCTTCCATTGCTACGCCAATGAAGTCCAGATCTACCCATCCATAAAACCAGATTCAAACAATTCATTCCAACCACTGCTCGACTGTTTACAGGATGTTAAAACCTGGATGAACTATAACTTCCTGACACTAAACCAAAATTAAACAGAAATCATATTTGACCACAACACTGTCACCCCCTAACCTGACTGCGCCATATGGTGGCAGTAGTGCGTAGGCTACCACCCTACTTTACCATCTGAGATCTCTCGGGGGGAGTTGATAACGCTCGTAAAGTCCCGGGCCGGACGAATCAGCGGCAGCTACGGGCGGGCTCTGAGCGGCTCTGAGCCAATATACTCTGATTGCAGACCACGTGGATGCAGACAGGCCAATATGAGTGGTTGGAGTTGGCACTCCCAGACTGCACCCCACTACGACGTCCAGATATATTATATATTTTTTTTCTTTTTAGTAAATTAACGCCCTGCTTGATTGATCATACTACAGTGTCACACAAAAGCATCAAAAGTTACAGATCTGCAAGCTTGAAATGCGAAGTGACGTGTTTTGAGCTTGTAGATCTGCTACTTTTGATGCTTTTGGATTTGAATCCTGAAAAGTAACAGTTCTGGACAACTGAGTTTTCAGCTTTTCACCCGACAAAGACAGTATAATAGTCATGATGTCAGTGCTTGTTCATCTGTTGCAATATTGTGTTTTTAATAGAAACTAAATCTTCCACTGTGTCAACTAATATAAATCATTCAGCTACTGTGTGTGTTATGTTGTTTATTGAATTACTCATGGAGAAAATGATTTAAATGTAATTATAACTAACAAGCTAAAACATGTTTCCATCAACAAAAACCATGCAGGGTAATATATATATTGCTAAACTTAACAATTAACTGCAAAAGTAACACAAATGCTCTTCTTCTATGGCTGCTCTTGCATGGCCCAGGCAAGGAAGATAAATGAAGGAAAAGACACCAAGGTAATTCTCTCTATCCAGCAATTGCAGCCGGTAGATTAGTCACACTGGGGGGCAAACTGCAGCCGGGGGACAGAATACATTGGACTCAGTGAGGGCCAGTCCAGTCCAGTCCAGGAAAATAAAAGAAGACATATGCTTTTCGATTGTGTACACTCTATAATTTTATAGAGTCATCTAAAGAGCACAAAGTAAGTTTATGAACGTGCTAAAGTATCGCGAGACTGTCCATCATTGCCAGTCTGACAACTACATCTTGCAATACTACCGAGCCTGTGCGCTGTTTAGATGCCTCGATAAAATGGCGCACTGTGCACATCGAAAAACCGATGAAATGACAAGGGTTACAATCGTTTGGAAATAGTGTGTTTGTTCATGAGCTGATCCAGCCAGCTCTCATTCACTGCTGTGTGTTTCATTGAACTTCAGGTGCGAGTTTGCCACACGTGAGCAGCTGGCGTCTAGTGTGTCCCTTCTCCTTCTTTGGTGCAGGGCAGTTCTGTTATGCTCCTGAGGAGACACTGGCCAGGTTTCTCCAATCCAAACCCTGATCACCTCCAGCCTTCCAACCAGCACTGCAACAGAACACAGTTTAGTTACCACACCCAGCCCTTGCCCTGCCTTGGCCCACGGTTAGCTGTGTGTGTATACTGTAACTTTTCATAGGGCCGTCACACCCCCATGTCAAAACACGGCCAAATGGGTAAATTGCAGTAGGCCTAGGGATAAAAGTCAAAGCCAGGTTTCCCCCCCCCCCCCCCAAATGTTGTACCATTGCCAAAAACAAGCCTTTTCTCTCTGTCCAAGACCTTGACAAAGTTATCCACACCCACATGTCAACCTGCTTGGATTACCGCAATTCCCTGTACACTGGGATGAGTCAGTCCTCCCTGTCCCTCTTACAACTGGTCCAAAATACAGCAGCCAGGCTTGTAGAAATGTACTAAAGAGGGACATATGAGAAACGGACTATAAAAAGGACATAATTATTTAGAAACGTACTATAAAGAGGGACATATTAGGAACTGACGTATTATAAACCTACAATAGAAAGAGGGACATTTTAGCCTCTTCCTGACTGTCCTGTCTCCCCTGGCTGCCAGCCAACCACGGCTTCAGTCCAACATCCTCCTGATTGTTTTCAAAGCAATTCCCTCAATGGTTTGAGCTCCTTTGCTGTTTATGGCTGATTGTTTATTTGTGTTTTGAGCCATATATTAAGCCTTGATGTTTATGTTGATGGTTTTTTTCTGTATTTGTGATTTAGCTATACCCGCTGCTCTGCATAGCACTTTTATCAAGTACAATTTTTTTAAATGTGCTTTATAAATACATTTGATTGCACGTGACTTGAAGAAAACTCTGTTGTTGTTCTTCTTCTTCTTGTTGTTGTTGTATTCTCCATATTTCCAGGACCACATGCTTTAATTTCCTGTATATATTGATTGATTGATTGATTGATTGATTGATTGATTAAATACCTTATTAACAGTTTGCACAAATAGATAAGCACGGTGGCACATGCATATTATTCATACAAAAGAATGCTCAAAGGATAACCCAAATAAGTCCTCAGGGCTTGTTACCCTTAAGGTCCTGTGTATTCAATTCATCGAGACATTTAAAGACAAACAATATGTTTACTCATATGTCTTATTGTCTTTTACCAAAATCAAATGAAATATTTAAAAAACAAAATGGCCATTAGAAAAATGGAAAGCTTAGGTTTGATATTTCTTGTTCTAACTCAGGGGTAGGCAACCTTTGGCACGGGTGCCAACATTGGCACCGGGGAAGGTGATCACTGGCACACTGGCAGACATTTTTTTAATGTGGTCAATTAAATGAAGTCACCTAATTTAGAGCAAATGACATCCTGCACATGATTCCAAATTCATTAAAACTCTGACCTCTGGGAGGGCGTCTGGGAGATAGGTGGATTATCTAATGATTCTAATCACCTGGTATCACAGGCACCTCCTGTGTCTCTGTTCAGATCCTATCTGTACGACAGGACCTGTTCTGTCCAACTGGGGGGATTCTCATCACCCACGGCCCCCTCACGTGTGTGGTCCCACAGGGATCCGTCCTAGGCCCCTTATTAAATCTGTGTAACAGATTTCTTTCTTTCCTGTGTGTGAGTGCACTACCTTTACGCGACTTTTTGCCCATTGGCTGTCTCGGTGTCACATGGTCAGTGACGTCATTATGTGCGCATCCCGCGTCTTAGACGCGTTCACGTTGCCTAGAGACGCATTCACGTCATTGTCCTGGAGTCCACGTTAAAATAATTTACCACGTCGCGAAAAAATATATATTTTAAAAAGTCCACAGACGCCACCATTGTTCATGGGTGAAGGCATGCTACTTTACCCTGCGTTAACACAAATGAAATCCGCGTAGAAAGTCTTAAAACAGACGATAGAACTAACAGTGTGTGTTTTGAATCCATTTTGTGCGACCGTACATGGTCACAGAATTCAATGGGTGCCTGAGTTTTAGCGTAGCACCGGGCCGCTCTCTGACCATAGTGGCACAGCGTGTCAGGTGATACACCAAAAAGGGTTCCCCCACAGAACGTGTTCCCCCACAGGCGCAGAAAGGTGACGTCTTTACACTGCAGCTGCTACGTTTAGCTACATGCTAAAGCTACTGCCGTTTCTGGCTGCTCTTCTGAGGCAGAGTGAGGCTGGCAGAGGGTCATAAACTCATTAAGTCATAAAAAGACGTCTGATTTTCAAAGCGGAGAAACTAATTATCTGTGATTTACAACAGCCGTTTTCCCGAGCGCTCCACGTTCTCATAGTATTACGTCTCTCCCACAGAGTGGTCTCTCCATACACAGTGGTAAGAAAAGTATACTCAAATGTTTTACTTAAGTAAAAGTATCTATGGGGCTTTTAAGCCGTGACATCATTTTGTAGGCAGAGGAGAACTCTGCCCCCAGAGCATTTTCTGTCCCTCGCTATTTCAACAGATCCGAGACAAAAATAACGACTAAAGTATAATTCTAACACTTTCCTTTCAACAACAAAGAGAAGAAAAATGTGTAAATAGTAAAAATAGTAAAAAGATTCACGGAAACTGGGGGCAGAAATTCTCCTCTGCCTACAAAATGATGTCATACTTAACAGCCCCATACTGCAAGTAAAAGTCCGGAATTCAAAATGTACTTGAGTAAAAGTATAGGCTACACTTAGGACTAAAAGTAAAAGTACTCATTATGCACAATTATTCTGTATCACATGTTACCAAATAATATCCTTTGAAAATAGCCATGGCTGAAGTGGTTATGTAGGCTATACTTTTCAAAGTAACTAGTAAAGTTTTCAAATAATTGTAGTGGAATAAGTACAATATTTGCCTCTGAGATGTAGTGGAGTAGAAGTAAAAGTAATGAAAATTGGAAATACTCCAGTAAAGTAAAAGTACCTTAAATTGTACTTATAAGTACAGTACTTGAGAAAATTACCTTTTTATTACCCCAAGAAAAGAAAAAAAATACCATTATTGCACCAAAGTAATCAACAAGCTAAAACTATACTATCAAAAATGTCCAAGCATCAGCCTAATTGTAAAATAATATAAGATAGAGGCAAACATTTTATAAATAGCCGATCTAAAAGCTCACAATGCAAAAAATAAATAAAATGGGGACCCAAATTATACCAAGGCTATTTGAAAATAGCCGATCTACAAGCTCACAACGCATTGCGGTGCGACGTGTTGTGAGCTTGTAGATCTGCTATTTTCAAACATTTTGTACTTTTACTTTTGGTACTTTAAGTACATTTGGATACCAATACTTTTGTACTTTTACTCAAGTACATTTGTAATTCTGGACTTTTACTTGTAACAGAGTGATTCTACATTGCAGAATTGATACTTTTACTTAATTATAAAAATGTAGGTACTTTTTCCACCACTGTGTAAACTTTTGTGTTCTCATGCCAATAAAGCTTCTTTGAATTGAAGATTGAATTGAAGATTGCTCCCCATGTGGCGGAGTACACAATAATGGTAAATAAAGTAGCTTACTCTAAAATAATCCATCCATCCATCCATCCATCTTCAACCGCTTATCCAGCATCGGGTCACTGGGGTAACAGTTCCAACTGAGATTTCTAGAGTTCCTTAATAATAATAATTAAAATAAACAATACTAATGATTATAATTGCGAGCGTCAGGTCGCAGTTACTATGAAAACCTCCACCGCCTGTCTGTCCGTCAGTCTGTCTGTCTGTCACGTCACATCACACCACACTTTTTTGCCCCTATCCATGTGAAATTTTCCACACACAATCCTTGTCTGCCAATCCACAACCTCCACCCTTCCAGGGACCCCCGCAGCTCCAGGGACCCCCGCCAAATTTTTTAAAACACATTTTTGAATACTGCTCCTGCAGTTTTTGCCCTAAAATCACACATATCGCTACACAGTATGTCTACACTTATCTCATCGACATGGATCTGTCCCATATAGCGCCACCATCAGGTCGATTTTTTAACACATTTTTGGACCTAAACTTTTTTTTTTCTAAATTTTTTTTTTTTCAAACTTTTTTTTTTTCAAAAAAAATTTTTTTCAAACTTTTTTTAACACTAAAACGAGCACACAGATTTTATATTGACTGTGTCAATTGTTGTTATTCCTCCTGTATATGCTTCCCCTTGGGTTCATTTTCACTAAACACATCATCTCCTTCCATTGCTACGCCGATGAAGTCCACATCTACCCACCCATAAAACCAGATTCAAACAATTCATTCCAACCACTGCTCGACGCTCGACTGTTACAGGATGTTAAAACCTGGATGAACTATAACTTCCTGACACTAAACCAAAATAAAACAGAGATGATAATATTTGACCACAACACTGTCACCCCTCCAACACCCTGGACACTCTCATCTCCAATATTCACTCCTCCGCCAAAAACCTTGGCGTAATATTTGACAGAACCTTCAAAATGTTTTGTTTTTTTTCAACTACTACTCCTTGCCAAGGATAAGGCCTATCTCCCCCGACAACAATTAGAAACAACCACCCATGCCTTCAGCAGACTCATCAAGATTAGACTATTGCAATTCCATATCCACCGGTTTAGAGCAGTCATAGCTCGTCCAAAACGCTGCGGCTCACCTCCTCACTGGCACAATACGACGTGAGCACATCACCCCTGTCCTTGCCTCACTTCACTGGCTCCCTGTAAAATTTAGGATAGATTTTAAGGTTCTTTTATTCGCTTTTAAATCTTTAAACGGCCTAGCCCCACTGCACCTCATTGAGCTCCTGCAGCCATACACCCCAGCCAGAGCTCTGAGGTCTGCCGACCTGTCGCTATACCCTTAACATCAACAAAAGGTTTAGGGGTGATCGCGCATTTGCTGCTGCCGCCCCTATGCCCTGGAACAACCTGCCTCTCCCCTCCACATTTTTGGACACTGCTCCTACAGATACACAGTATGTCTACAGTCATGTCATCAACATGCATCTGTCCCATCTAGCGCCACCATCAAAACCTCCACCGGCTGTCTGTCTGTCAGTCTGTCAGTCTGTCAGTCCGTCCGTCCGTCCGTCCGTCCGTCCGTCCGCCACACTTTTCCCCTATATCTCTGCCACTGTTGCCCCTGTCCATGCCAAACTTTGCACACATACTCCTTGGCTGCCAAACCACCCCTCATTTATCACATGGCCCTCTTCTAGCGCCACCATGAGGCCAATTCCTGCAAAACACATTTTTGGACACTGCTCCTACAGATACACAGTATGTCTACAGTCATGTCATCAACATGCATCTGTCCCATCTAGCGCCACCATCAGGCCGACTTTTTCAAAACACATTTTTGGACACTGCTCCTACAGATTGTGCCCTAAAATCACGCAAAAGCGGTACAAAAGTCATGTCATCAGCATGGATCTGTCCCATTTCCCATATTCCCTCCTGATTGCATGCCTTCTAAAATTTGTGTATGCGACCTGACGGACACTTATCTCCCGATTAGGGAGTCTTACTGGTGTATATAGAGATATAGATATAGATATACAGGTACAGTATACATAGATATCAAATATGTTTTTGCAGAAAACACGACAGATTTAGAACATTAGTTTATAACAGCTTGGTTTTTAAAGATAGCGGATGTACAAGCTCACAGTGTGCAACTTCGTCGTCCATCCATACATTTTTATGTTATTCTTTCTCTCTCCAGTCATGGAAAGCGCCATCAAGATTGGAAGGAGCGAACGAGGGGTTTCCTGCAATGGGTAGCAAAAACAACAATTGCCCTGAGCTTAAAGTGATTTTGATTTGTTTCCAAATAAGAATAGTGTAATACATGATTGAGTTATTATTGTATATCTTTTTGTTTAGTGATACCTTTGAGAACGGTCAGGGACCCCCAGGGGTCCTTTAGGGAGTTCTAGGGGGTCCCAAGCCAAATGATAGTTAGGAACCAAATGGTCCCTTATGGGTCTGTAACTCAGAGATGGAACCATTTGGTTCCATTTGTACAATCCGAGTTAAATTAACATTGATTTTACAATATAAATTGGGGTCTCAGAGATAGAAATACCATTAAATGCAGGTCCTTAGTAGCCTGCTTCCAGACCATAGACCCCGCCCACTCTCAGAGTGGACTCGAGCTGAGTCTGAGATCAGGCTAGGTCCTTAGCCTAATGCATGTCAAACTGGCGGTCCTTGAAATTAAAATGGTTGAGAATCACTGCTATATATTAGAGCTGTAAAAACATCTTCTCTCAAGGGGGTCCCTGGCATATCTTATCAAACTGGAGTCCACGGGCTAATAAATGTCAATTTGGGGGATTTCAGAACCACTGCCCTATGATAAACTGTAGACAATCCTCTCGCTAAATCTCCAATCCATCGGGCAACAATATGCTGTATCTTCCAGTAGCAGTAGGGATTGAATGTTAGTGGCCCAGTTGTAGTGACAGACATTTAGAAGTGACAACCAAGTGTTCATTTTACCAGTGGTGGAAAAAGTACTCACATATTTTACTTAAGTAAAAGTATCGATACTGCAATACAGAAATACTCTGTTAGGGTGCCCTCACACCAAAATACGTGGAATCCGCCAGTGCATTTCAATGAGAATGGAGTGTTTTTTGCCAGTAGAGATTTCTGCAAAAAAACGCTCCATTCTCATTGAAATGCATTGGCGGATTCCACTTTTGGTGTGAGGGCACCCTTACAAGTAAATCTCCGGAATTCAAAATGTACTTGAGTAAAAGTATGAAAGTGTTGGCATCAAAATGTACTTAAAGTACCAAAAGTAAAAGTACTAAATGTTTGAAAATAGCCAAGGTATAAAATAGGGCTAAAGTGGTTTATACTGTATGTGTTTTAACATATTATAATTTATATCAGCAAAGTAACTAGTAACTATAGTTTTCAAATAAATATAGTGGAGTAAAAGTAAAGAAATAAAGAAACGCAGATGGCGCTGGATAGGCCACACCTTGCGCAAGCCCCCAAGTACCATCATTAGACAAGTGCTAACATGGAACCCGCAGGGAAAGCGGAAAAGGGGTCGCCCAAGAAACACCTGGCGCAGAGACCAGCAGGCCGACACCAAGACCATGAAGATGACCCGGAACCAACTGGAGAGAACAGATCAAGACAGAGATGCCTGGAGATCGCTTGTTGACGGCCTATGCCCCAGAAGGGGTAGTAGGCATAAGTAAGTAAGTAAAAGTACAACTTTTGGATCCCAGATGTAGTGGAGTAGAAGTAAAATTTTTGGAATTTGGAAATACTCAAGTAAAGTACAAATACCTTGAAACTGTACTTAAGTACAGTACTTAAGTAAAAGTACTTAGTTACTTTACACCAATGAGTTGTAGTGACAGACATTTGGAAGTGACAAGCACCTGTTCATTTTACACAGGTGAGCCTTTCCTACTCTGTGTTTAAGCCAACCATTATCACTTTACCATTATTTAACGTTTTGACTATTACAAAAATAGCACACATACAAGCTCACAGCGTGGCACTCTGTGCCTCGCTGTGAGCTTTTATATCTGCAATTTTTCAATAGTAAAAGCATGAAATAATTAATGGTTAATAATCCCACACAAAAGAAAGGATAGTGGAATCCAATCGTTTGAAAAATGCTTTGAGAACCATTGTTTTAAAAGGGCTGTTTTATTTGCTTCATCTCTGGAGTGGCTGCTTGCCAAAAAGGACTGATCTAAAAGCTTGTTGCCTTGTAGATGGGTTCTTTTTGGCAAGCAACAGCGTTGTACTGTAGATAAATGAGGTCTTACAGTGCAGCGCTGCTCAGAGCTAACAGCACCCTTGCACTGTAGAGCATTGGTTCCCAACAAACCGTTTAGCTCAAGACCCAAAAGAGAAATTAGACGTTTGCCCGGGACCCAAACTAGTGAAAATAGCAGGTCTACAAGCTGAGCTTGTAGATACTGTATGCCAGGGGTATTCAACTCGATTAGGCAGGGGGCCACAATTGTAAAATGACTTGAAGTCGGGGGGCCACAAGAGTGTGAAAAACAATGTTCACCGTTTGACCATTTGTTGTGTGCTATACCGTATGTGAGTGGTAATATGGTAACTTATTAGGGCCTAATACTGCATTCATGCATTTAGTTTTTTTCTGTGCCTGTCCTTTCGCATAGGCTTAGATTTTGATGTTAAAAGAGGAAGTAGATATTTCAGTAAGTTCTGCATGGGTCATTGGCATATGGAAGCCTCTTTGCGGGGAGAGTATTTCAGGCAGGCTGGCAAGGTGAAGTGTTTACATTTTCATAGGAATGAAAGGTTTTTGCTTTTGTTTTGAGCACCCGGCTGAGTGTGACCCAGAAATAGTTTCAAGTGGACTGCACTCAGAACTCATCTCTTGAGCTCTTGTTGATGTGCCACAGAAATGTAACGACAAAGCTTTTGCCAAGCTTGGTCTGATGAAGAGCTGGGAAGCTTGAAACGTCACATCCATGGTGTAAAGGAACCAAAATACATTTTAAACATTTGGAGCATGATTCAGTGTGCTCACTTTTATTCATGGCTTTATGGCAAAAGGAAATTGCTGAACTACTTGAAAGCCACATTATTCTGAAGGTATAGGGAGAAGGTATAGAGAAGAAGTAGAAGCAGGCAACATTTGGCTGTTTTGTTGTCTCCACCAGCCGAAGGCAGGGGGAGAGTAGGTTTTCGCCCATGTCTGTGCGTGCGTCCGTCCGTCCTCCTAGTTTGTGTACAGCTAATCTCCGGCGCCGTTGGCCCGATCGCAGCCAAACTGAGCACACACACTCCCTGGATGCCAATTCAGAACCTCTGCCCCACATTTTTCAAATGGCCCTTTTCTAGCGCCACCATGAGGCTGATGTTTGCAAAACACATTTCTGTACACTACTCCTACAGATTTTGTCCAAAAATCCTACAAATCGGTAGACAGTATCTCTACTGTTATGTGATCATCATGGATACGTCCGATTTTCCATACATCCTGATTGGCTACAATTGGCTTCCAAAGTTTGCAGGATTGCTCCGTTTTGAACAAAATGCCTCAAATCATGAACACAGCGTGCAATCTTGGTGAAATTGGGCGTGCACGTTCCCACTAGGTAGAGGAAGAAATGCCACTTCAAATTTCTCAAATCTTTTATGAAAAGTTTTTTACTTTGGATATTTGCATTTTTACTTTTGATACTTAAATACAATTTAACACCAGATATACTTTATACTTAGGTACATATGAAGTGAGCTGTATTTTCTCAAAGGTGGCTTACTCACCAAAATTACATTTAACTGCATTTGGGTATTTGATTTTGGGACCCTGAGTTAACATTCCTCCATTTTAAATAGCAGTCTATGTTTTATTCTTATCGGTTGGTTATGAAAAACATTCAAAATGGTCATCCTGTACAACCAACCATCCAATAGTAATTTGTTAAATACATTTTCACATTGAAATATTCTCCAGGGGCCACAAGAAAGCACCGCTGGGGCCGAATTTGGCCCGCGGGCCGCCAGTTGAATATGACTGCTGTAGGCTATTTTCACTACTTCTTAAATATTTGTTTACCAATTAATGGAAAATTTATTTTATTTATGAATGAAATTACTTAGAAAAATCATTGAATTTGTTGTTAATTCATGAAATATTTTGCTCTTTTGGAAATGTTTTGTGAAAATGTTTTAATGTTTAATAATTAAAAAATAAATACGGTGTAGGAAACACAAAAGAAAAGGGACCCATAAAAATGTGTCTGCGACCCACAAATGGGTCCCGACCCAGTGTTTTGGAACCAGAGCATAACTTAGATCTAACGGCGCAGAGCTGCTCGGAGTTAACAACACCCACGGTAACGATCCTTCATCACCTCTGGCTGTGTTCATGGTTTCACCCCAACATCCATTAGCTCAGGAATAATACATAAATCTCGTATATCCGCAACATTTCTTTGTAAATTAACACCCTATACTCGATTCTTCAGCATCACACAAAGGCATCAAAAGTAGCAGATGTACAAAATCAAAGATTTTGAGCTTGTAGATCTGCTACTTTTGCTGTTTTTGAATTTGTATCCTGAAAAGTATCAGTTTTGGAATATGAGGTTTCCACCTGACAGAGATGATATATCGTTGCTGAAGGCAGTAACGTCTTATCTCCATAATGTCAACTTTTAAAGGGATAGTTCAACCCCAAAATGCCACTTTTTCTATCGATGAATCACTCCATGGAGACTTGAATTAATGGGTATCTTTTAGTTCTTGTCGCATTCCTAAGCCAATAATTTGCGGAAACTCTTTGTGTCTCCATAGGGAACAAAAGCAGGCTCTTTGTGTCTCCATAGGGAACCACTGCTAGTCATCAAATTATTGTCATAGGAATGCGACAAAAACACAAAAATATCCATGAATTCAAGTCTCCATGGGGTGAGTAATCGATACAAAGTGAATTATCCCTTTACGTCTTTTAAGTAAATGAATGCCCTACTTCAAAGTCTTGAAGCTAGACAATTTACTGTATAAACTCACAATGTGGCACATCACGGCGAGTTGTGAGCTTGTAGGCCTACGGTACATCGGCTAATTTGAAAGTGAAAAAAAAGTTTGTGGGTTTTATAACTACAGTATTAGTTACAGTAGTAGTTTTATAAATACAGTATTGAACCAATGAAAAGTATTAAAAAGAGCTTGTGTCTAAATAACAACCATTGGATCCATTGGAACCAACGCAATTGCAGGTTCTTCTTTTCCAATTCCCTTCCAAGTTGGACATACAAGGTTTCCACAGATGCCACCCGGCATGCAGCGACGATATATGATATAAAATTCCCTTTTTCTGCCTCATCAGGAAGATTCAAACTGAGAGCAGGAGTTACGTAATCACGGCTAAATTTATCAACGTTTCATTTTATGCAAAGCCCCGCTTCCTCCTGTGCGCCGCAGACTGTGTGGTGGTAGCTTGATATTTCAAAAGGAGGGAAGGGCTTTTGTTATCCTTGCTGTTAGTCGTTTGATTTCTGGTTTCTGTTGTAGGAAAACAAGATTTTAATTAAAGAGGATCACGCCACGATTTCTTCGCATGCCCATCGCTTGTTTGTTTGCCTGTTGGCACAGCCAATCAAACAAGACTTCAATCTTGTTACACCTGCTGCCAAGCATATTCATTGCTACATGTGCGTGCATGCGTGCGTGCGTGCGTGCGTGCGTGCGTGCGTGCGTGCGTGCGTGTGTGCGCATGTAACAGAAGTGGGCGCAATGGTGTAAAACTGTCTGTTTCTCTCTGGTATTGCATTCATCTTTTTTTAATAACTTTTATTGTTAGATTGTTATTTTTCTCATAAACATGTCGCTGCCAATTCCCACCATGTGTTTTGTGGTCTGTGTTGCTGCACAGCTTCCGTTGCTCCACACTGTATGACAGAAGCTATTAGATACAGTCTGACTCACGAGACCAGGCCTCCATATGAAAGAACATTAGTAATAATAATTATTATGAGAGGGCTTAGGCTATACGTTCAGGTCTATAGTTTGACTCGGTTAAAACTGCAGATCTACAAGCTCACAACGCCTTGCAACAGTTTGGTCTTTTTCTTTTCTTTCTTTTGTTTTTGAGGAATTAAAAAAACTGCCAGAGTTAAGTCATATCCTAGCGCAGGGGTCTTAAACGTTTTCAGGCCAAGGACCCCTTAGTTGAGAGAGAGATGAAGCAGGGACCCCCACAACCTTATCATAGTTTCCATATCGTTTCATCGCTTGACAGCGCAATCATCAGTGTATTTTCGATTAATGTCTTGTCGAGTTTTCAGATATTTAACCACTTGAACCGTCAATACTTAATAAACTTCACCTATCACTCTGTACTTAATCTGCTCTTTTCCCCCTCTACACCAAACCTCTTTGCCGAAAATAGCCGATCCTTGTAGATCTGCTATTTTTGGCTGGTATTTTTGTCTGGTTCTCAGAAAATGGACACTAGGGTTCAAGTGGTTAATATAAAAAAGGAGAAAAAAAAACTTTCTATTAATCAAAGATTTGGAGGACCCCCCTGTAGTAACTCTGAGGACCCCCTAGGGGTCCCGGACCCCCTGTTGAAGACCCCTGTCCTAGTGGATAGTGGAATCCAGGGACTTTGTGAGTTCCTTTATGGAGGTCTAAATTGACCCATACAAGTCTGTAACTCTGACAGTGTACAAATGGAAGCAAACGGGCCTGTTTGTACACTGTCAGAGTTAAGGGGAGACCTTGAAATGAGGAACACTGCAGTCGTACACTGCTCTATACAGTAATATAATGGTCTCTCAACAGCAAACTGCTTCCACTGTAGAAAGCGGAGAGCAGAAAGTGCATAGTTGAGTTGAGCCGAGGCACCAAAAGCTCTGTGTTCACTGTTATCATTGATGGGTCTCTGACAGACTGCATCACAGTCCGTGTTGCTGCCCTGACAACCTTTCTGCTGCTCAGGACTTCAGAACGCTGCTTACAAAGGACTGGAAAACCCACTGGTGCGGAAACACCACAACTTCACATTAACTCACTGCAAAGGGAGCCTGGATCTTTGGAAAATAGCAGAGCTACAGTAGTACAATTGTAAATTGGGGAGAAAGAATGTGGTAAAAAGCTAAAATTATATACATTATATTTATATAAAAATATATAGGCCTATGTATAAAAAGGGAAAGAGGAAAAGGAGCATGCAGCCACACACCACTGCCCCCGTTCTATAGGGACTTTTAAAAACCTGCTTCAGAGACACCTTTCACCTTTCACTGTGCGTGCGTGTGTGCGTGTGTGTGTGCGCGTGCGTGCGTGCGTGCGTGTTTGTTTGTGTGTGTGCAAGCATGTTTAGTTTCTACTCCCTCCTGTTGTGAAAGACTGACAGTGTGACTGAGCTCTTGTTGTCCTGGTCTAGTCTTCTTTGTCTCGTCCAGCAGGTTTTTCTCTTGTCTCTTTCTTCGTACTGTGGCCCGGGTCAGTGTACAGAATAGCTGCAGGCCTGACCTCGATTAGTCCAATAGTCGACTAATCGATCGAGAGAATGATTCGACTGCAAATCCCTCAGTCAGTTTTTGGCATGATTTGACGGAGAGATTGGCCTAATTTGTTATGTTAATTAACTAATAGGTTGCCAAAAATAGGAGATATATATCATGATTTATTGGGAGAAACCAAGCAAGTAGGCTATATGTTAAATCAGACATTAAGCAGCCCCCACAGCCCAGACTGAATGATCCCCTATTGCATAACATTAGCATTGATGATACTGATGAAGACTGAATTCTATGTTAGTATGACCCTAGATTACTTTTCTATATTTGATGAATTACCTTGTGTTGAGTTACTACAGGGGGTCCTCCAAATCTTTGAGTGATAGATATACCGGTATTAACCACTTGAACCCTAGTATCCATATTCTGAGAACGTAAGCCAAAAATAGCCGATCTCCAAGCTCACAACGCCTCGCAGCGTATTTTCGGCAAAGAGCTTTGGTATAGAGGGGAAAAGAGCAGATGGAGTATTGACGGTTCAAGTGGTTAAATATCTGAAAACACAAATTGACATTAATCCAAAATACACTGATGATTGTGCTGTCGAACAATGAAACTATATGGAATCTATGATAAGGTTATGGGGGTTCCTGCTAGGCCTGCTTCATCTCTCCCTCAACTAAGGGGTTCTTGGCCTGAAAACGTTGAAGAACCCTGCTGTAAGAGCGTCTGCTAAATGCCACTGCACATAGGGTGTGAAGCAACGCTCCGGGAATCTGCTCAGATTTCAGGGGCGACATAAAGGGCGAGGTCAGATCAATTCTTGGCCATCTGGCCAGTAATGTATATCGGACCAGTTACCTGTATGGAAATCCATGTACTGTACATTTATATAGTACATCCCATTTATGCCCTACATCAGGGGTTGACACTAAGGTCTCAGAGGCACTTGCCCATCGGGCAAGTACAGGTCATGTTCTACTTGCCCGAAGGTAATGCCCACTTGCCCGAAAAGTAAATCGTCCATTATAAAATGATGGGTACGATTTTAAATACCGCTCAATTTAACACTTATTTCTTAACTTTCTGGGGCTATGATTGAATATGTCTATGGTTTCACACTTGTTATTTTATATTTTTAAATGTAGCAACAGTAAAAACAGCACATCATAGGTAAATAGTGCTCTTATTTTACATTCCACAGACCAGAAGTGCACTGGCCACTTTCAGGTGTTTAGACAGATATCTTGTGTTGTGTTAGACATTTGTGTCCCCTCTCAAATGAGCACTTGCCCTGTCGGGCAACCTGAAAGCCAACTTCACCTGCCCTGACGTTTTATTTACCTGCCAGGGGCAGGTGGGCAAGCCTTAGTGTCAATGCCTGCCCTACATGGAGAATTTAGGGTGGATCTTAAATTACCTTTTTTTGATTTTCTTGAGTCTCACCCCCCAATTATGTTCCAATGTACAAAAAACTGCTTTGGTTAAAATTTGGTTGAATTTCAAGCATATTTAGAGGTAGCTCAATCAAGTCAAAGATTGAACATTTTATTGGTCAAAATCGAATTGCACTGCAGGCACATTTAAGTTATACATTACACATTATTCTTATACTAAGCACAGAAATTATATTTTTTAAGCTTACAAATCTAAACACAAATCTGATTACATGTTTGTCATATGTCAAACCAGAATTAATGTATTGTAGGAAATAGCAAAGCAAAGAATGACAATTTGCAATTTTTCATTTAACGTGCACAATGACATGTATTTATTGCACACTCTTCAATCATACTCACAACACACACCAAGCACACAGCCCCACTTCCTTGTTTACCCCCAAAACCCCCGAAAGTCACTGCAGTATAGCAATTCAGTAGTTACTGATCAATTAAAGTTTGTTTACGGCTATCGGGATACTTGTGCCGATAGTCCTGCACAATTTGCAGCAAGTATTGGAGTTGGGACTCATCTTTAGTAAAGAGACCACAATATTCTTGTATTATGGCAACCCCACGCTCTGCATGATCATTAACAACATTCATCGCCTTCACTACAGCCAGAGCTTCTTGGTAGTCCACCCTGGGCTCCCACTCAAAGCACCTTGGAAAAAATCTTCAATGTTCTTCCTTGCAATTGTTCCAAGGTCAACAGTAATTCTCTTCATATGCCCCTGTTCACCATAAGTGATTGGAAAACCTTTGAGAATCAGCTTTAGACACTTCAGCATTTATTGATGAACCGGATACCTCGCTGCTCGAGGAATCCGGTTCAGAGCTCCAGGAGCTACCCATCATGCCCGTTGGATGGCAAAGGTTATTTATTGTTTGAAGATCTGAATGTTTCATGGCCAATTCAAACTGACCTTCAGGGAAGAAAAAGCATGCATGGATTTGTGCATTTTTGCAGTTTGCAATTATGTGAAGGCATGGATGATGGCACCTGTTGCTGTCAGCGCTCCACTAAATGACTTGGCAGCTGTTAAAATCGTTGCTGGAATATTCATCAATAAATGCTGAGGTGTCTAAAGCTGCTTCTCAAAAGTTTTCCAATCACTTATGGTATTTATTTGGCTCCAGTGATCGTCAGACTTGCATTGTTTGACAGTCAAGTGAGCGCGCAAACGAAGAGGCTGATGGTGAGAGCCATGAAAGATGGAAATGAAAATCATGAACAGGGGCATATGAAGATAATTACTGTTGACCTTGGAACAATTGCAAGGAAGAACATTGAAGTGCTTTTCAAAATGATGGATCTCCCAGATGACTTCCTTGACGTTGATCCCGATGAGTGGGAGCCCAGGGTGGACTACCAAGATGCTCTGGCTGTAGTGAAGGCGATGAATGTTGTCAATGATCATGCAGAGCGTGGGGTTGTCCTAATACAAGAATATTGTGGTCTCATTACTAAAGATGAGTCCCAACTCCAATACTTCGGCACAAGTATCCCGATAGCCGTAAACAAACTTTAATTGATCAGTAACTACTGAATTGCTATACTGCAGTGACTTTTGGGGATTTTGGGGGTAAACAAGGAAGTGGGGCTGTGTGATTGTTGTGTGTTGTGAGTATGATTGAAGAGTGTGCGATAAAGACATGTCATTGTGCACGTTAAATGAAAAATAGCAATTTGTCATTCTTTGCTTTGCTATTTCCTACAATACATTAATTCTGGTTTGACATGACAAACATGTAATCAGATTTGTGTTTAGATTTTTAAGCTTAAAAAATATAATTTCTGTGCTTAGTATAAGAATAATGTGTAATGTATAACTTAAATGTGCCTGCAGTCCAATTCGATTTTGACCAATAAAATGTACAATCTTTGACTTGATTGAGCTACCTCTAAATATGCTTGAAATTCAACCAAATTTTAACCAAAGCAGTTTTTTGTACATTGGAACATAATTGGGGGGTGAGACTCAAGAAAATAAAAAAAAGGTAATTTAAGATCCACCCTAATGGAGATCCCTGTCTGAACCAGCTGCACAGACATGGGCTGTCTTCCTCCTGTTAGATATGGGCTTAATATTGATGACAGGGATCTCCATATAGTGTATGAACATAAAAGGGATTAAAAAAAGGGATGTTAGAGTGGTTCCCATGACATCACAACATACAATATATTTTATGCCCATACATGGAGATTTCTATATCTGAATCAGCCACGCAGATATGAGCCATGACTTGGCCATCTGGCCAGTCATATACAGTATATCGATGGCATCAGGGATCTTCATATATGGGCATAAAAGGGATTCTGGGGAATACCCATATATGAACTTTTACATAGGTGATGTCACCTGTGATATGTCAAGGGAACCAACCCATAGACTGTAAAAATGTGTAGACAAGCTTGTGACATTTCTTGTGGTAAACTGCGACCTTCGGTCGCAACAATCACAATGTAAAGCTATTTAACACTGTTACTGAGCAAACACTCTGTAGCAATGATCACTATCAACTATCAGAATATAGAGCTATTTAACACAGTTACTGAACACTAGTCTATAGTGCAATGATTACTATCACAACATAGGGTTATTTAACACTGTTACTGAACATGATTACTATTAGAATATATCGTCGTTGTCGGGCGGAAACCTTGTATCTTCAAGTTTCAAATGTGTACGTTTTTTTTCGTTTTTTTTTTTCGCAAAGTAAAGCCCTGCTTCATCATACAAGGCCGTCGCACAAAAGTAGTGAAAACAGCAGATCTACAAGCACACAACGCCTCGCGGTGCGAGGCGTTGTGTGCTTGTAGATCGTCTGTTTTCACTAGTTTAGTTCATTTTTTAAATGATAAATACAAAACAAACGCTTTTGGACATACAAGGTTTCCACCCGACAACGACGATATGTAACACTGTTACTACAGTGTTAAATATCTATATTCTTATAGAAATCTATATACTAGTAATAATTAGTATCAGAATCCAGAGCTTATTCTAACCAGAGACACATCCATAAAGGAGGAGGTGAGAGGAGAGGCTGGATTGTGATCAAGCTTCCATCCATGGCTGTGTTTTTGCTCTAGACAAACCATACTGCCAGTTACCATGACAACGAACACATATTCCCTTTCACACGCTCCATCCAAGCGCATTTAAACACTGTCTACACGTGCACACACGCGCACGCACGCACGCACGCACACACACATGCATGCACGCACGCACGCACGCACGCACGCACGCACACCTACTATACCTACCAACCTACCTATTCTATTTACTGTAAGCGTTTCATGTGTTTTTCATACATCAATGCTTTTAAAAGAGGGCAGATGCACATATGTATCAAAGGTTGCTGACAGGTGCGTATGACAGGAAGGTCCACATGTTCACAAAGGGATCTTTAATATCAGATCTCGCAAAAGAATGTCATAAAAATATATGTTTTAATTTAATCGTCATTTCATGCCACATTTTCTACGTCATCGTGTGCTAGTGTTACCTGGAAATAGCGAAAATAGCCGATCTACAATCTGAGTTGGGCTTGTAGCCTGCGGCTGTTTTGTGTGTGTTATGAAAACTCCCCCGCTTAAACACTCTAGTGTGTGTGTGTTTGTGTTTGTGTGTGTGTGTGTGTGTGTGTGTGTGTGTGTGTGTGTGTGTGTGTGTGTGTGTGTGTGTGTGCGTGTGCGTGTGCGTGTGCGTGTGTGGGTGGGACGGGGAGGGGGTCCTTGAGGATGTCACGTGCTGGTTGTGGTGAGTGACAACCCAAACGCAGGACAGTCAGGCAAGGTGGAATAGGCTTTTATAAGAGTAGAATTTGCCTTTTCGTTCTTTCTTTTTTATATACTTCATCATATCCTACAGGGGAACCCAGCTGAGTGCGTGGAGGGGGGATCGCTGTTAGAGCAAGGGCCTTCAACAGGGGGTCCTCAGAGTTACTACAAGGGGTCCTCCAAATCTTTGTGTGATAGAAACTCAACCACTTGAACCAACCAAAAATAGCAACCAAAAATAGCAAATCTACAAGCTCACAACGCCTCGCACTGCGAGGCGTTGTGAGCTTGTAGATCGGCTATTTTAGGCAAAAGGTTTGGTGTAGAGGCGAAATAGAGCAGGCTAAATACAGAGTGAAAGGTCAAGTTTATTAAGTATTGACGGTTCAAGTGGTTGAATATCTGAAAACACACATTGACAAATCTAAAATACACTGATGATTGTGGTGTCAAACGATTATACATGGACTCTATGAAAGGGTTGTGGGGGTCCCTGCTTCATCTCTCTCTCAACTAAGGGGTCGTTGGCCTGAAAACGTTGAAGACCCTTGTGTTAGAGGTTAAAAGTGTCTTGCTCAGGGACATGTCGACACGTTGCTGAGAGCTGGAATCGTCCCTGGGACCTCCTAGGCAGGCTCACTATTCACTCTTCAGCTATGGCCGCCCCGAATGCATAGGAAATTTTTGAGCTCAGCTCCCAATGTCGGAAATATAGACGGACAGAAGGAACATACTTCCTAAAATCTTACATTATATCCTACAATACAATACTAATAAAAAGACAGACAAGAAAAAATCTAATCCAATCGTATTTTTTAGAGCGCATTTCAAAACAACATAGTTGACCAAAGTGCTCTGTGTAACAAGTAACAACAATAAAAGCATAATGCAATACAAAAGAACACACAATACAATTAAACATGACTACAGATCTCAATCAGGGTTAAAAGCCAAGGAATACTATTAGTTTTAAGATGGGTTTTAAAAACAGCTGGTGTGGGAGCCAGCCTGACGTGACCAGATAGCTGGTTCCCTCTGCTTAAGCCTCATCTTAGGGAGAAATTGGTCAGCTGACCCCAGCGATCTGGATGGAACATATAATTTAAGAAGATCAGAGACATGCACTGGCGCCAATCCATTTAAAAACAAACAATACAATCTTAAAATGTATCTGGGAGCCAGCGGAGGGAGGCCAGAATGTTTCCGACTTTCCGGGTTCCTGTTAAAAGGGCATGCGGCAGCGTTTTGGACTAGCTGCAGGCGAGAGGTAACCTGACTCCGCCAGATGGTGGCAGTAGTGCGTATACTGCATATACCGCACTACTTTTACTATCTGGGCTTGCTCGGGCAGACCCGATGTAAGGGGCGGGCCATTTTTTCAAGTTCTTTAGCAGGTGATTGGATGGGGCCGTCTGTCTATCACAGTCTGGGAGAGCCAACTCCAACCACTCATATTGGCCTGTCTGCATGACGTTACACCCAGAATCCGCCTCCTGGGTTTACACGTGGTCTGCAGTCAGACTCAATTGGCTCAGAGCCGCTTTAATTCCGTCAGTCTATATTAGTAGCTTAATGACTAGGCTATAGTAGTATTAAAATGTCATTTTTTATGTCCAATGTATTTGTATTTAAGTTCATAAATTTAACATGGGTATATAACTAAATGCGTTTGAAATTAAATCAAAATGTTACATTTCAGGATTCCAATTCAAAAACAACAAAAAATGATTCATGACTCCAATTCAAAAGAAGCAAAAATAGCCGATCTACAAGCTCAAAACGCATCTCAGAGCTTGTAGATCTGCTATTTTTGCTTCTTTTGTATGAGATACTAGAATGACAAAGTACGACGTAACAATATGCAATGTGGCCCTCTGCAGTGAAGGTGGAAATATAGAGGCCCTCGCCATCATCAAAGTTGCCCACCCCTGCCCTACAGAATGGTTCAGAAGCTGCACGTGTTCACATTCACTCTCCCATTGGAATGAATAGACTCCAACCTGCTTCACAGTCTCCTACCAAAGGGGTCCACCATACGTCACGCAGATACGGGGAAGTACATTTCTTGCTATTTCCATCTTGGGTATATGACTCTGTCGGGGGATCAAACCCCGACCTGGCAGTCTGGGGGGCGGACACTGTGACCGCAAGGCCACTGAGCTGGTTGTAGATACCGCTATCTTCAGTCTATATGTTCCCCCCAGAACGCCACAGGGTTCAAGCGGTTAAGAAACTCACACAGTCACTCATCCCCCGGTCCTTTTCATCACACATGCAGTCAGTGCCATAAACACATTTTTCCTCTCCAACAGAAATAGCTTCTCCTCCAGCTTACCTTGGGGACAGCGGCGAGGACGTGGCGCTGGCTGGACAGGCCAGCGTTGCCAGGTTTTGCAAAGAGAAACAAGCGGCCAGGTCTATTAGGAACACAAGCCCAAAAGAAGCCCAAAATGTCATGAGGACACACTCGCGCAATCAATATTGCAGTGTTAAATGCTTTTACTTAAAGCTATACTGTGTAAGTTGCTCAACTGGTGGTCTGTAGCAAACGGCGGTCGCGTCTGCTTTTTTCGGCCGTTTTTCGCCGCGGACCGGGCCGTCAGACCACCGCGTCCGCCTCGCCTCGCCGAGACGCTTTCAATGAGGTCTCCCGTGTCCCTCTACGAGCAGCGGTTGGGGAGTTACATGCTAGACTCCTGACCAGTGTAAACAAAGCTGTTGAAGCAAGCTATTTCCTGAAAAGACGCAAGATGCACTGTAATTGGCCGGTAGTGTATCATGTGTGTATGATCTGCGATGTGATTGGCCAACGTATACACAACGTATACAGATGATGCAGATTACGTCATTTTGCCGCGAAATTCTCCCCCCCTCACGGCTCATAGAAAACATATAAAGAGAAGGCTTCAGAAGCTGAAAATAACGGAGTGGGTGTTCTAAAACTTTAGCGATTTAACAGTTAGGACAATTTTAAGATTTGTTTTATAAAAAAGGTTACATGGTATAACTTTAAGTACTTTTTCCACCACTGTGCATGTTTTTGTAATTCAAATGTTTATTTATTTTGGAAAGTTTCCAGAATGTCTGGGCTTAAAGAGTGATAAGAGTAAATGATTAAAATTACATCATACGAACATATCGTCGTTGTCGGGTGAAAACCTTGTATGTCCAAAACGTTCGTTTTGCATTTATCATTTTAATAATGATTTAAACTAGTGAAAACAGCCGATCTACAAGCACACAAGGCGTTGTGTGCTTGTAGATCTGCTGTTTTCACTACTTTTGTGCGACGGCCTTGTATGATGAAACAGGGCTTTACTTTGCAAAAGAAAGTACAAATTTGAAACGTGGAGATACGAGGTTTCTGCCCGACAGCGACGATATGCTGGGCAGAGTGAATGGAGAAGAAAAAATAAAAGAGATATGGGATGGATTTTGGATTTATATGAACCTCAAATGAAAATGTGAAATGTGTTCCTATTTTTTTTTCTTGTTTCTTTTTATTTCTTGGACTAACTGTATTTTAACTTAAAGGTATATTCAGTGATTGTATTTCATTCAAATAAAAATATAATTGGTACATTTTCCATTAATTCTCCTCACTAGAATGTGTGCTGACCATATAAGGACTTCCACCATGGCCCGTGTTGCGAGCATAGCTAGATTCGGTTTTCAGAGGTGGCCAGCCAGTCCTCGACCAATCAGGGTAGAGTATGGCCGTAGTTATATCATGATGTTTAGTTATGATGGTCAAAATAAAGGTTTTGAGAACCGCTCTGAATTAAGAACGTCTGCTAAATGCCTAGATGATAAACTACTCATAAAATGCCACAGTCTCGTAGTAAATGAGTATCATACATATCCTGAAGCTGGAGACGTAGGCCTACCGATATTCAGTGATTGGGTCTAATGATCAAAACGAGAACATTATAATGGTGTAAAAAATCTATAAAAAACTAAACATTTCCACGCTGTATAAGGCCATGGAACAAGATGACCCCCGGCCACCTTCATTATCACTGAATACACCTTTAATTTTATGTTATGCTGCACAACTGTGCATGCACGCTGAATAATTAAGTGCCAGTCAGGCAGCTCCACGTGTACCAATATTTACAAGCGACCCACCTGACAGCTAAACAAGCCCAAGGGGGCTTATAATAAGCAGACATGGCAACGCTTGTTGGTGTGTACAGTGGGTGGCCCTGACGCGCTCCTGTCATTGGCTGGAGCTCTAAGTGGACTGAGCCTCGTGGGCATTTCTCACATGGTTGACCTGGTGACCTCCCAGGATGCCACGCACCTTGAAGTGTCATGATGGATGGACGGACCCGGGGGCAACGGTCAACCTTTCTCTAGGGGTTTTAGGTGTCTGAAAAGATGCATGAAAAAAATAACCAAAAAAAAATTACAGTATCTCATAAAATCCCTTAAAAATGTATAATCTCAGACTATGTTGTTTTCATGGGTTTTCATGTGTTTTCATGTGTGAGTGTCTGTGTGCGTGTGTGCGTGCGTGCAAAGTAATAGTGTGAAATTCAGGAAAATGTGCGCAAATCTTTGAATAGAATATATATCGTCACTGTCGGGCAGAAACCTTGTATATCCAAGTTTCAAATTTGTACGTCTTTTGGTAAAGCAAAGCCTTGCTTCATACAAGACTGTCACACAAAACTAGTGAAAACAGCCGATCTACAAGAACGCAACTCTGCTGTTTTCACTAGTTTAGTACATTAATAGATGATAAATACAAAATGAACGGTTTTGGACATACAAGGTTTCCACCCGACAACGACGATATATATATGGGTGGGTGACGTGACGTAACGTTTTCGCTGTCCTCGGTGTCAAACATGTATAAATAAAAAATATATTTGTCAAAAACCTTCTGAATATTGTGCAGGACATTAAGCTTTATGTGAACTTACTCAAGATTAAAACATTTCATTCCTCATTTCTTCAGAATTTTCAACCAAACATGGCAAAACTCATATGGTGTGACTGTCCTGACCTTGTTTCTCAAAGTGGGAACTTGAATAAAACTAAGAAAAAGAATTGCTAAAAATCATTTGAAAATGAATTTAGGCTAAAAAAATGTATATTTGTGAGCCTATATCTTTTCAAAGTCAAAGCATAATGTTTTCAGTCATTTCTGATCAAAAACATTTTGTCCCCCAAACCAAAATCATTTGGTGTGACACTAGTTTGGACAAATTAAACAGGCAATTATTTGGACACCTATTGGCTAGAGAGGTCCTTCTTCTGTAAGGCTATTCAGCCCTCCCAGCACAACTGCAAGACAGGTGTCTGAGGTGAGTTATGATTTTAACATTTTCATGAAATGCCATCTTGTTGAAACTTTGACAAACTCACCACTTTGGATGTCTGTTGGTGTGACACCTTTTCATTAAAAAAAGCTTAAGTTATTTGAAGTTTGGGTCATATTTCCATGTAGATCTAGGTTGCTTTGTTATAGCTAGCATGCTGTTAGCATGCTAATGTGTACATAGTAGCCTCAAGGTAAACCTAAATGCAGAAAACGTAATATGGTGTGACACTTAATCATAATGGTGTGACATGTCTGCTTGTCATGCCATATGACTTGATTGTCACACCATATGATTTATACTGTATTTAACTACAGATATAACAATAAATAACAAAGTTCCATGTTTCTTTTGTACATTTAAACATTTGTTTTAAACATTTTTACATAAAATGTAATTTAGCTTCATTCAGTGATACTTCAAATTCATCAGACAGAGCAGAAACCCCTTCACAGAAACCTTAACATATTGTTTCAATCTAAACAATATTTTCTCTTTGTCTTAAACTATACATTCCATTTTCTTTTGTCAGCTGGAAAATGACAAGTGCTGAGAGAACGAGAAAGTACAGGGAGAAACTAAACAATGACCCAGCAAGGAGAGAGGAGCCAAAGGGGCGAGACTGCATTTTCTACGAAGAGCAGGAGGTTGTCTGTGGCATAGCAGAACCGCAACAAGGCAGCCGGTTTGCTACCCTCACCAAATACGACTGGCTGATGTACAATACAGTCTAAATGTATAATCTAATCTGATCTAATACTTTTGTACTTTCACTCACTGGACTGGACAGTGGACAGTGTTAAGGTAGGACCCGAGACAAAACTAGCGAAAATAGCTGATCTACAAGCTCTCAACACGTTGTGCTGCGAGAGCTTGTAGATCAGCTATTTTCGGAGTTGCGCAACCCAGCACTCTTTAGCTAGTGGAGATGTGGTGTAATGTCATGATTCCTAATTACATTTGTTCAACACAAAATGCTGTGTTCAAGTTCAGGAGACTTCGGAAAAAAGCAATTTACCTGAATGCTGAGTTCTGTTTCCACTAATTGGTGTTAATAAAATGTTGCCTTGGCTCCAAGTGTGGCTATGCGCCTTATTGTCTCTTTAGGATCCTTCTGCCGTGGGCCGGCAGAAGACTTAGGTGTGCGTAGCATTCCTGTGCACATCCTCATCCTCCATCTACTACTACAATTCTTTCTTATCCCATGTTAATGCCCTACAATAATATCCTGTTCAGAAATATTAAGGCCATGTTATCCTGGGTAATTGTTTAATCAATCAGTAAAGTTCAGTACTCACTAATAGGTAGGTTAAAACACAGTTTGCTTTGACACATGAAGATATGATCATACGGTGTGACACTAAATCATTTGGTGTGACATTCCAAATAGTGAAAAATCATACCTTTATTAATGATTAAACCAAAAAAATGTTTATGGATTACATAGAGAATATTATCAGGAAGAGTCACAAATATTTGTGTAATTTTAGAGAAAGTTTTGACAGAATACATTTAAAATATGTTGTAAGATCATGAACATGGGCCTCACACAGAGTGTCGATTATGAAAAAAATATACAGATATAATTAATTTTCAAAAAACTATAGTGGATCACTGGTTAGTTATGATAAAGGACTTTGATAAAGTGAGTAACTTAAGAAAGATGTACTCCATTTTCATTTTATGAACAATTATTTTCATGTCACACCATATGACGATTTTAAGTACAACAAACTGCTGAATAAAGTCTGATTCCAATAAAATATCTAAAAACAAAATTTATTTCCATAAGGTTGAGAGTGAGTAGAACAAAAGTAAATAACTTTTATGCCTGCAATTTAAAGTTTTTTTAAAAACACATTTTTTGGGGCGTCACGTCACTGACCCATATACATGTATTCTTTTAAAGCGGACATTTTTAACTGAAAGCTTTTTTCTTGGGTACCTGGAACAAAATATTTTGAGGTGGGGGTCGGTGGCCAAATACATATCATACCTGTCTACATGTCAAAGTGTCCTTGGGCAAGACACTGAACCCTGAGTTGCTCCCGGTGAGCAGGTTGGTGCCTTGCATGGTTTCCACTGCCATCGGTGTATGAATGTGTGTGACACCTTCACACAACCACGCATAAAATGACTCGTCTTAGCTTATTCGTTGATGAAATGGTCAGTGAAAATTTGTATTTAGTTTTTATTCAGTTTTCTTCAGTGAAAATTTGTATTTAGTTTTTATTTAGTTTTCATCAGTGAAAAAAGTTAGTCGACGAACATTTTTAGTGTGCGAAATTAACGCTGCTCACGACATGTGGCAAACCTTTCACCAAATCTTAGCTCCCAAGAATAGGGAGGCATAGGGTTAAGTGAAAGGTCACTAGCCTGGAAACAGCCTGGGCAGCGGAGGATTATGAAAGTCCTGTACGTCTCATTACTCATTCGGGTAGGGTTAGGGTTAGGGAGAGTCGGACCAACACAACGTCAGAGTAATGAAACGTTGGAACAACGCTATACGCACCCCCTGGGCAGATTGGTTTGGCACTCCTCGGTTTTTTGAGCGGCGCTAACCTTTGTGTGTAGGTATGTTAGTATGTCAGTCCCGCAAAGCTGCATGGGCATTGGCCGAGCTTTGCGGGAAGCTTAATGAAATGGACTCATAAAAGGCCCTTTTTGGACATCCTAATCCGAAAATGGTCCGCTCCATTCCCATTGAAATGCAATGGCAGAATGCGCTTCTCAGCTGGCAACCATACTTTGGTGTGACCGTGCCCTAGAGTGTATTTCTACATTGTGGTATAGATACTTAAAGGAGTAGTTCACCACTTTTCAACCTGTCTTCATATAATAGGTCCTCACTAATGTTCATGATAAATAATCACAATTTTTTTCTATTCGGTCCAAGTCTCCTAGGAGAGCTGTGGGAAGTTCAGAATCCATCGTCTTGTGACATCATCATTTTCCAAAAAAAAAATGTAATCAATATTTTTGAAAAGAACATTTAGATTTGTATTATCGCGAGAACAATGGCTTCCACTTTAAAATTGCAACTTTTCAGGAATAGAAAGCCTGCAGTTTCTATAAGATGGATTGGCAATCGATGAGTTTGGGTTTCTGACCTGCCCACAGCCCTCCTTTGAGAGAAAAAAATAAATAAATAAAATAAGCTATTTTTGAGTGAGGACCAATTATATGAACATAGGTTGAAAAGTGGTGGAGTGTGCCCCTTTAAGTAAAACATTTTATTTCAGTAATTCTTCCACCACTGTCCTGCAGACAGACAGTCACGCCCTGTTTGTCTTGGATTACTAGCTGTCACTTCTGGATGCTCAAAGAACACTTTGTCGCAGCGTTGGAAAGGAACCAAGAGATTTAGACTTGAGCACTCCATTCCACATTATGGTGGCAGAGTATTGAATGAGAACTTCCCCATTCTATATTTGGGTGGTACCAGATCATTGTCGCTCCCTCTAGTGTTGTGGCTGTGTCCCTCTCTGTGGAGAAGTATTATAGTCAGACAGGTATGAGGGTATTGAGGGCACTGTCCCCTTCATTGCATCTTAGATATCAATCCCTTTTCTATTTGCTTAACCCCGTCTACTACCCTGCTGGTTATTATGTTGGTAAATTACAGTAAAATAACTACCAATGCAAAATTGAACAAAATGGTCACTTTAAAAAGGTATTATAATTATATTTTAGGTATATGTAATTATATATTATATGTACTTCTTCTTAAAGTAAATATATCATGCCTGTTGCTAAGGTATGGCAACATGACTGGTGTCTTGCACAATGCACGCGCGCCTTCTGAACTGACGCCACTGGTCAGTGGTCACATGATCCAGATAACAGTATAGGCCTATACGTAATTATAAGTGTAACAACAACCATCCTCCCATCCATCAGCATGACACAGACCACAACCATATTGCACCATAGAAAGCTAAAGAAAGAACACATCAGCACATCATTACCATCCTCCCAGATGGAGATGGGCCTGTCAACTGTCCCCCGAAATTAGCTGGGTCATGGGCCTACAAGGTTTGTTTTTACTCAAGTACCGGAGTTGAGTATACGTGGTCCTTCTCCTTCACTGCAGGTTGTCAAATATCAGCATTCGTAAAAGCGGCTGGCAGACGGTAGTGCAGAGCAAGGAGTGCTTGTTGTGTAAGAAGTGAGAGCACAGGTTCTGTCAGTGGATTTGGGCTCTTATAGGTTTCAGAGTCTATCAGTTCCGGATGCAAAAAGAACACATTGTCAAATAACAGCGAGGACAATTATACCGGACACTTTTCAAGTGGTGGAAGTACATTTGCTCAAGTATTGTGCTTGAGGACAATTTTTAGTTACTTTTACTTTACTTGAGTATTTCAATACTTTATACTTACTTATACTTCACTAGATAATATTGTACTTTTTACTCTACAATTACTTTACCAATTAAACCCTATTTTTATACTTTGTCTGTTTGAAAATAGCCGATCTGCAAGCCCGCAACGATGATGCGTTGTGAGCGCGTAGATTGAAGAAAGGTGAAATAGGACTTTAATTATATTGTTATACCAATACTTTTGCCCAAGTAAAAATGGACGTTTGCTCGTAACAGAGTATTTTTCCACGTTGTGGTATCGTGATACTTTTACCCACGCAAAGTCCGCTGTTGTTGTTTGTGCTGACCAGGAGTTGTTGTGTAAGAAGTTAAGTGTCGCAGGCTGCCTGTCATCTAGGGATTTGGGGGCTATTGGGTTTCAGAGGGCCCGTGTGGGGTACCGTCCGTCCCGTCCCGTCCGTACACGGAGTACAGTGGCGTTGGGTTTCCATCACCATGGGCAGGGGCGTCACATCAAATTCTGGGCCCTGGGTACAAGGATTCACTGTGGGCCCCCCATGAATGTTAACTATTGAAAAATAGCAGATATACAAGCTCACACAAGTTTGTAGATCTGCTATTTTTGAAAAAAAAGGTGAAAATGTGTGCAAGAAACCTATGTTTCCATGTCAGTGATGCTCAAACTTTTTCATGTCAAGGACCCCCCCCAAAAAAAATTATATGAATTTGGCCACGGACCCCCGTCTCAAAATATTTAGTTCCAGGGACCATCCCGCCAGAAGCAAAGTTTGAGTTACAAATGTTCGCTTAAAAAATACATATTCAAAGATTTGCACACATTTTCACGACTTTTCAAAAATAGCAGATCTACAAGCTTGCAGTGCCGCGCTGTGAGCTTGTAGATCTGCTATTTTTCAATAGCTAAAGTTACTAGGGCCCCTCCACCTTGGGCCCTAGTAACTCAGTCCCACTTTGCTCCCCCTTGTGACGCCCCTGACCATGGGAGGAGGAGGGGGAAACGATGAATTGGCTGGCATGTGTGAGGGCGTAGAGCGGGGCCGGGCTTATTACCGTGCTGCAGCTGGGGTATGGTTGCCTGTCAGGGGGTCGCCTTACAGCTTTTGACTGATGGGGCCTTTTACCTTTCCTGGACGACGGCGACCGGTAGACCATAACAACAGAACACACACCTCGGTATATTATGTGGCAAGGAAGTCATGGAAAAAAGACCTGTACTAACGTTTGTTTTACTTAAAGGAGTAGTTCACCCCCAAAATGACTTTTTTTCTATTGATTACTCACGCCATGGAGACTTGAGTTCAATAATTGCGACCGTAGGTCGCATTTACTATCAAAAGCTCCAGGGGCTGTCTGTCAGTCCGTCAGTCCGTCAGTCAGTCACACTTTTGCCCTGCTCATATCTCCACAACCGTTGCCCCGATCCATGCCACAATTTCCACACAAACTCCTTGCCTGCCAAACTACAACCTCCAAGGATCCCCGGAGTTCCAGGGACCCCCAGGTCCCTGGGGGACCCCCAGGTGTAAAAACATTACCACATACACGTCACACTTTCCCCCTACTCATATCTCGGCCACCGTTGCCCCGATCCATGCCAAAATTTCCACACAAACTCCTTGCCTGCCAAACTACAACCTCCAAGGACCCCCGGAGTTCCAGGGACCCCCAGGTCCCTGGGGGACCCCCAGGTGTAAAAAAAATACCAAATGTGCAAAAATGACCAAATGACCACCCCCACGGGGCTGCTCACGGGGAATTCCCGGGGACCACCCACTCCTGGTACTCCAGAACGGATGCAAAAGTGGTGGCGCCCCCAGTGGAGGACCCCCTCCACTGCAGCTCACATAAAATGCCCTAACTCGGCCTAGGAGCGTCCGGGAGAGCCGGGGCCGGTACCTATTCGTCCGCCAAGGCAACGCGGAGACCCCACCCCTCATTTCTCACATGGCCCTCTTCTAGCGAGACCTACGGTCGCTTATCTCCCGATTAGGGAGTCTTACTGGTATGTATTCTTTTTTGTTGCATTCCTAAGCCAATAATTTGATTATAGTAAATTGACCCCCATTGATTCCGGATGGATGAAGACCGTAATGCATTTGGGTCCCCATCAGGAATCAATGGGGGAAGATTTACTAGAGCCAATCAATTTTGTGTCTTATGAATGTGACAAATACAAGATATTATATGGAACTCAAGTCTCCATGGCATGACTAATCAATAGGGAAAAAAGTCATTTTGGGGGTGAACTACTCCTTTTAGTGAAAGTATCAATACTGCAATGTTTTACTCTGTTATGGCACGGTCACACCTCACTTGTATCTGCGGATTCTGTGTTTTTGCAACCGCTCCATTCCTATTGAAATGCATTGGCAGAACCCGCTCTCACAGGTAGAATAAAAGTCCGGAATACGATATTTACTTGATTAAAAGTAGAAAGGTATTGGTATCAAAATAAGTACCAAAAGTAGAAAGTAGCCTACTCATTATGCAAAATGTCCAGTTTAACAAGTTTTCAAATGCACAATCTATGTAAAGCGCTTTGGATAAAAGCGCTATATAAATGTACCATTTAAATGCACCATTTACTGAAAATTGGAAATGCTCCAGGTAAAGTAAAAAATGACTCAACATTTTAATTACTGTAAGTACAGTACTTAAGTAAAAGTACTTTAGTTACTTTACACCAGTGGTGTAACTTTTTCACCCACAAAATAATCATATTTGAACTGGGGACCCCCCACTCTGACGAGCAAGAGTAAGAGTTGAGGCATTACATTTTGTAGCCTATAACACGGTTCTATTATGAAAATAGTAGATCTACATGCTCACAACGCCTCAAGTTTCACACTTTCAGTAACATTTTACAATTTGGCCAATGTTTAATTTGTCATTTTAGAGGTATTAAAAAGTCCTTAAATTGTGCAGATACCCTCAATCCATACATTTAAACTTCATGTTGGTTTGTTTACTGTTGAGTGAGAAAACAATGTTGCACATTAAGTTAATCATTTGGGGACATCCAAAAAATAATTTGGAGACCCCCCTGGGGGTCCCGACCCACAGGTTGAGAACCACTACACCACTGCAGCATGGCGATGGGGATCTGGTCTGTACTGTGTGTTAGGGTTGTTTTATCACTTTTATGATGGTGCTGTGGTCTCTGTGTGGAGTCTATACTGTGTGTTATGATTGTTTTAGGAGTGCTTGTCGAGGTGTCTGCTGTGTTGTTGTCAGGAGTAAATAATAAAGCTCCAAGTCCTGGCTGAATGTTAACAAAAGTTCTATTAAAGAACTAAAGACAGCTTTGACACAGACTTGACTTGCCTTGTCTTTAAAGTCTGTGTCAAAGCAAGGTGGAAAGTCAAGCATGCAATTCGACAAGGCGCCACTTTAAGATCACTAGCCTCCACTTGAGTCATCCCTTGCAGCCAGTGAGGAGAACGATTTAGATCAGTTTTCTTTTCAGGCCAAAGACCCCTTAGCTCAGAGAGAGTTGAAGCAGGGACCCCTTAGCTGAGAGAGAGATGAAGCAGGGACCCCTTAGCTGAGAGAGAGTTGAAGCAGGGACCCCTTAGCTGAGAGAGAGATGAAGCAGGGACCCCTTAGCTGAGAGAGAGATGAAGCAGGGACCCCTTAGCTGAGAGAGAGATGAAGCAGGGACCCCTTAGCTGAGAGAAAGAGGAAGCATGGGGACCCCTTAACTGAGAGAAAGATGAAGCAGGGACCCCCACTAGATATTGCATAACACTGTGTTGCAGATTAAACTTTTTAATGGATTCATATACTTGTTTGACAGTACTATCATCAGTGTTTATGTGTGTTTTCACTTAAACCCTCAATACTTTGTAAACTTGACCTTTGGCTATGTACTTGGTCTGCTCTTTCCCCCCATCTACTGTACATCAAACCGCTTTGCCGAAAGTACTGTAGCCAATCAAGGTTCCTGTCATACAACGATTTGGCAGCCCCCTCCCGTGCAGTAAGTCTGAGGACTGGCCTTTTTGTGTTACTTACCACCACGCTATGACTTCTCTTGTGTAAACTGTAAATATCCTCTTAGATCATCAACATTTATATGCAATGGATCACACACAGTGGCAGGAGTCGCTTGATTCTAGAACAAGTCCGAGGACCCCATAGGGGTCCCGGACCCCCTGTTGAGGATCGATGATATTTAGATTATTTAATCAGCTCTCCACAATACCTGTTGAAAAGCAAAAGCATTCCATCATTTGAGAAAGGAGTTTTGACACCCAAACCTTCCTCACAATGTGGACTGGTTGTAAGGCAATGGTTCTCAAAGTGGGTTCTGGGGACCCCCAGGGGTCCTTGAGGGGGTTCCAGGGGGGTCTTAGCTAAATGTCTATCAGGAGACCACAAGGGGAGGTAAGTGTTAATGGTTTAAAAAATAATTGATTCAGCAATGCATCGCGATTTGAATTTGAATCGTTACATGGTGAATCGTAATCGATGCACACCGCTAGTAAATGTAAATTGCATTTGTTGATGGCATGCATTATTGTGTTAATCTTTTAATGTTGATAATTGGACCACAATGGAAACAAGTCCCCATGCAGGACTTTTTTGTGTTATCCTTCTATAGCCTTAATGTCTGACGTGTGCTATTTACAGAATCAGAATCATCTTTACTGTCACATCACAGGTTTACAGGCGTGGGTGAAATTAGTTTTTGTGCGGCAAAGGGGGAAAAGGAGATCAATAAAAACAAAAAAAATGATCAACATATTTGTTTGGTTTCATTGATCTTCTCTTCCCCCTTTCATCCTCCTTCCACTTCTGACTAAAGTATTCAATCAGTCAAATCAAGCCCTCTTTCCGTTGCGGTACTTGTGTAAAGGTATTCTGAAGGCCAGACATGTACACCAACCAGGCGTGGCTCTTCACGCATGCATTCCTTCATTGCGTTGTTGTTGTTGTCAGATCCATGATGGATGCATCTGGTGTTTGTCCAAAACAGTCAAAGTAATTGCAGCGACAACCGTTTAAAATATTTAAGCGGGCTGTTCATTCGTTTGAACGCAAATGAATGGCTCCGGCGTCGGGTTTCAAAAACACACAGCTAGCCCGCCTTAAAGCACCCCACCCCTCACACCCCACCCCCCGGCTGCGGATGAAAATGTTCCATGAGGGTGATACTCAGTTCTCTCCTCAGCCCAGGGACGTGCAGAGAATGCTAGAGGCAGGGGCTGACATTTCTAAAAAGGGCCTTTTGGTGAAAATATCGAAAATAGCACACCTCCAAGCTCACAACACGTCGAGCATGGAGGTTGGCTATTTTCGGTGCTTGATACCACACTGAACTAAGCATATTCAATCAATACTGGAGATGTGGTGTAACGGCATAGATTTCTACACAGAGAGGGCAATTCTTTCAACATAAAGTGTAGTCTTTTTGAGTCATGAAACTACAACGTTACGTCATTCCTCGCGGTGAAGAGCTTTCCACCGTGAGTCCCGACACATCTCTCTGTTTTTACTATCAGACAGACAGGCTCTTCACCCCGTTCATTGATTGGTCGACCTGGACCAGTCAGTCACGGTGAATAGGACTTCACCGTGACTGACTATGATGGCCTCCACTTATTTTCTGACTTGAGGTGGTAGCTCTTCACCGCAGACTCTGATCGAGGCTTAAGATGCTGCATTCAAGTTCAGGAGAGTTTGTACAAGGCCATTCTCTTGAATGCTGCATTCAAGGTATATGGCATGGAAAGGGGGGCGTTTGCATTTCTTTCACCATAGTAAAAACGGCATTCATGGTTCTGGAGAGGGTACTTTTTACAGGTGGATAAAAGGGCAGGGGCTCAAGCCCCCTTTGATGTCTATGTGTGCACGTGGCTGCCTAAGCCCCTCTGGGTGACAGCAGAGGGACATGAGTGGACATGAGGGAGGGAGCAGGGAAGGTCTTCTTCCCTGCATCAGGGACATGAGGGGACACCGGGGAGGGTCTTCAGTGCACTGCGGGGACATGAGGGGACACCGGGGGACACAAGGGAAGAAAGAGGGTGTTTCACTGCAGCCCAGTTTCCAGCCCAGTGCACATCAGAAGCAGATGGAGGGAGTCAGGGTCTCCTTGGTGAATTCTACTGTAGCTTCCATTCATGCTGGCAAACATACAGTGGTGGGAAAAGAACTCACATTTTATACTTAGTAAAAGTATCACTACTGCGATGTAGAAATACTCTGTTAGGGCAACTCGGGCAACTCGGGCATGGCATGAATAGACCTCAGATAATATAGCTCGGGCAACTCGGGGGGTGGCATTGATTGTGTTAAGTACAGTACTTGAGTAAATGTACTTAGTTACTTTACACCACTGCAAATATACTTGTTTTTTTTAACTCCACTTTTACTCTTCTCCGTTATGTTTTGAATGCTCAGTGTTTTTCAAGTCGTGGTTCCCTTTGATCCCAGAAGCACGGAAATCTACTCACCGAAACTCAAGCTTTTATCTCCGTTCATTGAGCACCTTTCAACTGTCAATCTCTGAGAGTGAGGGTCACATGTGTGGGAGGGAATGCATGCTGTATGTACAGTATGTGTGCAAAAACACCATAAGTGCACTGCAAACACCGTGACAATTCAAGTGCACTGCAAACACTGTGACAATTCAATTTATGCATGCAAACTGAGCCAGAGGCTCGATAAGCATCATGCTTCTTCTCCCTGTCCCTTTTTTCCAGCATCTTGGACACCCTATTATGTCAAATGGACTTCACAACCTGTGCCTTGCACTTTTTGACATTATGCCTTATTTCTAAATGCACAGATGTACATAACACCGAAACAAAAGTGATGAATAAACTGAGCTGAACCTACTGGTGACTTATCTTCCCACCATGTTTCACTGTGCTGTCTCTCAGATGTCACAGCATTAGCAGTGTGTTATGTCAACACAAAGAGGCACGCTAGGCTAATTAGACGCTGCTTCTCATTGGTTGGGTTTCATCACGTTTGTCAGGTGGAAACCTCATACTTTTGTATGATGAAGTATGGGGCATTACATAACATAATACGTTGAAATATGGAGAGCCTACCAAGTTTCTGCCTGTCAATGATTTACTCTTTTTTTGTTTGTTTTGTTTGTTTTTTACTTAATGGGAAAATGAAAATAAATTAAATTACATTTTAAAAAGTAATTTTAAGGGTAAAGAGTAATTTTAAAATATAGTAAACGTCATTATTTATTTATTAATACAATCGTCAACCATTTTCTATTTTCTTTTTAAAGTTTCTGAAATAGACAAAAAATAAATAGCTCATCTACAAGCATTGAGAGTTTGTTGCCATTTTAGCCATGTTTATTTATAGGATATAATGTTAACTTTATGATTAATCCTGAAGTTGCTCGTAACATCGTACTTCTTGGAAATAATAATATGCAAGAACAAGTGACAAGTGCATGCTGACATCTGCCCCTGTCATAAATTCCATTAAAAACTTTTTTTCCCCTTTTTTTCAAATAAACTCCTTCCAGGCCTCCACCCGTTGTTCCATTTACAGTTACAGTGAAGCTCAATTCATCGTCTCCGTCGGGTGGAAACCTGTCCAAAACTAAACGTCAAAACTAACAGGCTCAAAACGCGCCTCTTCGCACCACTTTTTGAGCTTGCGGATCTGGCTACTTTTGATCGCTTTTGTGTGACACTTGCAGTATGGGCTGTTCATTTGGCGGAAAAAAACTCAAATATTAGAACTGGTTGAGACAAGCTTGATAAAACCAGACAGACATTACAGGAAGTAATCAAAATGTACATGTTGAGGGAAAAAGTCAATATTCTTTAAATACCTGAAATGCATTCCAAGGATGGTACCAAACTGGTATTCTGTTCATTTGGCGGAAAAAAACACAAAAAGTTAGAATATGGAAGTGTTTTCTGCACCGACAGCGACAATATCATACACTGTCACACCACAGAGTTGCTGGCCAACAAGTTGAGTTCTTTTTGGCGAGCAGCGGTGTGACAGGGTGTAAATTAGGAATGAGTGTGAGAGACGCTGCATATCAATGAAGGCACATGGAGCATCATTGTGGTGAAATATTGATGCTACTCTGTGTGCTCTGAATGAATAGGCACAATCGAGCTCCAATTTCCTTCATTTTATGTAACCTGAATGAAAAATGACAAAGATCGATGATGAGCTGCTTCTTTTTAACTGGTATTTAATTGTGTGAGGATGGTTGATTTACCCTTTCATGTGTGACTTAACCACTTCTTAAACCCCACAAGTACCTTGGTTTTGTTGTATGTCAAATGGGCCGAAATAGCGGATCTACAATCTCGCGACATGCTTTGTTGCAACGCATTTAGCAGAATGTTCATCTATTTTTGTCCATTATGACAGAACAGTGTAAGCTGTGTGATTCTGGAAAAACAAATATTTATATATCCACCTGTAAATATACTTTCACTGCTCCTAGTATTGATGATTTCTTGTCTCACCCACATAAGGGTATTTCGGGGCTCGGCAGAAATCCGCCATTCCTTCACCGGGTGGGTTAATTTGTTTCGTCATAGCATAACATATGGTGAAGTATTGTAGTGCAGTGATTGCAGCAACCACCTGCCTGGTGAAAAATGAAAACGGGACTGCCAAATATTCGAAACTTTCCGCGACGCTGCCATTAATCATATTCTTCGAGGCACCCGTCCAGTTTTTGCCGGGTCAAACAAGGGAATCACGTGATTCCCTTCCTCTATATGCTCATACAAGGACATGCCGTATATGTGTAGGCAGAAGAATATGTTTTGATGAATTCAATGCACCACAATGGAAACAAGCCCTCAGGGCTTTTTGTGTTATCCTTTTAGCATTAGGCTATAATTGTGCAACTGTAAACTCTGTACCTTTTACAAACTGACTGAACATGAACATATCATTTTAATGCCATGTTGAAACGCTGAAACTCATGAAATGTGAGATTTCATATAGCGAGATGTCACAAGTTAAAACCACATGTTTAGCGCTGATGTTTTCTGCATTTTTATTGAATATATTATATTTTCTTCTTTAATCGACATTGCACATATTCCATTTTCAATCACATCTCATATTGCTGCCTACAAAATGTTTTATGAATGTAGAAAATCCAAAAGTCAGAAGGTTTTTTTTGTTTTTTACCAAAAAAAAAAAAAAAAAAAAAAAAAAACGACAAAAAGAATATAATATAATAAAGAAAGAATAAAAGAAAGGGAGGATAAATAGAGGTTCAGAGGGGAGGAGCTCTGCGGATACAGATGAGAGGAGAGGAGAACAGATCGTACCTTGGAGGAGAAACCAATAGGGACCCAGCTCAGACAGGTATAGGTTAGGGACCAATAGAAACACAGCTCAGGTAGGTCGGGAGACGGGGACCAATAGAAACACAGCTCATGTAGGTTGGGAACCAATAGGAACACAGCTCAGGTAGGTCGGGGACCAATAGGAACACAGCTCAAGGTACTGAAGGTCAGGATGCATTTCTCCATAAAACAAAGCATCATGCAGAAGGAAAGCAAGGCTGGCCATAAAAACTCACAACAACAACAACAACCTGGGCAACAGGTGAAATATTTAATTTTACACGTTTGTTAAAGAATTACTGTCAATTTTACTGAACTGCTGATCGCACCCCTCTCCCCGTTGATGAACTGAACATAGGACCAAAATGGAAACAAGTCCCCAGGACGTTATCCTTTTAGCCTAAATGTCTGAACTGTACCACGTGCTCTTTTACATTTCTGAATAATAAAGTATTCAATCTTATCACAAAAAAAAAAAAAAACGCTGTGAATGGCTTTCCACAGATATAATTCACAACTTTTTTTAATTTCCCTAAGAACCCCAGTTTGATGTATATTTTATAATCATTTTGAGACCCCGGTCGTTTACACTGTAAAATCCCCAGTGGTACGTTAACTCTGAGGTCCATTTGGTTCCACTTGTACGCTCTCAAGAGTTACAGGCCTATAAGGGTAAAATGTTTACCCCCTAGTAATGATGGCGACCTTAAAATAATTGGAAAGCAGACACACTATACTGTAACACTGTAACTAAAGATCTTAAATCCGCCACTCCCTGAAGAAGCATTGCTGTAGTGGATATGCATCTATCTACCCTGCATGGATGCAATGCAGCATCTATACTGCAGTGTGTTGCAACGCAGCAGCATAAAGCGCAATACATACAGTACATACTCCTTAATTCCCACGCCTGGGGAAAAAAATCTCCTTGCTTTCGGAAAGGCTTTCCTAAACTATAGTCCGGCGAGTCGGGGGGACATCTGGAAGTGCATGGGTTTCCGAAGACAAGCAATCTGATCGACCGTCCTTTCTGAAGCTCGGAACGGCGTTGATTTGTTTGTTATGTCACGTCCCTTTCCGCAGGAAACGTTTGGGTCATGGGAAGGAGTGTGTGTATTGTACGTTTAACACGCATGCAGGAAGTAGGACGTCGTCGACATACATGGACAAATACCTGCCGACAGGTGAGACAGAACTTGTGTTGTGTTGATGTGGGATTACACACGACACTGACATGAATAAAGGTTGTTTGCATCATGATGAAAAAAGGTTGTTTTTTTCTGAGCTTCCACATCATGTAAAGAAGGCTTCCATCCATCTGCATGAATGATGTATGAATTATACAAAGGTCTTTACCAGTAAGACTCCCTAATCGGGAGATAAGCGACCGTCAGGTCACATGTATACACAAAGAGGGCTGTAACTGCCATTGCTTCCTAGTTGTGTGGGCAATATTATTATTATTAATTCTGAACATTGAAGAGAACTTAATCCATCGCAGTTGGCTTGCTGAAAACAACAGATCTACAAGCTAGCCATGTCTCCTTAATAAAGTTTGATTGATTGATTGATTGATTGATTGATTGATTGATTGATTGATTGATTGATTGACACACACCACTAATGCATCCACATGCATGAACATTAAAGCAGTGGTTCTCAAAGTGGGGTCCTTGGGGGGGTCCCCAGCAAAAGAAGTAAAAAAAAAAAAAAAAAAAAGGCCAGGGGGTTCAGTGTTTGGAGGAATATATTTGGTGTGGTGGGGATCAAACCTGTGGACCTTCAGGTACAGTACAGGGCCAGGCAGTATGTGTGCTCCTCCTCCATTGTGCTCCGGGTTTGTGCAATAGTATTTATTTGGCATATTTTGTGCTCCGACTACACTGCCGAATCCTTGGGTGTTAATTTGAACCAAGAGGGGTCAACAACAGGTGCATTCTTCACACACTCTCAGAGTGCTTTCCTGGGGGTGTGAGTCTATTATCTTCAAAACTAATGCCTAATTTAAGCTCCGTCCTCGACGGTGTTGTGGGCCGAAATATTTATGCTATTTTCTTCACATTGCCACAGATGTGAGACGAAGTATAAACTAGGCTTATGAAGCATCATGGCAACGATGCCAGTCATAAAACGAGGGCTTGTCATCAATCAATCAATTCCAATTTGTGTTTGAATCATCAGACGCCACACGTTGGAACCACATTTTGAGTTCCCAGCGACATGCAGCGTAACATAAATCCCGTGAGGAGAAGTGGATTGGTTAAAGTTTATCAGCGTTGCTGGGAACCCAAAACGTCAATCATTCAATCTCAAGGCCTGCTGGAAAGGGGGTGGGGGTGTCTCCTACTGCAGGGGTTTTCAAAGTGGGTAACGGGGCACCCTGGGGTGCCGCGATGGCAGTCCAGTGGTGCCGCGAGATCATTGATAATATTTGGAATTTATTTGGACACTTGAAAAAATATTTAGTATAATTTTAAACTTGAAGTAGGCCAACAAAGTTATCTTCAATCAGTTCTAACCAAAATGGATATTATCTCAACGTTTTCCTCGCAACATAATCACTAAAATGTCATTACTGTCAGGCAGAAACTTCTGTCGCACAAAACTAGTGAAAACAGCCGATCTGTGTGCTTGTAGATCGGCTGTTTAGTACATTTTATAGATGATAAATACTAAACGGTTTTGGACATACAAGGTTTCCACCCGACAACGATGATATGCTATAAATATAAGGTGCTGGGAGTGAAAATTATAATGTAGGGGTGCCTCGGATTAAAAAACATATTTATGGGGTGCCCTGAGACGAAAAAGTTTGGGAACCCCTGTCCTACTGGCTGGGGTCCTGTCAGCAGGGAGGGTGTTGTTGAAGGAGTAGAATGGAGGCGCTACATCCTCTCGGTGGGGGCTCCTCACTTGCAGGTATGCCAGTAAGGTACAACAGTGCAGTGGCAACACAGAAATGTGGGGTGACACTGGTGAGGATTACTTGGCATAATAATGACTAAATTGGGACACAAAGTGGTAAAAATGATAATAATAATCATAAATTAGGACTTGTGCAGATTCTGTAAACGTCCCTGCCTTCATGATGCTTTAAACATCGTTGATCCTACAACTGATTGTACAGAAATAAATAATATCTTCATCGCTGATTGTGATCTGCCGCTTCAGTGACATCAGTGAGTAGTTTTGTGACTTAAGGCTTGATTGTTGGAATGATATTCTTCTCATAACCACTTACAGTAAGCCCGCCTACTGTATTCCAACGACTGTGTTTTTTTTTTGTCCATAAGGTGTACAACAAAAGAAGGGTTTCACCGTTGCAAGTAAAGTTGATAACTCAAGGCTAGGTTTTTACAAAGCTTCTTAGTTTGGTGTTTTATCTGATTGTTAACTTATTTTGATTTTTCTATAATAATTAATCCCACAACGGAAATTAAGTTTCAGCTCACCCAGCTCAGCTGATGGTTGGGTAACCTGGATGTTAACTTGTTAGCTTGATGTTAGCTTGTAGTTATGTTGTTCTTAGCTTGTTATTTGCTTGATAAAGCTTGTAGTTAGCTAGATTAAGGTTGTTGTTAAACTTGTTGTTCACTTGATGTTACTGTGTTGTTAGCTTGTTCGCTTCTTGTTAACTAGTTGTTAGCTTGCTGTTAACTAGTTGTTAGCTTGCTGTTAACTTGTTGTTAGCTTGTTTGTTCTTATAGCTTGATGTTAGCATTTTGTTAGCTTGTTAACTTGTTAGCATGATGCTAGCTTGCCGTTAACCTCGTGTCACTGGTTTTAATTCTTTCTGACTAATTAAGTAGTAAATCAATCAATCAATCATTCAATCAAAAACTAAACTAATAAACTACTCGTTGAATCTGGTCGAGGATAATCAATTTAGAGGTGCACGTTTTTGATTTCCACCATGGTTTCCGCTTGTCTCATGATAATGCAAGTTACATTATCCACTCTACTTTATTTGATACGTGAACTCATTGTGTTTCTGCTGTGATCTGAATTTGTGGGCAGGATTATCAGATGATCCTAGCATAGAGATGATTATAATTATATTCACATGAAAAATGCATTGAAAGCATCTTAAAAGGCATCATTGTAAGGACAATGTACCGTATTTGTACGAGATGTAAGGTCCATCTCTACTTCTGCAACTTCGGGGTCATTTTAATGTCCTTATTAACCTCTCATCACTGAATTCAGCGTTCTATTATTTTTGAATTGTGACCTCGCTGTCTAATCAAAGACTTTATTTTGTGACATATCCAACAGGGCAGAACAAACACGCAATGTAATTTGCAGCTAAATAAAAACATTGCTCTCAAGAATGTTTCTGAAAGCATTTGAAGCGAGAAATGCAGTAACAGCATATTGATTCTATTTCACCAACACTTCCCGTTGTTTTCCGAGGCAACGCGTTGTACTGACTGGACGCACATGGAATGAATTAATGGGATACTTTCATTCCCGTGAGCAATGAAATCCTTCGTTTTGCGGTTACTTTCGGGTCCATTTATTCATTTATTTATTAAGTAGCCATGTTATAAGCTAGACATATCCCTTGCATATCGCTTAAGGTTGTGCTGAAAAGTTGACTCCAGTGATGTCACGACTCACATCCATGAATGTGAAAAAACTACAGTCGTTTTTAGCAGCTTGCCAGAGCTGCTCTGCGTACGAACACACAGAGGAATGTGGGCGTTTCCTTCCTTCATATATGTGGCCAAAGACGTTAACAGATTTTAAAGTTGCAACATACAAATTAATAGATCTCATAGAATGAACTTCGCTGTCTCTGAAACAGTGTTCAAAGGAATTTCATATGTTATTTAATACTGCAGTTTTTATTGTTTAGCTTGCCGCAAGCTGCTATAAATTATGACTGTCTTTTTTTTTTTTTTTTTTCTTTTTTTAGCTGCTATACCCTTGAAGAGGGGGGGGGGGGGGAGAAAATGGTGATTGGTGTTAATGGCGGACATAATGGGCTGTGCCGTGCCAGGCCGGTACTCATGCACCCACAAGATGCATCATGGGAATCGTAGGAGCAAAGAGCAAGGCCCCAAACAGACAGAAAAGGTGATTTGTAAAATGTTGTTTCGATAACCTTGACAGTCAACAGAATGATAAGTGTCCCTTTAACACACTTTATAATCCTCCTCCCTGTGCAAAGAGCATATCGCCTCTGTCAGGTGGAAATGTCCAAAACTGTCCATGATTTTCAGGATTCAAATTCAAAAGCATCAAAATTAGCAGATATACAAGCTCTAAATGGATTGCTTCTCACCTTTTGATGCTTTTGTATGATGCTTCTGTGTGATCAAGTAGGGGCATCAATTTACAAAAAAAAAAAAAAAAAGTTAGAATACTTTGTGGTTTCAGAAATAAGTGGTTTCTGCCCCGAAAGTGACGATTCCCTCCTTTTCCTCTGTGAACAGGTTGGATTTAACAGGACGTTCTGACACTGACATTAAGGGAACTCTAAATCTAGAAACAAACAAAAGGGCAACAATGCTTGACGTTGGATATTATGAGGGATAACATGTGAACATAGTGCACCGTACCCTTTAACTCAGGGCCCTATTTTGAGTGTCTTAAGTACCAGGTCTGAGGCTGGACTCACACATATGCGTGAAACATCTTCTCCGTATCGTCTGAGAATGGCCACTGCGGGCGCCGTACTAATGCATTGTCAATGGAAGGTTGTTTGGTTTTTTGTCGTTGCCGTGTCTCTAGCTCAACCACAGGCTGTCTTTTGGCCAGGAGACACGGCAACGACAAAACACCAAACAACCTTCCATTGACAATGCATTAGTACGGCGCCCCCAGTGGCCATTCTCAGACGATACGGAGAAGATGTTTCACGCAAATGTCTGTACGGCGCCTTATGACTTAACGTAAGATGTGGAGGCGTGGCCAATGTTGTTTGGCTGTTTTGAGTGGTGAAAAAGCATTGGCCACTCCTCCAGGCAGGGACGTGCAGAGAATGTTTGAGAGGCAGGGGCTGAAATTTCTAAAAGGGCCCTTTTAGAGAAAATATCGAAAATTGCAGACCTCCAAGCTCACAACGCGTCGTGCTGTGATGCGTTGTGAGCTTGGAGGTCTGCAATTTTCAATGCTTGGTTTCTACGCAGAGAGGACAATTCTTTCAACATAAGATGCTGCGTTCAAGTTCAGCAGAGTTTAGACAAGGTAATTCTCTTGAAAGCTGCCTTCACCTATGGCATGGAAAGAGGACATTTGCAATTCTTTCACCATAGTAAAAACTGCATTCATGGTCTGGAGAGGGCACTTTTTTAAAGAAGGATAAAAGGGCAGGGGCTCAAGCCCCCTTTGATGTCTATGTGTGCACATGCCTGCCTCCAGGTCTTCAGTCAAGTCTTAAGACCTGCTACTTAAGACCAGAGGTGTCAATTGGGTATGGCAAGCTATGGCAGCTGCCATACCTTGGCTACAAGGGGGAAATAATAAAATGTACTTTCCATCGTGCCTGTTGCTAAGGTATGGCAACATGACTGGAGACACCAGTCATGTTGCCATACCTTAGCTTTTACTGAACTGACGCCACTGCTTAAGACACGCACAATGGGGCCCTCTTGTAAAATAATCAATCCCAAATCGGGTAAATCTTTACTCTCTCCACAGAATAAAATGAACACACTCACTACAATATACGCAAACCTGCCATCCCTAAAAGAAATTAAATAAAACTGGAGTCTATTTTAGAACCAACGTCACGATAATATGAATCTGTAATTCCATCCAGGGGTAACTTAGGGAAATCAAAATACTGGTCATAAAAAGGATGCTCCTGTAAGAGGACTTCTGTACTGTAACAGCCCCGTCGCATATGAAGCCCAAGAAGTAGTGTTAGAGTTTTCTGCAGGCAGTTTATATAAAACAGCCCAAACAACGACAGTGGAAATGGAAGATCTTCTTTTGGAGCAGCATTCATCACAACATAGATATGATTCACATGTGAACAGAGATAAAAACATAATCCTGATGATTATGGATAGGCTAATGGTCATAATAACAGCAAAAAAAATATATAATAATCTAAAAAAGTCTGAAATTATTTGCGAAACATCATAGGACACACAAGTATAAACGTCTGCGTTATTTACATATTTTTTTCTTCTCTTTGTTCTATTCTGTGTGCAACTATGTCACAACTTTTTTTTTTGTTTTTTTTCCAGAAGTTGTCCACAACGTATACAATAAACTCAGGGTTTCAACCTTTGGTTAATGTAATTTATCAAGGCTAGGTTAAAAAAATATAGAACAACAATGTCCATGTTTTACTTTGCATACAGTTAAACTTTAAAGTGGAATCATCAACAAAGCAGCTGGTCAGCTCTAGATTTGCATCTGAGACAAAAAACAAGAATTAAAGCCTGATTTATGTGCTGAGAATTGCGAGACGGTCGTCGGTCGCTCACAACGCCGTTAGGGTTGGGATCCGGAAGCGGAGGAATCGGGAGGAACCGGATCCACCGTTGAGGAACCGGGAATCTGGTTCCATCACATGTTGGAGCCGTTACCGGAACCCGTTTTATCAGAGCTGCTATGTGGACTTGATGTCTGCAATACAATTATAATACCAGTGGTTCTCAAACGTTTTAATTTCAAGGACCAACCACAACTCGGAATGGACCCTTATCTTATGGCCCTATCATAGATTCATAGTACAGTCTGGGGTGATAAGCTATCACCACGGTGTAGTCTTTTAAAGTCACGGTGAAGGGCTATCACCGTGAACCCTGACATCTCTCCTCTGTTTTTACCTTCAGACATCTCCCCATCACCCCGTTCACTGATTGGTCGATCTCGACCAATCAGTGTGCCCCCTGGTTTCAGAGGCACAGAGGTGCGGTGATAGGACTTCACCGTGAGTCATTGACTATGATGGCCTCCACTTGTTTTGACATTTTTAGGTGACCACCTAAAAGTTGAGGTGATAGCTCTTCACCTCGGACTACAATAAAGCCTTTACAGCAGTGGTCAGGGACGTGCTGGCCATTGGGAAAAGCGGGACAACTCCCGAACGGCCGGTTCATTCCCAGCCGGTCCAGGCCGGCCATTAGGAAAAAATTTAACTGTCTGCACAAAAGTAAAAATTTTACCATTTGCACAAAAGTAGTGAAAACAGCCGATCTACAAGCACACAACGCGTGCGAGGCGTTGTGTGCTTGTAGATCTGCTGTTTTCACTTTCACTTTTAAATGAGTGCCAATGAGGGCCTCTTCAATTCTTTTTCCCGGGCTGAATCAGGGGCCCAGCACGTCCCTGGCAGTGGTTCTCAAAGTGGATTCTATAGGGACTCTGTGGGTTCCTTTGGGGGTTGGGGGGGACTAAATTGACCCAAGTCTGTAAAGCCCCACTACGAGGCAGAACCAGAACTTTCCAGAACCTGAACCTTTTTTTGTTTCCATAGCGCACGGCCCGGTTTCAGACCAGGTTCTGGGAACCTTTTTTAGGTCCTGCTCATGTTGTTCTAAACTTGAGTTCTGGGAACCTATGGGTGGGGCCAGCAGCGCTGCTGCTCTTTTTTGGGACCTGGAGAACTGTCACAGTTAAGGGGAGACCTTGGCATTTGAAAGTTTGAGAAACCCTGCCTTATAGGGTCCATTTGGCTCCATATGAACACTCTCAGAGTTACAGACCTGTATGTAAGGTTTAATTTGGAACCCCCCCCATAGGAATCATTAAAGGGAACAGTTAAGGAACAGTTATCTATCTTGTCAATCAGCTGTTTTTGTGCGACGACCGCGTGCAACCGAGCATAAGTCAGGCTTTAAGGTATTTCATCTTTTTCGATTACTCTTGAGCATTCTTGAACTCCCAGGGAATTTCACCCTCTGTTAATCTTTGATAGAAGGTGAGATACAATGGTAGGTTTGTAGGTGTTTGGCGTGGTGCGTATGTGCCTGACATCTTTGCTTGGTGTATAAGTGGATGTTAATGCAAGAATAAAGACGATGTTCTTTTTCGGTCGGCAAAAGTCGGCGACCCGTTTAAGTCCACGTGTGACTCGTGATTCATCTCTCGACCCCACTTTATATAATTTTTTTCCCGAATGCCGAGGTGTAAATCTTCATGTGTAATGTAATGATGATGACATATATGGTGTGAATTAAGAGACTGTAATAGCCAGCGTTTTGAGTGAGCAACTCAGGCCAGCCTTGTTTGGTTGAACAATATCATACGAAAAAACGAGATAAAAATAGATCCAAGTCATATCGCCGGCTGCACATTGTTGTTGAGCAGGGAGCAAAACTCACCATTTATAGGAACCTATATGACACCTACAAAGCAGACCCCAACTAAACATCATGTCAACATTACAACCAAAAAACATTGTTCTCTATCATATTAAAATATTCACATCTGTTTCCTTACAAGACACTGTTTTCACACATTAAAGAAAACATCTTTGAACTTGTATTTTAAGTCTCTAAAGTTATCACCACTCCATACATAGGTATATGTGTATTAGTTAAGGCATTCGTTTTTGGGCCAAAGACTTACTCACTTTATTTTTTTTTTCTTCTCCAAACTCCAGTCTAAACCCCAGTTGCAACTCTCCCGGTACTTTTACTTGTGAATTCGTCAAGAGTAAAAAATAATTCAAATCCATCCAAGGTCATTCAGACGTCCAAAACGTCGTCCAAACGTCCACTCTTTGTCCATTGCTCGTTTTACTTGTCGTCGTCTGTTTCGTACTGGTCCACAACGCGTCTACTTTGTTGTCTGCTGTTTCCAAGGACAAAAGCGGAGACACTTCCTTCACTCCTGTAACTGGCAGCACTGCAACAGAAAAAAACAAAACAAAAACAAAAGAGGAAATGAGTCACACATCTGTCATCGTTGTAGAGAAAAGTGGCGTGTGTTGGCAAACACTACACCCATCCCCCGCACACACCAAACCCCAGGGATGCAGAAACTCCACTGCAGGGGCGTGCAGAGAATGTTAGAGAGGCAGGGGCTGACATTTCTAAAAGGGCCTTTGGTGGAAATATCGAAAATAGCAGACCTTCAAGCTGCGACGCCTTGTGAGCTTGGAGGTCGGCTATTTTCGGTGCGTTATACCACACTGAACTAACTAAGCATAATCGAGTCAATACGAGAGATGTGATGTATATATAACGGCATGGATTTCTACACAGAAACTTGTTCATTCAAGTTCAGGAGAGTTTGGACAAGGCAATCCTCTTGAAGGCCGCCTTCAGGTATGGCATGGAAAGAGGGCATTTGCATTTATTTCAACATAGTAAAAACAGCATTCAAGGTCTGGAGAGGGCACGTTTTACAGATGGATAAAAGGGCAGGGTCTCAAGCCCCCTTTTGTGCCTTCTCCACTCCCCTTCCCCATGCACTGAATGCAACAGCTGCAATACCGCTGGGTGACCAAGTTAAACAGCCTTGACATTAATAGAGCTTCATAAAATGAACTGCTCAAAGGCACCGCTCACTTCACACTGGGTGTGATTTCTTTTCACGGCGTGACTCTGCAGGAGGCTATTAGCTGGTAGTCGATAAGAAAACTCAACTTTGTGTGTGTTTGTCTGTCGTATGATAGATGACTGACTACACAGGGCTGCCACTATGGTCTGAGATTCATATTGGAGCCATGCTCTCATCCCATGTTGATCCAGACAGAGATCCACGTGATTTGAGTTATTACTTGCACCAGCAGAGTGCGCGAGTACTGCGTTCGGTGTTTCGGTCGCTTTTTTGTCGCGTATCTGTCCCGTATCTGTCTGTGTTTAATCAGGGACCAGCATTCTTGGTGACGTCACCATCAACATGTGACCTGATATAAATAACACTGGGCAAACAGATACGCAAGTACTTGCTCACTCACAAGTAGACCATACGTGTCCACGAGTGCCACGTATGGTTTGTCTGTTTATTTGTTTATTTATCTATTTGAAACGATTATGTTCTGCACGGTTTTGACCATCAATAATGTATGAGTATGAGGATCATCAACCTCATCATCATCATCATCATCATCATCATCATCATCCTCATCATCCTCCTCCTCTCTTGACCAAAACATCTGACAGGTCAATAAGTGATCATTCATATAAGCTCTTGTCCACACTTCTATAAGGTATTAAGACGCCAAGCTATTCACTGCAGTGTACTATGCAGAGAATGTTAGAGCTGCCTCTCTAGCAGGACCATTTGGTGAAAATATCCTAAATAGCGACGCGTTGTGAGCTTGGATGTCTGCTAATTTCGGTGCTTGATACCACACTAAACTAAGCATACAGTAATCAAGTCAACACTGGAGATGCGGCGTAACTACACAGAGAGGGCTGCATTCAAGTTCAGGAGAGGACAAGGCAATTCTCTCTTGCCTTGCTGCTTTGAGGTATGGCATGGAAAGAGGGGAATTTGCATTTCTTTCACCATAGTAAAAACTGCATTCATGATCTGGAGAGGGCACATTTTACAGATGGATAAAAGGGCAGGGGCTCGAGCCCCCTTTGATGTCTATGTGTGCACGTGCCTGATACCATGTTGTTCCTATACGGTATTAGCTAAGACACCAGGCTACACGCTGGAGTGTGTTATACGTGTATTATTGTCTCCAAAAAATATGAAATAAATTGTGCACACACACCACGCATGCTTCGGCTGACTGGCTTCCAGTCAGCCATCACTGACCTGGTGGCCCAAAGAAAAAGCAAGGTAACACACAGGCTTAATTGAGCGGTGTCCCTGGTGCCCTCAGTCCCTCTGTGAGTAAATGCTTTGCTTCAAGGAGCCAATCAATGACAGGTTGACACCCACCCTGCATGGTTCCCCAACAATTCACTTAACAGCTAAACAGATCCACAAATGACACCATAGGGCAGTGGTTCTCAACCTGTGGGTCGGGGGGGTCCCCAAATTAATTTGGAGGGCCCCCAGATGATTAACTTAATGTGCAACTGTGTTTTCTCACTCAACAGTAAACAAACCAACGTAAGTGTATAGAGGGTATCTGCGAATTTCTAAAATGACATTTTAAGGACTTTTTAATACCTCTAAAATGACAATTATTAGACATTGGCCAAATTGTCAAATGGCAGAAATTGTGAAACTGAGCCAAATAATTAGCATACATTTTAGGCCCTACCTGTCCCAAAAACGTCGGGTGGGGTTGGGGAATAATTTGACTCTATCACAGAATAAAAGTAATAATAAATAATAATAATATTTTTTCATTGAGCCCGAGGCCCGGCCCGTCTAATTGGCATATATTTTAGGCCCTACCCGGCCTGAAAATGTATGGTAGGGTCGGGTTCGAGCAGAATTTGAGAGCTCTATTATTACTATTTAACCCTTTTTCTCCCCAATTGAGTGTGTGTTGTCACTGCTGTTGTAGCCTATACTGACTGCCAGCGAGGAGCCCCCACTGAGAGGACACAGGGCCGGTGTCCTATTCCTCCTGCCCAACACTCCCTGCAGACAGGATTTCTTTGTTGTACATTTGAACTTGTGAAATGGGACATCTTCACTACGGGTCCATGCTGCAATACAAGTACATTTTGATGCCAATACTGTTGCACTTTTGTGAATTTTGAAAAGGGGACTTGTAACAGAGTGTTTCTGCATTGCAGTATTGCTACTTTTACTTAAGTAAAACATGTGCGTACTTCTTCCACCACCACAGGAGAGAAGTGGAGGACCTGACACCAGCAGATGCCAGGAGAACAACTTGTCACTCACTCAGCGTGACAAGGAGGTGCTTGTGGAGCTCCTACAGGAGGTCAGAAAGAGAGCACTCTCCATCTACATCAACAGTGTGATGGCAGCAGAGACATTTGGCAAGGGGCCCAAACTTTATAGAGCACTGTTCCTCAAACAGTGGATCAGGACCCATTTTAATGGGTCACGACTCGAGTAAAAATCCCATAAAAAAAGATATCAAGCCTGGCAGCGTGGCACGAAGCGACGCGGTGTGTGCTTGTAGATCGGCTATTTTCACTAGTTTGGGTCCCAGGCAAACCTATAATCGATGTGAAAAAGTACTCACACTTTTTCTGAAAGCTATAAGCTGTTTTCTGCTGACATAAGCAGGTTTTTTGGCGATTGCTTATTCATATTATATTATATATTTTATTATATTCAGACCTGCGGGCCCCCCATGAATGTTCTTCACCCATTTAGACTGGGAACGCATTATTACGCATTATTTTGTGCTTTAACTATTGAAAAATAGCAGATATACAAGATCTGCTATTTTTGAAAAATCTTGAAAATTAGTCTGAATATTTCAAATCGTTCTAAGGTTTTTTGAAAAACTTATGTTTCTATGTTAGTGGTGCTCAAACCTTTCCAAGTGATATGTATTTGACCACGGACCCCCATCTCAAAATATTTAGTTCCAGGGACCCCCCAGAAGCAAAATTTGACTTAAAAAAAAGATTTGCACACATTTTCACGACTTAAAAATAGCATATCTACAAGCTCGCAGCGTGACACTCGGTGCCGCGCTGTGAGCTTGTATATCTGCTATTTTTCAATAGCTAAAGTATGAAGAGAGGTCCTCTTGCACACCTACTAGGACAGGTGCGTTGGAACAGTGTAATAGAAACTGAGAGGAGAGAAGGAGTCCCGCACACTGTCTTCACTTACAATCGATAACTTTATTCAGCAATGTTTCGGTCTCTTCAGACCTTCATCAGGCTAATAGTTATACTTAATAGCTAAAGTATAACATAATTAAGGCATTGGGCCACATTGGGCCCTGGTAACTCAGTCCCACTTCCCCCCCCCCCCCCTTGTGACGCCCCTGTATACAGTATCTGTTAGAAGCTGACAGTAGCAGCTCATTGGTGCATGAACCGGAGAGGCAGCCTGATTGGTTAGTCGCAAGTGAGCAGGTATTTCTGGACCAATGACAGAGCTTCTCACAGATAAAAGAATACTTTTGGAGGCAGGCTGTGGACCCTATAGTGTCACAGAGTCTAGCTTTAGGGAGCATCGTTAGCCGTCTGAATAGCCCTATAGTAAAATAAAATGTAAAAATAAGCAATCACCCCAAATAATTATATCAGCTTTAATTAAAAGCAATACAATGATGCAGAAATACTACTATTAAAAATGTACTTGAGTAAAAGTACAAAGGCTTTGCTATCAAAATGTATTTAAAGTACCACCATTAGAAAGTAGTCCACTCATTATGCAGAATGTCCCATTTCACAAGTTTTCAAATGTATAAATTGTACAAAAATCTGTTGAGAATAGCTCACAATGCGTCGTTTTTCTTTTCTCATAAATGAATGCCCTATAATAATTGATCATACTACAGCGTCACACAAAAACATCAAAGTAGCATAGATTCGCAAAGATCTGCTAGGATTATCAAAGACCACACAGCCTACAGTACCAAGCCATGGACTGTCCCAGATGATAGAACATGGCAAGCGGTTAGAGAGGCACAGTATAGTGCAAGGTTATTATAGTAAACAAAAACTGAAACGGTATTGTGTGTTTACAAAACTAACTAAAAGAAACTAAAATTATAGAGAAAATCTCGTTTTCGTCTTTTGTGGAAATAAATAAAAAAACACCAGTTGGTGAGGTCAAAGAGAGAAGTTGTATGTCTCAACATTCCTGCCACCCTCAACAATATGATGTTTTGTTGATTTTCTTTATTAGACAATACTTTTTCCGGAGCTTTTTTAATCTCACCCCTGACAAATACCCCATATTCCGTAAAAGACTAAAACACTAACACTAAAACGAATAAAAGCTAAACTAAAACTAAGCATTTTCAAAAAAATAAAAACGAAACGAAGCTAGCAACCTCACTTTAAAAACAAATTAAAACTAAACTGTAATTGAGAACAAAACCTCAAAACGAATACAAATAAAAACTAATGGAAAAATCCAAAACTATTATAACCTTGGTATAGAGGCTCTGAAAAACGAATAATTCACGCAATCAGGTGCATGAACCATTCTACTACACCCTACACACAATCATATAGTAGCACCTACTATATTATTATATAAACACACATCCCACGCACACAGAGACACCTGACAGTAAGATTGCACACACAAGCATAAGCACACATGAATGTATGCTCATACGCCGTACAGTACTGTCTGTAAGTATAGAGCTCACGTTGTGAGCCTGTAGATCTGCTATTTTCATCAACAAGAAAAGAAAGTGTATGGGGGGAAAAAGGGTAGGCCTAAATATATGTAATATTTTGTGAAACTTTGAAACAACTACCAACAAGCTAGGCTACTTTGCAGAAAAGAACAAGCCCACAGTGGCTTATAATAAGCAGACTTGGCAACGGTGGACGCTAGGGTTCAAGTGGTTAAAAGCTCTCATGAGAAAGGAGCTGCATGGCATGGCCACCCACATCCTGACTATGAGAGAGGATTTAGCATCAGGTTATGTAAAGTCCCGTTCTCATGGGTGTTGTGGTGATTTATGAGCAGAATGCTCTTAAAAGCAGCATCATCCTACACGTCCAATCACAACACCACCGGAGACAACATTGAAGGCATCCCACATCATTCTCATATAAAAGGGCCTTTAGGTGAAAATATCGAAAATAGCAGACCTTCAAGCTCACGCGCGACGCGTTGTGAGCTTGGAGGTCGGCTATTTTCGATGCTTGATTTCTACACAGAGAGGGCAATTCTTTCAACATGCATTCAAGTTCAGAAGAGTTTGGACAAGGCAATTTCTCTTTAATTTCACTTTTCACAGACGGATAAAAGGGTTTCCTCGCCAAGCTAACACATTATCATAACCCCCGAGGCCAGCATCACTTCAGGGGTCACCGGCCGCCATGCTGGTTTGGCGGATTATTATTATTTATTTATCTTTTGTCAAAATTCCATTGTTTTGCCATGGACTTGCAAATGAGGACGATATTACCAGAAGCACATAGAGAGCTGTAGCCTTAAATTCAGTGGTGGAAAAAGTTCTTGCATTTTTTACTTAAGTAAAAGTATCAATACTGCAGTGTAGAAATACTCTGTTAGGGTGCCCTCACACCAAATTATCTAGAATGGAATCCGGCAATGCATTTCTATGAGAATGGAGCGGTTTTTTGCCAGTAGAGGATTTCTGCGGAAAACGCTCCATTCTCATTGAAATGCATTGGCGGATTCCACTCTAGGTATTTTGGTGTGAGGGCACCCTTACATGTAAAAGTCCGGAATTCAAAGTATTGGCATCAGTACCAAAAGTAAATGTACAAAATGTTCAAAAATAGCAGATCTACAAGATCTACAACCCATCGCATTGCAACACGTTGTCGCTATTTTCAAATAGCCTAGGTATAAAGTAGATTAATTTATTGTACACGTATGTTTTATTACAGTATATCTGAAAAGTAACTAGTCACAAAAGTTATCAAATATTGTAGTTGAGTAAAAGTAAAATATTTGGGTCCGATATGTAGTGGAGTAGAAGTAAAAGTATTGGAAATTGGAAATACTCAAGCAAAGTACAAATACCTCAAAATTGTACTCAAGTACAGTACTTAAGTAAATCTACTAGTTACTTTACACCACTGGTCTAGAGGGTTAAAGTCTCTCTCACATCCTTGTAACTCCATCAAGCATCTCATCACGTTGCTGTGGCGGTCCTCGTGCGCGCGCCGTGCACGGTGCACAGTGCACACAAGGCCACGTCTGCTGCAGATGTGATTTTGGGTCACATTGTATCGAAACTATTTTTACCCGGGGCAATGACGAGGCAATACCAAATAAAGATGTGAGAGTGAATGTCTCCAACTGACAAAGAATTGTCCAACCATTACCAGACAGTTCTGTTATGCTGTGATGAGGCTGTGTGCGGTCTCATAAGCCAGGCCAGGGGGTACATTATTCTAATTCACTTTTTCCTTGCATGCTAATTAAGAACCAAGGTCAGGCTTGACATTATTTGCATCCGTCACCAGCTGTATATACTATTTTAGATGGTCTCACTTTGTTTGCTGACCTTTTTGCTCCCTGTGCAAAGTGTTGTTTTTCTTAAAAAAAAAAAAAAAAAAAACAAGAAAAATTACACACCCCAGAGCTGTGGTCTCTCATTATACAATAGAATTATATGCAATGTGTGGCCCGTAATCACTGCTCATAAAAATCACCTGACATATTTTTCTTTTGTGTCATATAGACCGTAAAAAAAAAGACGCCATTGGTTTCTGCAGGCCCGTTTTGAGGCCTGTTTTTCAGCAATTTCAAATCCAGTCCGAAATGCTACCAGAAATTAATTCTATTATTGGCAGCAACCACAGCGAGGGCGGGCACTCTATAGAACCAGCCTAGAAACATACCCTACTTTATCATGAATTTCAAAATGAACGAGACCATAATTTACTAAACGCATATCATGATGATTTAAAAATCACACCCGTGTGAACTGAGCGGTGGTTTACCCCCCCCCCCCCCCCCCCTTCCCCCCTGTGTGTGTGTGTGTGTGTGTGTGTGTGCGTGTGTGTGTGTGTGCCTGGTCTGGCCTGGCCTGAACAACAGCGCCCCTCCCTTAACATGTGTGGTCATAAAAGGTACTGCAGGCCTGCAGGCTACATACAGACACACACACACGCACACACGCACACACACACGCATACACACACGGCCACGTATAGGAGACGGTGTAACCACCGCTCAAAAATACTTTAAACTGCCGATTGAAAACATATATGATAGCGTGCAGACAGAGGACAATCCACGCGTATACTCCAGTCTCCTGCCACAACAGAAGACATGCGTGTTAGAGAGTGACTCCTGCCATTGCCCTTGGGCAAGGCACTGGACTGGACTGGACTGCTGCATGGTCCCCCCCCCGGACCATGCTGCTGCTCATTGGCTGTCCCCTGCGAGATGGGAGGGGTGAAATGTTCAGAGGACAAATTATTCCATCTATGTGCAAATGCACCCAGGCAGGCACGCAGCTAGTGATTTCATTCACATTCCCAAAGCATCATATTTATTGCTGGCTTAGCTAGAGGTACCTTTTGGTATGCGACGTCGACGTCGCGGGAGTGCCTGCTTTCTGTGTCAACCGCGTTGACACCAGCACATCGTCTCTTGTCAGGGGGGGAAACCTCATAATGTCCTTTTAGGGATTCAAATTCCAAAAGCGTCAAAAGTAAGCAGATCGACATGCTCGAAATGCGCCGCCTCTCGCCGAGCTTCGAGCTCGCAAATCTTCTAATTTTGATGCTTTCGCGTGACGCCGGTCGTATGATCAAATACAACAAGTTAGAATGTGGAGATAGGAGGTTTCTGCCCGACAGCGACGATTTGCTATTCTCATCAGAACACGAATGGAACGCTGCTGACATGGCAGAGGCAGGCTTCATGTCGCTCTGCACGCATGGGGCGAGCCTCACGTGGCTCGGTGTGCTGCTTCTGAGGGCGTAGGCAACCTTAGGCACAGGGTGCCAACATAGGCACAGGGGAGGGTGAACTGGCACACTGGCATAAGTGTGAGACTGAGAGAGAGGATTGTTTCTTTTTAAATGAAATATTTTAAAACACACAGTCAATTAAAGTAAGTCTCCTCACATCCTTTCAACATTCTTTCAAATTCTGAACTCTGACTGAGGAGGGAGTCTGGGAGATAGGGGGATAGTGTTTTCTGAAGGTGATTCAGTCCGAGTGTATCAAAGGGTGTGTTCGGAAATGCGCACCGGGTGTGTGCTCAGTGTAGTGAGTACCTAAACCCAACCCTAAAACTATGCCTAAACCTAACCCTAACCTTAACCTCAGTAAAACTATGCCTAAACCTAACCCTAACCCCTAACCCTAACCACACCCGGTGCGCATTTCCGAACGCACCCTTTGATACACTCAGACTGAATCACCAGCAGAAAACACTCTCCCGGGAGATAGGTGAGTCTATAAAACGTTTCAAAAGAAGAACAAAATAAAGGTTGTGTATAAGACCAGTCACAAATAAAAATATATTTGTGTCAAAATTAAACTTAAAGCCATACTGTGTAAGTTGCCCAACTAGTGGTCATTAGCCCTATAGCAAACCGCGGTCGCGTCCGCGTCTTTCGTCCGTTTTTCGTACCTTCAGACCCCCGCGTCTGCCTCCACCTCGCTGAGATCTATCTTTTAAGGGGTCCCTTGTTCCTGTGCGTTCAGTAATTCCAGAGATACGGACTCCTTCACCCTGCCTGGTAGGCGAAATTACCTAGAGAAGGGATGGTACAAACGGGCGACAACAAATATGGCTGCCATAGCGACCCCACTTCAAGATGCGCTGTGATTGGCCGGCAGTTGTATAACCCTCGCTGTGATTGGCCGGTAGTATGATGACGCAATTTTCGCGCGAGATCCGGTCCACGGCAAGGATCTCAGTTTACATATAGAGAAGGCTTTACAGGCTGAAATTCACGGCGCGGATCTTCTAAAACTTTTGTGATTTAATAGTTAGGAGAATTTTAAGATTTGTTTTATAAAAAAAGTTACATAGTACAACTTTAACGTTGATATGGCACACTGACTATCAAACTAATGGAAACGTGGCTCTTCAGGTCAAAAAGGTTGCCAGCCCTTTGGTGTGGTGCCTCGCCTTGGAAAGGTTTTCAACCATCCAGGGCCCTGCTGAGGATGGTGATTTGCCAGTGGTGGAAAAAGTACTTGACATTTTTGCGTAAGTAAAAGTATCAATACTACAATATAGAAATACTCTGTTACAAGCAGAAGTCTGTAATTCAAAATGTACTTGAGTAAAAGTACAAAGGTATTGGCTTCAAGTACCAAAAGTAAAAGTACTCGCAGAATGTCCCATTTCAAGTTTTCAAATGTACAAACGTCTTTTGAAAATAGCAGATCTACAAGCTCACAATGCGTTGCATCGCGTCTCATTGTGAGCTTGTAGGCTATTTTCAAAAGGCCAAAATGTATATAGGGCTGATATTTTAATAATAATCTACAAAAGTAACTAGTAACTAAAGTGTTAGTTACAAAAAAATGTAGTGGAGTAAAAGTACAACATTTGGATCCGAGATGTAGAAGTATTGGAAATTGGAAATACTCAAATAAAGTACAAATACCTCAAAATTGTACTCAAGTACAGTACTTACTGTAAGTAAATCTTACTTTACACCACAGCGATTTGCCATGTGCAGCTTTTGTTTTTGTTTTTTAACATCAAAATTTTCTGTTATTTTATGCAGTTTCTTGCACCTGTCAACAAGTGTGAAACCAGGCCCGGATCGCTAGCCTTGCGGTCCGGGCACCTATAGGCTGCAAAGCGTCTCGCGGGTTCAAATCCCGATCCCGACGACCTTTGCTGTGTGGCACTCCCCATGTCTCTCCCCATTTCCTGTCAATCTACTATAATATCAATAAAGGCAGAAAAAGCAAAAAAAAAAAAAAAAAAAAGGCCACTCATAGTCATTAGCCACTTTGAACCTTATACCTTGCCCTACTTTGGGCTTGTCATGGTTCCTTGTTTAACGTAGAACCAATTTGCACACACCACCACTTCTACAGAACACATTCTCACAAATGTTGATTTAGTTTTAGTCATAGTCTTTTGAATAAAATGTAATTTAGTTTTAGTCATAATTTAGTCACCTGAAAAGTTTTAGTTTTAGTCTAATTTTAGTTGCTTAAATATCATAAGCGACTAAATCTACAATTTAGTCAACTGAAATGTATTTTGGCAGGCCTTGATGGCATCGTAATGACTGATTTTACACTAGTCCCTCCCTAACGTTTTAGTCTAGTCTTCGTTTTTATTTCGTTTTCGTCAGTGAAAAAAACGCAGTTGACAAACATTTTTCGTCATAGTTTTAGTCGACGAAATCAACACTGTTCTCACTATAAGACAATAGAAGACACCCCCCCCCCCCCCCCCCCCCCCCCCCCTCTCTGTTCTTATCTGCATTCTGCCACTTGTCGTCCTGCTCCTAAGTATAATCTAGGCCGGGAACAGCGTTGCATGCTGCATCAGGCTAACGGAGCTGAACATCAATAAGCTGTAGTCCTTTTTAAAGCTAAAGCGTCGCCTCATTAATCCATTGTAAGAGAGCTCACTTCACACCCCGCCGAGGCACCTGTCATGCTGCGCTGCTCGTAGCGCAGAGCTGCCTGCCTCCCCCTGATAAAATGATGCATAATTCACATCAAAGTAGACCAGCTAAGCTATACTATTTACCGCTACTTTGAGCTATAGTGGCCGGGCAATTAACCCAAGATATATCCAAACTGACATTCTAGAAAGCAATAACCTGCGCAATCTTGACCGAGAAGCAGTTTTATCTTCACTTATTGTATCTGTCATGAGGCAGCCCGTGCCTCAGACACATCAATGATTGAGGACAATGAAAACACCTAACTACAATGCATTTTAATGTTTGCTGCGTTATTGAATGATTGGGGTGGTGGTAATAATGGGTGTGGCCACTTCTCCTGTGTCTCTTCTGCACTGCTGTGGGCGGTTCCTTGAGTAAGAGGAACATGCCAACTGCGGTGGAGGAGACAGGGTTTACTGGGTGAATTTGCACCCACATTTTGCATGTTTAATAATAACGCATCCTTAAGTATGTATAGGTAACTTACTTTTATGCAATGGGTTATAATTGGAAGTATTTTAAGGAAGTATTTGGAAGTATGGTTGCTAATTGGGGCTGTGTCCTGTGGTACAGTCCACTCCTATTTAAAGGAGGCCACAGGGACAGACGAGGGTTAGTTGGATGTGGGCAACAACTAGGGATGGGACGATATGAACATTTAATATCACAATTATTGTGACAAAAGAAATCACGATTTACGATATTATCGCGATAATCAAAATTCATTATCCTGGGCGGAACATGATTTGCCAAAAAATAGCAGATCTACAAGCTCACAACGTGATTTTTTGGCTAAGACATTTGATAGAGAGAGAAAAAGATTGTATCAAGTAGGTATATTATAACCAATATATACCAATAGAGGGTTTAAATGGTACCGGATATGCAGCTCTGCAAATAAAAGGTGAATTGATCCCAGTGCATGACGGAGGACGATATCACGATAAATTACATGTCCACGATACGATTATCGTGAGTGTTTTCTATCATGATAAACGATAATATGGCTTATCGTCCCATCCCTAGCAACAACACAGAGAACATCTCTGAGGGGAAGCTACATAGTCCAGTAAAAATAAGGCTGAGGTTGGACAAAATTGTATTATTTAGTTTTTCAACTGATTCTGACAGGAAATTAGGTCTACTAGCCAGGATAAAAAAATCTACCATGATCTGCTCACTGCAAATACCCACAGTGGCCAAATCAAGTTGGGCTCCCATCGACTTTTGGCCATTGGCCCCATAAAACGCCCACAAAACTGTGGAAAAGTGATGACTCATCACTTTTCATCACTAAACCATCATTTTCTGGTGCCACTGTTAGCCCAAGGAATGTTCTTCGTGCAAAACAAATGCTTGCAATGGATTCAGCATCATGTCAAACCCCTAGTTAGACCCCTCACATCCTACTTTGATTTTTTTCTGGGTATTTTCCTCCTGTATAGAAAGTCGATGGGAGCTAGCCCAACTTGATTTGGCCACTGTGGGTATTTGCAGTGAGCAGATCATGGTAGATTTTTTTATCCTGGCTAGTAGACCTAATTTCCTGTCAGAATCAGTTGAAAAACGAAATAATAAAATTTTGTCCAACCTGAGTGTATTTTTTCCCTAGATTTACTAGACTAACAGGGCCTTTCAGTGACCAAGGTGTATCCTGAAGAGAGCTTTATCCCAGTTGAGTTTTGTTTTACTTGTTTGCCTATAAGTATTTATCTATTTTTGGCTTTACTCTATTTTGGTATGTTGACCAGTATTATTTTGGCGACCTGAATACCTGTAAACCTGCATTGAAGTGAGTTTTGGGAGAAATAAAAACCCTCAAAGACCATCTAGACTGTTTTTGGAGCCTTGGCCGTGGAAACATTAAACAGTAGCAAATAATAGCAGATCCACAAGCTTGTAGATCAGCTATCGCCCAGCTATACTTTGAGTTGGTTTTCTGTGAGGGAAAGAAATACCTGGTTTAGTCAGGAACACTTGCGTCAAAGTAGATTTAACCATTTATTGCAACAAATGGAGTACAGTTAAACTTGGCGAGATGGATGGATGCATCCTTTCGAGGGCGCGATCTCTAGATGTGCGCGGTCCGATGGGCCGCGAATGTAATCACTTTCATAGAACTTTTTTTTTTGGGGGGGGGGGTCATCATTGGCGAGAATCTTCGTGAATCTTCAAAAACAATTGCAGATCCACAAGCTCGTAGATCAGCTGTGTTTGCCGCACAAGACCATCATACAATATACTTCATTGGCCGGGGTCCCTCAAGCAAGGCTCTGCAACTTGGCTCACGCTTTTTTCCCCTTCTCCTCTACACCAAATCTAATGCGCTTGTAGATCAACTAATTGTCACTGAATGTTTTTCTCTAAAACCAAAAATAAAGATGGGTAAGCACTGCAGCATTTAGTTTATGCACCACATAACATATCTGGAACAAACTCTGCTTCCCACTCTTAGTTCTTTTAAATCACAACTAAAGACCTTACTGTTTGAGGCTGCCTTTCATTGAGGATATTTTTTCTACTTCTTTTGTTTTATGCATCCTAATGTCATTGTACAATTGTTTCCTTTGCTTAATGTTCTGTGTAAAGCACATTGAATTGCCTTGTTGTTGAAATGTGCCATACGTCTAAAACTGCCTTGCCTTGCCAGAATAGGGACGGTATATGGACTTATGGGAATATGCATTTAACTGTTATGGGTAATGACAAAACATTTACAGTCTTTGTGTGAACCTTCTCATCTGTACATTGTTAAACCAAATTACATCAATACCTTGACTAGTGCAACTGTTATTGTTATATTTGCCATTATGCCTTTTATTTTGAACATAATTGGCATTGGAACTGGACTTTTTATGTACATTTTATGAGCAAAATGCTGTAGTCAAGGGAAGGGGATACTTGGCTTCAGAAATCAGTATCCACCTGTTTCCGCGGGAGTTTACTGGAGATTATTTGGACCTGTTTGCACCACACTTCCGGTTTAACAGCAGACATACAAGCTCACGTCGCGTCGCAGATGCAGCCTGTTGTGAGCTTGTAAATAACACTCGGCTGCGGCGCCGGAAGCTCGGTACAGCGTCTGCGCAATGCACTATGGGGCATTGGAAACTCGTGGATAAGGGGGTACTGCAAGTCTGCAACCAAAAAGGTTTGAGAACCAGTGCTATACAGCAAATGAGCAACCTCTTCTGGTTAAAAAAAGAAAATCTCAAACATAAATCCTCCAATTAACTTGACCTTTTGATGCAGGCTTTGTCATTTGTTCAGTTCCACCATCTCAGAGTCCAATCATCACACAGTGCAAGCTCACCACGCTCCAGCTAATAAAACTATATTGTCTCTGTTGGGAAGAAACCTCCTATCTCCACGTTCTGAACATTTTATTTAACCTTTTAACCTGGAATTATTTTATACTTTAGCTATTGAAAAATAGCAGATAATGAGCCTGTAGATCTGCTATTTTTGAAAAATCATGAAAATGTGTGCAAATCATTGAATATATCTTTTTTAAAGTGAACAATTTGTAACTCAAATATTTGCATGGGTGCGGCTATGAGCTTGTAATTCTGCTATTTTTTAATAGTTAATGCATAAGATAATCATTAAAGTAATAATGCGTCCCCGGTCTTAATGTGTTTTATTTTGTTGTTGTAAATGAATGCTCCTACTTGATCATACTATTACAGAGTCAACACAAAAACAAACATCAAAAGTACGAGATCTGCGAGTTTACGGATTTGCTACTTTTGCTGCTTTGGAATTTGAATCCTGAAAAGTAACAGTTTTGGACGTGTGAGGTTTTTCCACACGTCCAACGACGATGTCGTTGTTGTCAGGTGGAAACCTTGTATGTCCAAAACCGTTTTGTAGTCATCATTTTAAAAATGATTTCAAATAGTGAAAATAGCCGATCTACAAGCACACAACGCCTCGCGGTGCGAGGCGTTGTTTGCTTGTAGATTGGCTATTTTCACTATATTTGTGCGACAGTCAGGGCTTTACTTTACAAAATAATATACAAATTTGAAACTTGGAGATACGAGATTTCCGCCCCGACAGTGGCGACATACTTTATAATACCAACCTCTGTCTCTGTGCCAGTACAGGCGGTCCCTCCGCCTGGCTTCATAAACCCTGGGTTATACCCACTGATTCTCATCAATAACCCCTTCTGGATGATGAGGTACATACACTCCCGTGCGGCTGCTATAGCTACAGTGGGTTGCTCATTGATTTAGCTTTAAATCAAAAGCACCACCAGAACCTGAATCACCCAGTCTGTCTGGGGGTTTTATTTCTCATTCTAACACCCGGAGAGTTGCCGTATCCTTGATACCGATTAGCTGAATCCCAGCTTGATGAATACACACAGACAGGGGGGGCGGTGGATTCTACCATCAAGGTGTTCAAGGAGTATTTTGAGGACAGGAATTATTTTAGGTTCGTTTTCAGTTTGGGTATAGGAGTCGAGAGCCTTTATGCATTTCGGTGGGTTATTCCACATTGCGGTTAGCCTGCCTCCAGCCCCTGAATCGCTAGAGCCTGTGGAAAGGCAGGGTTTTCTCGGTTGTAAATCTAACCGGCCCAATTGGGATCGGGATAATCCAGTATGAACCAATCGCCAAAGAGTCCCACTTTGGCCACACAGGCCCCATTTCAGAAACTATGTTACAGTTGTTTTTGTTCACCACATAATGCGAGTCAATTAGTTTATTCTCGCTAGTCGCGCCACAAGTTGGAATAAAATATGGACATACCAAACGATTATTACACCAAAAGAAACGATAATTATTATTACAAAATGCACATTAACCACTTCAACCCATGTACATTTCGGACATTTAAAAATATGCGATCAACAAGCTCACAAGTGTCGCGGTGCTAACGCATCGTGATCTTGTAAGTCTACTATTTGCAAAAGATTTGTATACATTTTATACATTTGAAAACTTGGGACATGGGACATTGTGCATAACGAGTACTTTCTACTTTTGGTACTTTAAGTACATTTTCATACCAATACTTTTGTAACATAACTAAGTACATTTTGAAACCAGACTTTTACTTGTAACGGAGTGCTTCTACATTGCAGTAACTTAGGTTGAGTACTGGTACTGGTACTTCCATCACGGCCTCTCATGACGTCTCCACTTTCCCTCTGTTGCCTCATTCCAACCTGTTCTGAAGAACACGCTCTGCTCTGGCAGAGGACCGGCAAGTTTCATTTTGTGCCTCGGCGGCAATGTTCTCATTTTAATAAACTGCACCGCGGGTTTTTTACCGTGGAGTTTATTGGAACCCTGAATCGACATTGTCATTGTGTTGCTCTGTTTTCAATCTGTTTCTATAGCCTGGCAGTGGCAGAAGAGAAGCTGCTCCACACAAACACACACAAAAAAACCTGCGTACATAATCCAACAGATATGACTCAACACACCGCTCGTGTTTTCTTCAAACCAAAGAAAATCTCTCATTGGTTTTTTAACAACAGGGATTAAGTTTGCCTTCATCCTAAGAGTCTCAGGAATATCCCCGCTGACAATGAGGAGCGTTCCGTAGCCTCTCCTCGAATAAATCTCCCACATAAATCGTCCATCAAAGGAGACAGAGCGGGAAAACAGCTGCAGTCAAAGTAACTGATTTGCGCTCTTCAAAGGGAGATGTCTTAATAGAAATCTCTCCAACTATCTCTGCTAATCGCTGCTAAATAACGTACGTCAAGCTGTGAGGATGAGAGGCCTCAGCAACAGGAGGAGAGCCCATATGATGCACTTCAAAGAGGAGATCAAATGCACCTTATTAATATTATTATTATTATCGTTACAATCAGGGACGTGCAGAGAATGTTAGAGGCAGGGTCTGAAATTTTTAAAAGGGCCCTTTGGTGACAATATTGAAAATAGCAGACCTCCAAGCTCACAACGCGTCGCAGCGCGACGCGTTGTGAGCTTGGAGGTCGGATATTTTCTGTACTTATTCATGGTCTGGAGAGGGCACTTTTTATGGGTAAAAGGGCAGGGGCTCAAGCCCCCTTTGATGTCTATGTGTGCACATGCCAGATTACAATAATCTATTCAAAGAACTTGCCGACTAGGCCAATACATTCGGAAGGCTTTGCTTCCGCTTATAAACAACACATTGCCATAATCACTTTCAACCTGAAGACAATTTTCCAAATTTTCCTGTAGTGTCCAAAACTACAGGAAATTGCTGATCTACACACTCATAACACGCATCATGACGGATCATGAGCTCATAGATCTTCTATTGAAGTAGTTTTGTAGTTAATTTATCAGTTCAGGTAAAAAAAAAACTACAGCAGGGTAAAAACATGGTGAGCTGACCTTAGTAAAACTAATGTTGTTGTGTTAGTTCTTAGTTAGCTGTAATAACCTTGGCTGCAGCTAATGGAGTTACAGTAATAATGGGTGTGTCATTTAGGTTGTGTGAATGGCTCTGGGCCAAAACCTAAATCTATAGGGTTGTTCGCAACAAGCACTATTATACACTAAACAACTATACCTATGTTTATGTACCTATAATTATGTGAGTATGCACACAATCGAGGTACCTCCGGCAGTCTTCCGGATGCTTCAAACGCCACTGAGCAACTTGCATTGAAATAAAAAGCTGGGGGAGAGGCAGTCCGTCCTCTAGAACAGGGGTTCCCAAACCTTTTTGTCTCAGGGCACCCCATGAATATTTTTTTCATCCGAGGCACCCCTACATTATATCGTTGTTGTCGGGTGGAAACCTTGTATGTCCAAAACCTTCTCTTTTTGTGTTATTATTTTAAAAAATGTTTTATGCGAGGCGTTGTGTGCTTGTAGATCGGCTATTTTCACTACTTGTGTGACACTTATGTATGATGAAGTGGGGCTTTTATTTTACCAAAAAACACATTTGGAGATACGAGGTTTTTGCCTGACAGTGACGATATTCATAATTTTCACTCCCAGCCACTCCCAGCACCTTATATTTATATCATATTTTAGCGATCATGATGTGAGGAAAACATTGAGATAACAGCCATTTTGGTTAGAACTGACTGAAAATAACTTTGTACTTGTACACTTTTTAAGTGTCCAAATACCGGTAAATTCCAAATTATTATCAAATTATCTCGCGGCACCTCTGGACTGCCGTCACGGCACCCCAGGGTGCCCCGTCACCCACTTTGAAAACCCCTACTCTAGTATACCTCTATGGTTTTTTTCACAGAAAAATGCCAAAATGGCCGCCGTGTGAACATGATCTATAACAAAAAGGACACAGAATTCCAATACAAGGGGAAAAAATAATACTTGGTGACCCAGGGTTGGTGGGAGACTTATAAAACTGATTTCAACTGAGATTTCAAATAAAGCTGACGCACCAAGTCAAGGGTTTGACACCGACTCCCCCCCCAGGGGGACTACGTATATGAAGGCAGGAGAAGGTACAGAAACGTGGCAGGGGGTCGCCTCACAGAGCTGACAGCAGGCAGGGGGTCACGTCAACACTTTGAGCTGAAAATAGACTCTTCTCGTTGAGCGACGCGTTGTTTCCCCCCGCAGCACACATTCATCTTAATCCAATAGCCAGGAAAGGGGATTTTATTCTGCCTCTTGCTGCTTCTTGCCTCACACACCCTGCAGGGTCCGCGTTCACACACACACACGTTGGCATTACCTCTGGCACACGCACGCACGCACGCTCGCACGCACGCACGCACGCACGCACGCACGCACGCACGCACGCACGCACGCACGCACGCACGCACGCACGCACGCACGCACGCACGCACACACACACACACACACACACACACACACACACACACACACACACACACACACACACACACACACACACATTTGTATCCACTACACTTGTGAGAACATAAAAATGTTAGGACAGCAATTTTATGAATGCATTCAAATTTTCCTTTACCCAGTGGTGTAAAGTAATTAAGTACATTTCCTTAAGTACTGTAAGTAAATATTTTTTACTTCTACTCCACTACATGAGTTTATTTGAAAACTTAGGTTACTAGTTACTTTGCAGATATAAATTATAATATTACACAACACACACAAACCACTTTAGCCCCTATTTTATACCTTGGCTATTTGAAACGTGTCGCATCGCGACGTGTTGTGAGCTGGTAGATCTGCAGACATTTTGTACTTTTGGTACAATAATTGATGGGGACAATTTCATACTTTTACTCAGGTACATTTTGGATTCCATACTTTTACTAGAAACAGAGTATTTCTATATTGCAGTATAGACTTGATGACATCACACCATTGTACTTTACAATACAAACCCCAAAATCAATCCTCCAGTTCTAGGCAACAGAGAAGAGGGGGAACTTTTTTTTTATTTCCACACAACTCCTCTATTAGGTATATTAATGACATAGTTCAATATTGAAAATGGGTGGTCTTCCGCTGTAAAGTAAAATAGGCAAGTACTTTTTCCACCAGTGAATTTTATGAATGCAGTTTTTTTTCCCTTTTCCTTTCTTTTAACTCTAAAAAGGCTGATGCATAAAATTATTTCGGCACTAAAAGTGAGGCATGCATCCCTTAATCCCTAATAGCTGAACTACACAGCTCACAACGCATTGCAGATGCAACACTTTGAGCTCTGTGACACTTTGACACTGTGAGCTTGTAGATCAGCTACACCAGGGCAGGGGCATCAATTGGGTATGGCAGGGGTATGCAGCTGCCATACCCTGGGTCCAGGGGGGAAAATAAAAGTTACTTTATAAATCCATGAATGTCTCTTTGTTTATCTGTGCTGGTTATTATGTTGTTAAATTACAGTAAAATAAATACAAATGCAAAATGCAATGCCAAATTTAGCTGCACTTGAACAACCGTTCCAGGCTGCCATATCCAGCCCAAGAAACCGTAGAAACGTGGGGGAAAGATAAAGTGTACTTATTAAAATAAATGTATCATGCCTGTTGCTAAGGTATGGCAACATGACTGGTGTCTTGCACGCGCGCCTTCGCGCGCGTGCAAGACACCAGTCATGTTGCCATACTTTAGCTTTTTCTGAACTGACGCTACTGCACCAGGGTTCCCCAAATAGTTTTCCCCAAGGTCCGAATTATGTCTAGGGTACCAAGCCGAGGGCCACAACATTGCAGGGGGCGACGGTGGCATTTCCGCTACTCCAGCGACAGTTCAGATATCGTCACTCTCGGGCAGAAACCTCGTATCTCCAAGTTTCAAATGTGCACGTTTTTTGGTAAAGCAAAGCCCTGCTTCATCATACAAGATCTTCGCACAAAACTAGTGAAAACAGCAGATCTACAAGTGTGCTTGTAGATCGGCTGTTTTCACTAGTTTAGTCAATTCTTTAGATAATAAATATATAAAAAACGAAAGGTTTTGGACATACAAGGTTTCCACCCGATAACGACGATATACTAGTGTTGTTGCTGCTCTTATACCACCATTATAACTGGGGTTGGTGGGGGCCAGACAGTAGCCCGCCGCGGGCCGCAAATGGCCCGTGGGCCGCCTATCGGGGAACCCTGAGCTACACAGTATACAGGCGGTGCACAGCCGATTATACATTTTCATCTAATTCTAGCTGTAAACCCCTACACCTAACCTCTATACTGTACCAGTGGTTCTCAAAGTGGATTCCAGGGACTCTGTGGGTTCCTTTATGGGGGTCTAAATTGACCCATACAAGTCTGTAACTCTGACAGTGTACAAATGAAACCCTAACGGGTCCATTTGGTTCCATTTGTACGCTGTCAGAGTTAAGGGGAGACCTTGCAATGTAAAAGTTTGAGAAACACTACTCTATACTAACCCTATCTAACCCCTATACACCTTACCTAACCTCTACATGATTTAAAGATGCAGTACCATGACCCCCCCCAACATGATGATCAGGTATTATGATTATACTAGGAGAAAGATTTGTTCCAAAAAAAAGTGTACAGAAATACACCCACCAGTTCATTAAGTATGCCTGGTTGTCAAGTGGTTGGTGACCCAGCTGAGGTTAGCCACACCCACAGTGTTGGGTGTATGGTAAGCAAAAATACACAGGGCTAGGCAAATGTGCACATTATAACCACACCCTTGGTCTATTAGTAATGTTAACTCCATAGACACATACAAAACAGAACAAGTACAAAACTATGGCACCACCTCTTTAACCTTAACCACAACATGAATCTGTACCTAACTGTAAGCACACCTGTAAAAAAAACACAGTGTCATTTCTCAAATTACTATACTACTTATGTGTGTAGTACTATAGTAACACACACACGCACGCACGCACGCACGCACGCACGCACACACACACACACACACACACACACACACACACACACACACAGGTGAATGCAGGTCGAGGGTATAAACATTCAGTCCATGCACACTCATTGTCAGACCACTATATCAGCCCCGCCACGGTTCACTACACCGAATCTCAGCCTCTCTCATTCCAAGGACCCCCACTCTGATGCATCATTTAAACGGCACAACTCAAGACATTTAAGGCCTTTTAAAAAGGTATAAGTGACAACGATTCCGTGTCGATGCATCTTCGTCACGTACAGTGTACCTTTTTGCCTGCAATCTGTGAATAAAGGCAGGAGTAGTCCAGGAGGAAAGATACGGAGCCCCGTACGACTCCAGACGGCACCTGATAACAATCCTCCGCATCTCTATCATCCCTAATCCGCCTGATATCAACTCCTCCCGTCCCAATCGTTTCATTTTCTTTTATATATATCATTTTTATCCCACGATTTTGTAACCCATTTTTCACCCAGTGCCAAAAAGGCCAGGGGGAGGTATTATTGATACCAGGATTAATGCATGTTTTTGTGAGGGTATCAACCCTAGGAGACACGGGGAGAACATGCAAACTCCACACAGAAAGGCCCAACCCCACCTAGGGTGTGGGCGCTGATGACGTGGAGGGAGGAACACGCCCCCAGTGCCCACAGCGTCCCCCGGCGGGAATCGAACCGAGGACCTTCTAGCTGTGAAGCACTAACGACTGCACCACCGTGCCCCTGCTCCAATCTTTTCTGACAACGCACAACAAGTACAGTCGCTATCCTTATGGGTATACAACTCAGCGAGTCCGTTTGGCTTCATTTGTACACTCTCAAGAGTTAAATTAGCATTGATTTTACACAGTTTTATAAATTGGGCTCCAAGAGATAGAAATGCCATTAAATGGGGGAGCATAGCCTAATGCAGGGGTCTTCAACAGGGGTCCGGGGACCCCTAAGGGGTCCTCAGAGTTACTACAGGGGGGCCACCAAATCATTCTTTTAAATGAACAACTTGAACCCTCGCATCCCTATTCTGAGGAGAACTTTGGCCGAAAATAGCAGATCTACAAGCGCTTACATCGGCTATTTTCTGAAAATGTGTTTGTTGTAGAGGTAAAAAAAAGAGCAGACCAAGTACTGAGTGATACAAAGTATCGACAATTTAAGTGGTTAAATGTCTGAAAAAAACACATTAACATGAATCCAACATAGACTGATGACAGTGCTGTCAAACAAGTCTATGAATCTATCTATAAAAAATCTGCAACACAATGTTATACAACATGTAGAGGGGGTCCCTGCTTCATGTCTCTCTCATCTAAGGGGTCCTTGGACTGAAAACATTGAGACCCCTGGCCTATAATGCATGTCAAACTTTCTTCTGACCAAACAATCGGTTGAAATAGGCTCTCCAGCCGTGCTGAAATGAGCGTGACAGCACACCTAGCCGTTAATAGAAGATTTGAGCACGGATGAATTATATTAGAAATATCATCAGTTGTGCAGATGATTAGACGGACTGATGGAGTCTCGGCAGCAGCAGCACTGCAGCTGCAGCAGGCTAAGAGGCTGTGCTAGCACAGTTTGCAGGGGAAGTTCACAGACGTAGTAGCTAAATCTGGCCAATGACCTGGTGAAAGGAATGCAACAAAAACTAAAAAAGTCTCCATGAATTGTTTCTTGGCGAGACAGATATTCTCTGAGGTGGTACTTGGTGTAAAAAGGTTGAGAACCACTGCACTAGACTGTTACCGTAATAACGCACAAGTACAGTATACCATAGTAATACGAAGTCTTGCACGTACAGTGCATGTGTGTGTGTGTGTGTGTGTGTGTGTGTGTGTGTGTGTGTGTGTGTGTGTGTGTGTGTGTGTGTGTGTGTGTGTGTGTGTGTGTGTGTGTGTGTGTGTGGGCGCGCGCGCACATGTAAACGTGTATGTTTGTGTGTGTGTGTGCGTGCGTGCGTGCGTGCGTGCGTGTGTGGTACGGGCTCACGCTGATGTGATGCGACAGTGGGGGAGGGGTGGTGGGGGGGCAGCACATGTGAGCATCAGTGAGTCATGTGATGAACGTGACAGATTGTCGTGGTGAATTACAGACGCCATGCTACGGGGAGGAGGGGGGGCGGCGGTCACTAAGCATCATTAACGCTCTTTCTCTCTCTCTCTCTCCCCTTCCCCCTCCTCCAAAAAAGGAAGTAACGCAACGCACGCTGACAAACACTGTGGCTCAGGAGGTACGCTGTAGAGCTTGGGTAACTAGATTAGGCAGGGGGCCACAATTGTAAAACTAGAACTACACTCTGTCGGGGTGCCAACTTGCTCCTAGCGCAAAAGGAGGCCATATATGGCCTACATACCAGAACTTGTGTGGCAGCAGAGCAACATGAGGTGCGCTCACCACTGGCATCACCACTGGCGATGCCAGTGACATCACCACTGGCATCACCACTGCCAATTGGCCGGGTTTCCCAAAGCGATTTTAGCCCTTCGTAGCTCACGCATGGTCGTAGAGACCGAGCCCCGACCGTCATGTTCCCGGGTTTACATGGGTTGGGGCAGAGCGACTTATTTAGCCCCCCCTACAACTACACCAACATTCAGCTTATAAAGTTTCGCACCTGTCTAAATATAAATACGGTACGGCATTCTATAATTACCCGTATCCAGTACATACATACCTACCTACCTACCTACGCAGCCACAGTACTTGTGTGCTCTGCTGGCGCAAGTAATGACTTGAAGTCGGGGGCCACAAGAATGTACAGAGGGAGCAGAAATGAACAAAATGTTCATGGTTAACCGGTACGATCGTTTGTTGTGTGCTATATGTCACATTTACCCGCATTTGGGTCTTTCATTTGGGAACCTGAGTTAACATTCTTATCGTTAATGGTCATCCTGTACAACCAAACATCCAATAATAATTCATTTTTACATTGGAATATGGATTGTTCTCCAGGGGCCACAAGAAAGCTCCGCTGCATGGGGCTGAATTTGGCCTGCGGGCCGCCAGTTGAATATCACCGCCGCAGAGCAACAAAGGGTCTCAACACATTTTCATGTCAAAGATCCCAATAATAACGTCCCAAACTGTTACTTTTTTACAGAATTAAAATTCAAAAGCTACTTTTGATGCTTTTCTGTGACGGTGTAGTATCATCAAGTAGGGAGTTCATTTACCAAAAGAAAAATCACCCAAGTCACAATATGCATTTTGAGGAGTGACAGTGTGGTGAAAAAACACAAAAAGTTAAAATATGGAGATCGTTGTTGTCCAAAAACGTTTGTTTTGTATTTATCATCTTAAAAATGATTTAAACTAGAGAAAATAGCCGATCTACAAGCACACAACGCCTCGCGGCGTGAGGCGTTGTGTGCTTGTAGATCAGCCACTTTCACTAGTTTTGTGCGGCAGTCTTGTATGATGAAGCAGGGTTTGCTTTACGAAAAAAAGAAAACGTATAAATTTGAAACTTGGAGATACGAGGTTTCTGCCCGACAGCAACAAAAATACAGGGCAGAGGGCCCACATTGTTCCACCCTGAGCAGGCAGTTAAAATGTGACGTTGGCAACGAAAAAAGTCCCCCTTTTAATTAAGTGGAAGAAACGTCAGGCAGACCCAGGCTCTGGGGTGTCATTTAAATTCAAACTCATGAGGTTATTATTGTGCCATTTAGTCGCAAGTGAAAAAAAAAAACGGCAGATCAACAAGCTTGCAACACGGAATGCCGTTTGGCAACGGGAGGCCAAGGCTACGGCTGTTAGGGTGTCCCTGACTTTGGAAAGTTAGGGAAACCCCAGCAGTACACACACATTTAACATCTGTATTTGCGTTCACCTTTAACAAGAAATTCTAGAACACAAACAATCTTAGATGCACAAACTAGTATTTCAGGATACAGATCACGCCGGGTACAGGAGGCACAGACACGCACGCAATACGCATGCGCACGCACACACAAGCTTTATCATACTGTAAGTTAAAAAAAATAATAAATGAAAAGGAATCATGGCCTGAGTCTAAATGAATGTTTCTGGGTCAGATTCTATCATCTCTTTTATATGCAGCACATTAAGAGACAGTTGTAATCTGTAGTGACAACGACACTGGACAAAAAAAAGAACCATTACTTTCCATTAATATTAATAACAAACTAGCTGCTGGCCACATTTCACCCAAATTATTCCAACTGCAACACATCAAAATAAAGGGGCCTCGAGTAGACTTTATTTTTATACCCACTGCAGCCATTTTGATAAGAAATAGCAGGATAAATACAAGCGTTATATCAACAACGATGAAGGTTGCGTTCCATTCAGGTCAAACAGTCAGGCTGCTGCTGGGGAACATGTTGGCTCACTACAGTATGTCCTTGTTGTCGGGTGGAAACCTTGTATGTCCAAAACCGTTTGTTATGTATTTAGCATTTTAAAAATGATTTAAACGAGTGAAAATAGCTGATCTGCAAGCACACAACGCCTCGCACCGTGCCTGTAGATCAGCTATTTTCACTAGTCCAGTGCGACAGTCTTGTGTGATGAAGCAGGGCTTTACTTTACGAAAAAAAAAAAAAAAACTTACACATTTGAAACGTGGAGATAGGAGGTTTCTGCCTGACAGTGACGATGTGCATGTTGTGTTGCTCTCACTCACACTCACACGCACAAATATGCAGACACCACATGGGCCACTGGGGTCACCATCTGGAGGGGCAGCTTGTTACCATAACTCCACTGCAGGAAATATTCCCCTCGTTGCTGTCGAGCAGAAAACTATTATCTCCTTTTTTTTCACTTGTAGCCGGGGAGCCACAGGCCAAAAATGAGAGAGGACCTGTGATGTCATGACATACTTCAAATTTTTGTTTGTCCTATTAATTTGGTCAATAAGGTACACAGACTGAGTCCCATCGACGTCTATAGGAAAATAATACAAAAATAAATCTGCTTTAAGTAGCATATGTGAGGGGTCAAAATAGGGGTTCTTCATGATTCTGAATCCATTGCAACCATTTGTTTTGCATGAAAAACATTCCTTAGGCTAGATTTCAGCCCCATAAAATGGTGAAAAGTGATGAGTCATCAAAAATCACAGTTTTGAGAGGCTGACATCTAGCCCAAGGAATGTTTTCCATGCAAAACGAATGCTTGCAATGGATTCAGAATCATGAAGAACCCTTAGTTTGACCCCTCACATGCTACTTAAAGCAGATTTATTTATTTTTGCTGTATAGTGAAGTCGATGGGACAGTGATACAAATGACCATAACTTTTTTTCGCAATGTTTCCGGCAGAGCAGGCCTCTCATTCTGTGTACCTTAATGACCAAATGAATAGGAAAAACTAAAATAAAAAGTATGTCATGACGTCACAGGTAAAACCCTATTCTTTGAGCTTTTGGGCCTGTGGCTCCCCGACTATTGATCATACGGGGGTGTCCAAAGTGAGGCCCGGGGGGCCAAATGCGGCCCGAGGATGAATTTTATACGGCCTGCCGCTTCATTCCTAAATTACCCGCCAGCACCGTAAAACCCATTCTCAAGGGGTCCAAGAAAAGCTATTTCATTGTATTTTTTACCTTGCACATCTGGTTACATTTGGTATTGATTGATTGAGGAGTTTATTAGCCGTTTGCAATAGAAAAAGGTACAGTTTCATGACGGCACAAATCACTGGTACAAGGTCAACTAAAAGGAGATCCTAGAAAGCCTTACAGCTTATTTACACAGGAACCACTTTATGTATCTCATATGACATTGAAAAGACAGACGGTAACGTGAAATAACGCTGGAAAAAAGGCAGTTATTGGTTCAGCGTACGCAACTAAAAAACCACTGATATAAAATTATTGATGATGATAGTTAGATAAAATTGTTTAAATGCGATGCCTACGTACTGTATGTTAATTACTTTGTTATGGTCCAACCTAAACTACATTATACTGCAGGGTTCCCCAAATAGTTTTCCCCAAGGTCCGAATTATGTCTAGGGTACCAAGCCGAGACCCACAACATTGCAGGGGGCGACGGTGGCGTTTCCACTACTCTAGCGACTGTTCAGATATCGTCTCTCTCGGGCAGAAACCTCGTATCTCCAAGTTTCAAATGTGTACGTTTTTTGGTAAAGCAAAGCCCTGCTTCATCATACAAGATCGTCGCACAAAACTAGTGAAAACAGCAGATCTACAAGCACGCTTGTAGATCGGCTGTTTTCACTAGTTTAGTCAATTTTTTAGATGAACGAAAGGTTTTGGACATACAAGGTTTCCACCCGATAACGACGATATACTAGTGTTGTTGCTGCTCTTATACCACCATTATTACTGGGGTTGGTGGGGGCCAGACAGTAGCCCCCCGCGGGCCGCAAATGGCCCACAGGCCGCCTATTGGGGAACCCTGTTATACTGTATATAGGAGATATAGTCGGCCCGTCTAATGTGGCCCCCTTTGAAAAAAGTTTGGACACGCCTGTGCGACAGCGTCACACAAAAGCATAAAAAGTAGCAGCTTCTAGATCTGCTGCTTTTTGTTATTTTTGAATTTGAATCCTGAAAAGTATTAACAGTTTTGGACATAATGAGGTTTCCACCCAACAGAGACGCGCAACTTTTTTTAATAACCGCTACTATCACTATCTATGTAAGATATGTTCCTGTATGCAACACCTATGGTATACCGGTACATGTGCGCATGCATGAATGGGTGTGCATATGCGCAACAAGCGTGCACATTGATTTAAAGGGGTCCCGGTTTGAGTAGATGAATATATATAATAATATAGTCGCCCCATCTAAATGGAACGGAACCTTAATTGGTATGATTGGTAACACCTGCGTTCGTTCGACTATTTCATGATAACGACCGTCCGCCTAACTTAACAAATAGGCTGTTTAGTTCCAGTCGATAACTTTCCCCAAAGCATAGCCCTGCTAATATACTGGAACGTTATGACATTTCTCATAGCTGCCAACACGCTTGAATTTTAGCTAGGAGATTTATTTTGTATTTTTTACCCTGCCTCCTTCTTGGCCCTTGAGCTGAAATGTATCCTGAAATGTTCTTGGTTTTCTGGGCAACTCAGCCCAGATGAAAGCGAGCCTGCACATACTGTAGCTGTTACTGTACACAACACGCCCACTCTGATACGCAGCCAGGGCCGTTAATGTTAATGTTTGTTGGCTTCCACACGCACATCACCCAGCCTGGCTTTAGTTGGAAGGTGTGAGTAGTTCTCTCATTTGATGAAGCAGGGACCCCCACAACATGTTCATAGATTCCATATATAGTTTCATCGTTTGACAGCACAATCAGTGTATTTTGGATTCATGTAAATTTGTGTATTCAGATATTTAACCACTTGAACCGTCAATACTTAATAAACTTGACCTTTCACTCTGTACTTAGTCTGCTCTTTTTCCCCTCTACACTAAACCAAAAATAGCCGGTCTACAAGCTCACAACGCCTCGCAGCACGAGGCGTTGTGAGCTTGTAGATCTGCTATTTTTGGCTAAAGTTCTCAGGGGGAAAAGAAGTTTCTATCACCCAAAGATTTGGAGGACCCCCTGTAGTAACTCCGGGGACCCCCTAGGGGTCCCGCACCCCCTGTTGAAGACCCCTGAATTAGAGAGTGGGGATATGGAATTTGTGTACACAGGCTGTTCCAATGGTTCTGTCGCTTTATGTATGTTACGACTGAATCAATCTGGCTAGCCATCGTCACGAAAAGGGACCGCCCACTTGTCCCTTTTCTGTAGCCATAATTGACTCTTGTCTCGAGAGATTGCGACTGAATTAACTCCCTACTTGATCGTACTACAAACGCGTCACATTCGAGCTTGTAGATCTGCTACTTTTCCTATTTTTGAATTTGAATCCTTTTTTTTTTCTTCGCTAAGCTCCAACAACAACACTCTGCCAGGCCAAGGTCTGGCAAGCTAGCTCTCAAGAACAGACTATATCTTGTTATGGAACAAAACAGAGAGGGTGCTGTTTTTCCCTTTTATTTGACGATGGTTAGCCAGATTGGGCAAGCTCTGCTTCTCACCCGTTGACTTGCACGCTACAGTATATAATAATCGATCATTTCAGGAGCAAGAGCTTCAAAATCTCTCCTAAATCTAGTCCACAAAGCCTGCAGTAGGCTATGTACTGGAAATATTTGGATGGCATTATTCCAATAAACTAAAAACACAGGGAAATGTTAGAGGGAGAAACAGTATCCAACTCAATCAACATCATTATCATTTATCACCGGTCCGGACAGGAGTTTTCATGTACCGCACAGTAAGACTACAAATGAATTAACATACTTTAACGTGCAGAATGCAAAACAGGACAGCCCAGCAGCCGTCAACACATCAGCATCAGATCACTGCGGATTTGTACATTGTTTTTTTATATGATTTGCACCTTTGTTATGATTATGGTGAACAGTATTATTGCGGGCTGGGCGGCCAACAAAGTAAATCGTCACTGTCGGGCAGAAACCTCGTATCTCCAAGTTTCAAATTTGATTTTTTTTTTTCGCAAAGCAAAGCCCTGTTTCATCATACAATGCTGTGGCACAAAAGTAGTGAAAACAGCAGATCTACAAGCACACAACGCCTTGCACCGCGAGGCGTTGTGTGCTTGTAGATCGGCTGTTTTCATTAGTTTAAATCATTTTTAAAATGATAAATACAAAACAAATGGTGTTGGACAACGGAGTAGGTTTCCACCCGACAACGACGAAATATAACTCATGTAATTGGCCCACTGGCTTGTCATTTGTCATGATCTGAAATGGCAAAGTAGCAGCAGCGCTATAGAGAGAGATCTCTCTCTATGGGGCTTTTAAGCTGTGACATCATTTTGTAGGCAGAGGAGAACTCTGCCCCCAGAGCATTTTCTGTCCCTCGCTATTTCAACAGATCCGAGACAAAAATAACGACTAAAGTATATTTATAACACTTTCCTTTCAACAACAAAGAGAAGACAAATGTGTAAATAGTAGAAATAGTAAAAAGATTCACGGAAACTGGGGGCAGAAATTCTCTTCTGCCTAAAATGATGTCATACTTAACAGCCCCATAGCGCGCAATGAGGGCCTCTCCAACTCTTTTTCCCGGGCTGAATCAGGGGCCCAGCACGTCCCTGCTTGCTATTATGTTGCAAATGATTGTGTGTGAGCGGGCAAAATAACATTGCCAGCTATGACTAGGTGACTTTCACATTTTGAATAATAATAAATGAGTTTTGGACATACAAGTACAGCGATGGATAAATGGAGCGACATGAAGCGTAAAGCTAACACTTTAGCTACAGTTCACTAACTATGAAAATATATGATGAAACGAAGGGGCAGGTAGGTGAGAGAGAGAGAGAGAGAGAGAGAGAGAGAGAGGAGAGAGAGAGAGAGAGAGGAGAGAGAGTTAATTTAAGTCCAATTAGCACTGAGTCTTTCAGGGGGGGAAAAGTGGGACTAAATTACTCTATACTTTGGCTATTGAAAAATAGCAGATATACAAGCTCACAGCGCGGCACCAAGTGCCGCACTGCAAGCTTGTAGATCTGCTATTTTTTTAGAAGGTGTGAAAATGTGTGCAAATCTTATTTTCTTTTTTTAAGCGAACATTTGTAACTCAAATTTTGCTTCTGGGTGGTCCCTGGAACGAACTATTTTGAGATGGGGGTCCATGGCCAAATACATATTATGTTGGGGGTCCTTCACATGAAAAAGTTTGAGCACCACTGACATAGAAACATAGGTTTTTCGAAAAACCTTCAAAGACTTGCACAAATGTTCACGATTAAAAGAAATATAGTAGATATACAAGCTCACAGCGCGGCACTGAGTGTCATTTTTCAATAGTTAAAGCACAAAATAACGCAGTGAATCCTTGTACCCAAGGGGGGGGCCCAGAACTTGGTGACACCCCCGGAGTCTCTCCTAGTGTGCAGGGAGCGGTCGGAGACGTCGTTAACAGATGATGGAGTGGACATTTCCACTTTACGGATGATTTATCGAATTAGGCTGATGTCACCTCAAACACACCATATCCTCCTCTATAACATCACAGTACAGTACAGTACAGTTACAGTACAGAACACTCCTGGGGCTTCATTTAAAAAATGCATAATTACTGAGCTGAACTGAATATATACACTAAACTGACCTGAATTCATTAGAATTCAATGTGTGTGTGTGTGTGTGTGTGTGTGTGTGTGTGTGTGTGTGTGTGTGTGTGTGTGTGTGTGTGTGTGTGTGCGCGCGCGCGCGTGTGCGTGTGTGTGCGTGTGTGCGTGCGTGCGTGTGTGTGTGTGTTTAAACCATTAACATCAGCAGCGGTGGTGGAGGAAGAACTACTCAGATCAGGTTACTTCAGTAAAAGTAGCTGCAATGCCACAATGTCTGTGTGTGTGTGTGTGTGTGTGTGTGTGTGTGTGTGTGTGTGTGTGTGTGTGTGTGTGTGTGTGTGTGTGTGTGTGTGTGTGTGTGTGTGTGTGTGTGTGTGAGCGTGCGTGCGTGCGTGCGTGCGTGCGTGCGTGCGTGCGTGCGTGTAATATAGCAGTTCATTCTGAAAGTGTAAAATGCGTGATTAATGGGGTTGAATTGAACTACACTAAATTGACCTGAATTCATTTGAATAAAATAGGTATTTTAAAAACATTGACAACAGGCACTGTGTGAATGACTTCAGCTACCATTCAGCTGCTAAGTGGCCAATTAAGCCTCCTGTTTTGGTTAATTGGTGGCTAATAAGGAGAGAGTCAAGGACTCAAGACTGCAATGGTAATGGAGGTCTCTTTCAACCAACAACTACCACTAGGGGATACCGTTCCCTTTTCCAACAATACATTTAACACATTAATCCAAGTACAAACGCAAACACCAAAAAGAAAATTCACCGTTGAAATCTTAACGGGGGTAATTTATGTGATAGATCAACAAAAGGTGAAACTCTCTTTGGCCCTCATGAAAACCCCAGACATGATTATGATTGAGGAGGTGTGTGTGTGTGGGGATAATAATTTTACCGTAGTTTAATTTGAAAAGTAGCTCATTTCAAAGTAAGACTTTTTTAAAATGCAAATGGAAATCAAAGATGCTTAAGTAGGACTGCAACGTAAACGAGTCCAACAACGCCTTTAGGAACTGTGACAATTATGGATCCTTAACGGAATGTAAAAAAGGCTCTCAGTTCTGCAGACAAACACACTGGGGAAATATTTTTATGGCTGCTCTATAACTGAACAAAAGGGAGAAATGCTTGCATAATTACTTTGGAATCAAGAGGAGCCATAGCGGAGCGGTGATGTTTTTTTTGGGTGATTTATAGCCTTGCTTTATGGGTGATGAATTACAACAGATGCATCTGAAACTAATCGTCACGATTGGGGTGTGGAAACCTTGGATGTCCAAAACAAAACTGCAGTGGTGGAAAGTAACTAAGTACTTTACAATATTGAGGTATTTGTACTTTACTTGTATTTCCAATTTCCTGTACTTTTACTTCTACTCCACTACTAGGCCTACATCTCGGATCCAAGTATTGGACTTTTTACTCCACTACATTTATTTGAAAACTTTAGTTCCTAGTAAAGCCCTTTGCACACATGACAGTTGCGTTTTTTTTTTTTTTTTTTTTTTTTTCGTTTGCTGCATGAATAAAACGCATTGGATTTGGTGTGCAATGCTGTGCGGAATCGGCGCTGCGGATCCCAAAAGGAGTCATAAAAGGAGTGATGAGTTTTTTACCGCATGCGACAAGACGCACAAATCGAACTGGGTTCGATCGAGAAAAAAACGCACGGCCGCAGCCACTCGTCGCACGGCCAATTCGGATCCGGTGTGCATGAGGTCGTAGAGAATCTTTGTTTTCTTTTTAAAAAGTGAAATTGTCCGTTTTATCCGTACAGATAAACGCGCCTGTGTGCAAAGGGCTTTACTTTGTAGATTTTGATTATTACTAGTAAGACACCTCAGGGCGACATGCAACCTCGTGCCAATTCTTGGCCATCTGGCAAGTGATGCATATCGGTCCCTTTTATACCCATACATGGAGATCCCTGTCTGAACCAGCCACACAGTTATAGGCTGTCTTCCTCCATATATGGGCATTCCCATATGAAGTCCTGTTAGATATGGGCTTAATATTGATGACATCAGGGAACTCCATACCGGTATATGGGCATAAAAGGGATTCTGTTAGAGTGGTTCCCATGACATCACAACATATATTCTATACCCATACATGGAGATCCCTATCTGAACCAGCCAGACAGATATAGCCATGTCTTGGCCATGGCCAGTGATATATATCGATGACATCAGGGATCTTAATACAAGGGATTCTGGGATATGGACTTTTACATAGGTGATGTCACCTGTGATATCATCTGTGATGTCACAGTGATGTGTCAGGGGAACCACAGTGTCAGGTGTGACTTTCAGAGATACAAGGATACGTGGACAAGATGTGCCGGTTTTCATATTAAACCTGCGACCTACAGTAGCAAATTACAAAACATACACAACTTCAGCCCTATATACATTTTGGCCATTTGAAAATAGCCATTCTACAAGCTTGTAGATCTACTAGTTTCAAAAGCTTTGTAATTGTTTGAAAACTTGAAATGACACATTCCGTATAATGAGTACTTTTGTACTTTAAGTACATTTTGATACCAATACTTTTGTACTTTTACTCAAGTAAATTGTGAATTCCTGACTTTTACTTGTATAGTATTTCTTTCTATATTGTAGTTCTAGTATTGATACTTTTACTTAAGTATACAAGCTCGTGTTGATACTCGTCATTGGTTCAACTTTAAAACCCACGGACACACTTACAGTAAAACACTTTCAACAATTTTTGTCAGACTTTTGGTGGATCTGCTATTTTCACTGCTTTTGTGTGACAACGTCATACACAACAAAGTAGGAGAATAATTTATTAAAACATAACGTAAAAAGTTAAAATGCAACGTACGTTCCGGAGAATGGAGATACGAGATTTCTGCCCGACAACAGCAACAAAAATATGACATCAGCTGTTACTCTGCTGCCAAACCCATTTCCCTCCTCCTCTCCTCTCTGCCAACCAACTTCCTGAATGAATCAAATTGTTTGGGTTTAGGCAGGGGCGTCACACCAAATTCTGGGCCCTGGGTACAAGGATTCACTGCGGGCCCCCCATGAATGTTAACTATTGAAAAATAGCAGATATACAAGCTCACAGCGCGGCACCGAGTGCCGCGCTGCGAGCTTGTATATCTGCTATTTTTGAAAAATCGTGAAAATGTGTGCAAGAAACTATGCCAAGGACCCCCAAGATGATATGTATTTGCCATGGACCCCGATCTCAAAATATTTAGTTCCAGGGACCCCCAGAAGCAAAATTTGAGTTAGAAATGTTCGCTTAAAAAATACATATATTCAAAGATTTTCACAACTTTTCAAAAATAGCAGATCTACAAGCTTGCAGCGCGGCACTCGGTGCCGCGCTGTGAGCTTGTATATCTGCTATTTTTCAATAGATAAAGTTATTAGGGCCCCTCCACCTTGGGCCCCAGTAACTCCCTACTTTCCTACCCCTTGTGACGCCCCTGGGTTTAGGTCCAAATTAAAGCAACCTCTCACTCTCTCTCTCTCTCTCTCTCTCTCTCTCTCTCTCTCTCTCTCTGTCCATCTGGAGAGAGCAACACGCAGGAAGAAATGTCTCCTCATCACATATTCATGAATGTTAACCACTTGTTGCTGGGTTGGTTAGGTTTGTATCCAGCATGTCAAGTGACAGCGTTAATATCAAAGGCCACCAAACACTCAGGTAATATAGAATACCAACCAAAGGCTGCATTGTAACATGTCGATGTGTGCAAATGGCTTGAGACAACATAATAAGCCTTTTCAAATCAGTCTCATACCTCTACTTCAAACAGAAATGATGTAGGCCTACACAATGTGCTAATCAACTGGCATTTTCTTTGGCAGGCACAATTCCGTTGTCAGAGTGGCACGGTTAGAGAGCAGAACAGAGAAATAGCCTGCCTGTCGATAATCAATCCATTTGACTGATTCTATTCATTCGCCCAGTGGTTTCTTTTCAACCTTTTTCATATGAAGGTCCATTTTTTATTCTGCATTTGAGCCACGGACCACCATTTGATGGGATGTTGCCGCTCAGGGGAGAAATGCGTCAGTCCTGACGTCTCATTACTCAGACTACGTGGCTTCATGTGAGAGATTAGTAATGGGGAGAGTTGGACCAACGCAACGTTGGAGTAATGCGTGTGGGAACAACACTACGCACCTGCCTCTCAGACCCAATACGTGATTTTTTTGTTATCTTTGGAAAAGATTGTGTCCACAATAGAGGGTATGCACATCCACTGGGACCCGCCCCCCTAATCTAGACTGAGTGGCAAAACATTGAGCAGCATGGAGCACTGGAGTTTGGAAGTGCTAGTTGCAAATCACTCAACTGCCCTGCATACCACCTGTTTCTAATTTGCACATAATGCAGGAGGCAGCAGAATGTTGTGTTGTAGAAAACGAGTGCTTCCAAACTCTGACACTTGGAAAAATAAAAACCTGCACAGAATGTCTTGACAGAAAGTAGCTTGCCTATGGTGGATTTTTATGAAACAAAAACATTGCAGATAGAAAGAGGATAATTAAGCTTTCAGTACAGCCGCAATGTTGGTGAGTCAACTTTGTTTAATACAATAGGACTTTTCTGTTTGGATGTATGATGGCAGAAATGAGTGTTTTGCCACTCAGTAGGCGTGTTCCCACATAACTTCCAGCAACAGTGATGTCACGCGCATACCCTCTATTCCATGTTGTATTGATGTGGTGCCATAGGAGAGACAACAGGCAAACATGGATCAAAATAACAATTCTTCTACATTCTCTAATTGTGTAGGCTTGTGTCGATGTTTAACAATAATTTAACTCCAGAATGAAACTTACGGGTCCATTTGGTTTGATTTTACACTCAAGAGTTAATGATCTAATTAAGTTAAAGATCTAGTTAAAGTTAAAGATCTAGTTAAAGTTAAAGATCTAATAAAGAGCCATTTGGTTTCCAACTCTCTCCATCGTTTAGCTGGGGACCACCTGGAACCCCCTCAAGGACCACTGGTGGTCCCCGGACCACTGGTTGAGAACCACTGCATTAGCATAGCCTACTGTGCAACAACAAAACACAACTGTGTGTCACATGAACACTAGACCAGTTACAGACCAGACCAGTTTCACTGCAAATGCTGCAAATACAAGTTGAGGAGAATAAGCGGCAGTAGCCTAAGCCAGCTAATTAATGCCTTAAAAGTGTGCATATACACATAATGGCACACAGACATACTGTACACAACAAGGAAGTAAAAGTATAAGAAAGACAAGTGCTGTCTTACTTGTATGAACTTAATGGATGATGCATGCATGATGTACTGTATAGTCTAGTCTAATTTTACCACAACCACAAACAATAATGCACTGCACCTGTGCTGACCTACTGAACCAGGGAATATACCATTTTGTCAAGATAGGGGCTTAAAAGCGTTGTGGAGTAATACCTTGTGTGTGATGTAATACCTAATTTGCATTTGTAGATATTTTATTTAATAACTGAATAATCAGTGCAGATAGACAAAGAGACATTCATGAATTTATTTAAAAAGGCATTTTTTTTCTTTTTTTTCAAGTTGACCCTATTTCTTACAAAAAGGAGAGCAACATTGACAACATTCATCCCCAAATTGTATATGGTTGCTGCCTGTCGGGCAGAAACCTCTTATCTCCATACTTTTTTGTGTTTTTTCTAAATTTAAAGCCCTACATGATCACACAAAAGTATGAAAAGCACCACGCTACACTCGAGACCTGTCTCTTTGCGCCACGTTTTGAGCTTGTAGATCTGCTACTTTTGACATTTTTGAATTTGAATCCTGAAAGGTAACGGTTTTGGACATGTGAGGTTCACTGCTGCCCTACCCCCCACACCACAATAAAGGTCTAAATCCAAACTTTGACATTTACAGAAAGAAATGGCAGCTGCGTCATCATCAGCAGTCAGAGGATGTGAGGGTTGCTTTCTCTGACTGAATGACAGACAGACAGACAGACAGACAGGCAGGGGATGAGGAGGCTTGTTGATTGATTACTGTGTGAAATGAACAGCAGCAGAATCTCGCTGAAGCGTTTAATTGCATCCATGGATCTCCGTGCTTCCATTACTAAATGTTAATTTCATTTCATGAATCAACCACAGTCGTATTCTCTTTCCATTCATCAACGCTGATATGAGTTAGTTAGCTCAGAATAGGGGTTCCCAACTGTTTCCATCATATGCCATGGGACCCCTAACTAATAGCCATAGCCTCCGTCAGCCATGGCAAAATGGCGTTTAAAAAGGAAAGAAATAGTGGAAAGAAATGGCTCTTTGTAGCTTTTTAGAAAATAGAAATACAACCTTTTGGCTTTGAGAAAAAAAAAACTTTTGACTTTGAGAAAAAAAAAACTTTTAGCTTTTAGAAATATACAACGTAAAGGAGTAGTTCACCCCCAAAATAATTTTTTTCTATTGATTAGTCACGCCATGGAGCCTAGAGTTCAATAATATTTTTAGTTTTTTGTCATATTCCTAAGACACAAATGTGATAACAATAAATTTACCCCCATTCGTTCCGGATGGGGACCCGTTTCGAAACGGGTCCCATCCGAAACGGGTCCCATCCGGAATCAATGGGGGTAAATTTACTCGAATCAATTTTTTGTCTTAGGAATGTGACAAAAAAAAAAAAGAAAAAAATATTGAACTCTACTCTCCATGGCATGAGTAATCAATAGAAAAAAAAGTCATTTTGGGGGTGAACTACTCCATTAATAAACACATTGTTAGCTAATTTATAATGACGTCTGAGCAACAGTAAAGATGATGGTGCTTCTGGTTTTCAATCCGGTGCAGTGTCTGCTTCAAATTACTTTATTGACATTGTCAAGAGTGTGTGTCTAAATGTCTGGATGGAAGAGTAGCCACACCGCCTCCAAGCACTGCACATGCACTACTTATATTGTATTAACATACTCTACCATACAGATGTGCCAGTTACATTGTATTAACATACTCTACCATACAGATGTGCTAGTTATATTGTATTAACATACTCTACCATACAGATGTGCCAGTTACATTGTATTATTACACAGCTTGGTTGAATGCTTGATTCTGATTGGTCAATCACTGAATTCAGAGGCGTGTTTTTCCTTGATAACGACCATTCTACTCAATAACAGACCACTGCCTAATCAAAGACTCAGAGCACCTGGCTTGCTCTCAAGAATGTTTCTGAAAAAAAAAAAATAGAAACATAGACGATGCATTAACCGAAAAGTTCTATTTGATCAACGCTTCCTTTATTTCCGAGGCGACCGTGTAGCGCTGGGCTGACGGCCAGCGCAACACTTGTGGAATAATAAAAGCAAGCAAATACTTTGTTTGATTGTTACTTTTTGGTCAATTTTTAATTTATTTATTAAGTAGCCATGCAATAAGCAGAATAATTGTCAGCGCGCTAGTCGTTATTGGAAAATCTTTCAACAACGACCCTTGCTTAACAAACTCTACCACTGGTTAAAAATAACTTTCTATTAATTAAAACAAGTCGTATTGTGTTTTTGAGGTGGAAACAAACATTGACAGCATCTGACACAGTCTACACAGGGTTATTATGTGTGTGCATCGCTGGTGCGTGACGTCGTTAACAACACGGCTTACAGTAAATGCACTGTTTGCTGCGATGGCTCTGAACGGAGGAGAAATTGCTGCTCATAATTATATCTGGCCCGTGGACGTGGAGCGCAGGGAGTCGCTCCTTGGCTGCAGCTCAAGGCAGCTGACTCCCAACATTTGGACTTCATTACGGAGGGAAGAGGGAGGAGGAGGAGGGTGAAGGTGGATGAGAGACTCTGCTCTGCAAAGGAAGACGCTCAGATAGAAGAGCTTTTTTTATGCGTTGCCAGCCGCTCCAACAACTATCTATCTGTCCATATGCCAGTCTGCCAGAAAGAAATTACACAGAGTAGATGTAATTTCCAGTATTCTGGTGGATTCTGTGTGTTTGATACTTTAGTCAGGCTTTACCCATTAAAAAGATAAAAGTAAAGAAATAGATTTGATGACAGAGGGGCCCTACAGTAGGCCTATGTGCGCTCAATGAATTCATACATTTTGGAGAGAGGGGAGCGCACCACACACAAGGAAACATATCCCACTACATTTTTTTAATAAAAATAAAAAAGAAATAAACTAACTGACTTGGAAAGCCTACTTTCTTTTATGACACAGGGAGGACACTCTGGGCATTTTTTGTGTCCAAGCAACTTAAGCAACGCGCTTTGCTCTGCTCTTTTGCCTCTCTCTCGCCTTTTTTCCCCTCCTCTTTACAATTTTGTCACTAATAGCACAAAGACATTATTATCCAGAGTGACTTGCAAGTGTGATATCACTGATATGTGAATAAGCAAAGTAAACATGGACTACACTCAATTAATAAAGTAACTGCACGAGGGAGAATTATGTCCGTCCATGTTTGTCTATGCCAAAGATGAGACGTTGGCTTGCCAACATCACAGCTTTTGGGTGTTGTTGTCATATAGTGACAGCCACCACGTTGATTGGTTGGATTAAAGTAACGTCCAAAACACGCCCATGACTAATTCAGGGCCCACTGAGCGCACAATGACGTACACCGCCGATGTCATAATAACCAGATGGTAATTATTCACGCTTCCAAATCGTTAATCGATAGTCGGAATCTCCTTAACATGTGCGCTAAATACCGCGATTATAATAGAACGCCATATGTGTACATGGTATGTAGGACTGTAGTTTATCCAGACATAAATATATAAAGCGACAGTAAAAGTAATAACATTCCCACTCTCTCCGTGAGAGAGAGGTTTTGTTTGTGAGACAGACCACTCACACCTTAAAAAGAATAATAATAATAATCAAACTGTATATCAGTGGGTTGTGTGAGGGACGGTCCTATGTGGGCCTTTCACACATGGGTTGCCACGTAAAAGGATTGAAACCCCCTAATGCAGGAGAAATGGAGGCACAGGAGTTGTGCAGGAGAATTGCTCAAATAATAGGATTCTCTTGCAAGTTGTCAGGTTCACTATGTCATTCTGTTGGATTTTTTTTTTCTTTTTAGATTTGCAAAACTATATTTTTTTTGTCTACGGAATCAGAAAATCAATGTCTGTGGCGGCCATATTGGAATTTACACAATGACCACCGTAAATGTATGTTTTGTAATATCTTGGCTTCTAAATAAGATGGAACATCGGTTAAAATGTCTAAACCAATGGTCCAAGTTGTAATTTTTTATCATCCCATTGAAATACATAACCCATCATATGGGTAAGGAAAAACGTGATCCATGGGTCAGCGGTTCAAATCCTGACTCCTCCTGTCTATTTGCCGAAGAGTCCTTGAGCAAGACTCTGAACCCCTGGTTGCTCCAGGTCAATTGGTTGGTGCCTTGTTTATTTCCATTTTCCCAAAGAATTATTAAAAATAAATGAAAAAAGTTATTGAAAAAACACGGCCAGCTCACGTATTACGAGGATAGTATGAGTCACCAGAAAAAATCAATCATGGTTAGAATGGAGTTTGAAGTTACAATGGGTGTGTATGAGGAAGGGCCCTGGAGGAGGAGGGCCTGATAACATTTACATCAAATATCTAAATATTGATTCAAGCAAATTAAAATCTGTCCAGGGTGTTCATAAAAGCCTGATTAGACGATAAAATTACCAAAAGTTCCAGTTCCACTGCAAGGCTCCAAGGCTACAATCAAAATAACACAGCCTTCAGAGTCACAGGCCTGTAAGTGTTGTCATGGACTAGGGAGAGAGGGGCAGGGCCATCACAGCACTGTGTGAGCTTGCAGATCGGCTATTTTCACAATGTATGATCAAGTAAATACCGAAATAGAAACATAGCGTTCAGTGGCGCCAGTTCAGAAAAAGCTAAGGTATGGCAACATAGTAACATGATACATTTATTTTAAGAAGTACATTCTATTTTTTACCCGTTTCTAGGTTTCTTGGTTGTTCAAGTGCAGCTAAACTTGGCATGTTAGTAAAGGTGCCACAATTAATAATAAAGAATTCACCTGTGCAGCTGACCTGCGGAACCTGGGAATATACCATTCTGTCAAGATGGGGAGAATAAAAGTGTGAAGAATATAATTATAATACCTTGTTAAAGTGACCATTTTGTTAAATGTTGCATTTGTAGTAATTTTACTGTAATTTAACAACATAATAACCAGCACAGATAGACAAAGAGACATTCATGGATTTATATTTAAAAGTAACTTTCATTTTCCCCCCTATACCCAGGGTATGGCAGCTGCATACCCCTGCCATACCCAATTGACGCCCCTGATAGCGTTGTTGTCGGATGGAAACCCTGTATGTCCAAAGCCGTTTTGTATTTATCATTTTAAGAAGTGACGATAAACTGTTGAAACAGGGAGATACAAGGTTTCTGTCTGTATTATGAGCTTGTGTCACTGGTGGCATTAGAACCACAGCGGTATACAGAGGTGAGAATAATTAGACGCTGATTATCGCCAAGCTTCCCGGAGACAGCCAGATGATAAACCTCGTGCTGCCTGGACTTCAAAGCACATCTTTCATTAGGGAGAATCTCTCCATTAAGGGCCTTTCACCAAAAACACTTAAAGGGCGACCCGAGTGCTATCGTCCTTCTGCAGAGAAGAGCGTCTCTTTTTATGTAGACCGAGGGAGGGGGAAAGAGACAAACAGAGACAGAGAGAGAGAGAGAGAGACAGAGAGAGAGCGAGAGAGCGAGAAAGAGAGGGTATGTGAAAGAGACAGAGAGAGTGAGAGAGACAGATCTATAGAGAGAGGGTGTGTAAGAGAGAGGAAGAGACAGTGAAATATTGAGAGAGAGAGAGAGAGAGAGAGAGAGAGAGAGAGAGAGAGAGAGAGCGAGAGAAGAACAGACAGGCTGAGTGAGAGAGAGATAAAGAGTGAAAGCGAGAGAGAGTTTAAAGATAAAGAGGGTTTAACACTCAAGAGGCATTGTTGTGTCAGATGTTCTTAACTGAACTTTTTGTTGCTTTTTTTATAGGATGAATGGAGGTCCGAGGGGCAACAACTGATCTCCAAGCGAACAACGAGGACAACGCATGGTGGAGCAGAGTGTTCCACAGACGCTCCTCTCCTTCCCATCTAAATGGTGACAGAAAGCCTTCCTCTCTCTCTCTCTCTCTCCTCTCTTTCTCTCTCCTCCGTCTGGCCTCACACCGCCATTCATCTCCCAGATCATGAGCCACGCAGCCTGGCTGCTATTCAATCCTCACAGAGGAAAACAGACAGACCCATAAAGAACGCACGCACGCACGCACGCACGCACGCACGCACGCACGCACGCACGCACGCACGCACGCACGCACGCACACACACACACACACACACACACACACACACACACACACACACACACACACACACACACAGGGCCATAAAGAACAGCAGCCTGGCCTGTTTTTTTGTGAAAGAGGGTCATTTCAAACCACAGACTCTTGGCTAGATTTATCGTACGCAGTTGATGCTGGGGTGAAAACAGTTAAGTAATCGATTAAATCGATTATAATAACAACAGGACCGGTGCCCGTTGGGCAGGATAGTCACCATTGACGTTCCGGGCGTGCAATACCCGCTGTATCTGTCTGTCTGTCTGTCTGTCTGTCTGTCTGTGTCCCTTTCATGCCCGATACATTATATGGAGATCTCTTATCTCTGTCTGTCTGGCTCTCTTTTATGCCCATATATGGTGTTCCATGTGCAGGCCAGTCTGTGACGTCAGTACTATAACATCAGTACAGACAGACAGACAGACAGACAGACAGACAGACAGACAGACAGACAGACAGACAGACATTCAGTAATAAAATAATAATTAGATAGATATAAACAAAAACATTAATCGATCATCTAAGAAAAATAATCGATGACATGCTGCCATCACCATAGAAGAAGAAGAATTTTCAGGACAAACGAATGCTATTAACTTCCTCAACTGCTGCTAAGGAATCAATGATCAAAAGCTGGGTTGAACCGTCTATTCATTTGAAGATAAACTGTCTTAATTGTTTGTTGTTTGTAATTTGTTTACTTGAGCGTTCTACCAGATCTGACACTGTGGATAACTGGTCCAAAGCTTTGGCAGCAGTTCAGTTACTTCATTAATACTTCATTCATTTTCATTTTGACTTGATTGTGATCCTGTTTTCCCCCTTTGCTCGTACCTATAGTGCTTGTACTTGTAAGTGTCTGTAGTACAGACACTTACAAGTACAAGCACTATAGGTACAGACTCTGTACTTGTCTTGTACTTGTCTGTACTTACTAAATAAAAACTAAGCTATGATGACTAAAACTAAGATAGAACATAAGAGCACAATTGGGGACTAGTATTGAAGAGATCCAGTAGAACTAAAAGAAAGTCGTTTCATGTCGCACTCTGAAAATAGCAGATCTACAAGGAGATTGTAGATTGGCTATTTCCACCATGATGCAACCAAGTATGAAATCAACCATTATGACGCCATGAAGGCCTGACAAAATACATTGTATTGTAGTATTTAGTTGAATAAACCATTATGATATTTAGTGGACTAAAACTAGACTAAAACTAAAACATTTCAGATTACTAAACTATTCCTAAAAGTAAATTAATTTTTTTTTTTCTATACAAAATGCCTGGAGCAAAGTAAGGAAGTTAACATTTCTGCAGAGCAATTTCATAAATTATTTCATAAATGCCCATTTCACTTTCATGTACTTTAGACATGAAAGTGAAATGGGCATTTATGGAATAATTTATGAAACTAGACTTCAACTTAAAAATGCAAATAGGGTATACTTTTTACATTTCTTTTATTTTATTGCTACTTGATACATTAATGGTTCAAATTCATATTTAGTATGTATAATAACTATCGCCATGGCACTCAGCCTGCATGCATCTAAAAGCCAGCTAATAGAATGATGGAGCTAGTTAAAAGTTGAATGTCTGTGAGTGCCGCCTTAACATTATTGCACAAAGCTTGAGAAATGAACGTCCATTAGAAGCAAAAGGAAGGTCATTCTCAATGTTATATATCTCACAATTACGTACATATGGAACTACAGAGATGGATGGTAAGTTATGGCTACAGTGGGCCCCATTTGTACTCAGTTGAGAGGTAAATGAACTTTAGGTATTTTTTTATTTTTGTCTGTCTGATGAAAATATCCTTATTGGCCGCCCAACCTGGCGGAGACAATAGCCATGTACAAGCTCACAACATGTTGCATTGTGATACGTTGTGAGCTTACAGATCTGCTCTTTTCACTCCTTTTTAATTTTAAAGATACATTGTTTGGCTTTTTAAGCCTTTGTTGATAGGATAGTAGGTTGACAGGAAATGGGAAGAGAGAGATGGGGCGTGAGCAGCAGAGGCCGTCGAGATTGGGACTCAAACCCGCGACACGCTGTCTTGCTACTTTGGAGCCTATAGGTGCCCGGATCGCAACGCCAGCAGTCCGGAACTCTTTTCACTACTTTGGCTTGACATTCTCGTATGATGAGGTAGCAGGGCATTAATGAAAAGTTTAAAGGACAACTTTGTTTTTTTTACAACATAATATTTATTTTAAATGTCACAATCAGCCCCTGTTGTGTCTTCTATTTCCCCTAAGCCAATCTTTTTCTGTGTGTTCAGTGCTGGGTCATAAGTTGTATAGTGTCAGGTCCTGTTTGTCGGTTGTAGTCAGAGTTTATGTTCTAGTGTTACAGTTGTATTCTGTGTGCTAAGTGCTCTGTAGTTACTTGTCGTGTATAAGTAAAGTTTGTCAACTGCATCATGTCCGTCTCCTGGGTTTGGTTTGAGTTCTTGAGTTCCTGCATTTGGATCCCACACCTCCTGTTCCTGACATTAGATTGTAATTACTTTCTATCGTTTTAGCAATTTTTACTATTTTGATTTGATTTTAGTAGTTTGGGGCAAGCGTACACATGGCTAAATATGTCTTTTTAGACACCATTCCCAAGATGCACCACAATCCTTCATGGGCAGATGTGACTTATGGACTTAAGTGTTACTGTAAATAGTAATAAAGAAATCGCCAGCTTATTGTGTCTAAAAATATTTAGCCACTATTTAGAATGTATCCCACTGAAATCAAAATCGCTAAAATTGCTAAAATGATAGAAAGCAGTAAATGAAAACAATTTAACGCTCATCTTTTCTTAATTATGATCTAAAATATGAACCCTTGTTGTAAAAAAATCAAACCTGTCCTTCTATTGCCGGGTATATAATGAACCCAGACGGAGCTTATTTTCTTACAAGCTAATCCTGCCCTATGCAGGATCTCACTATTTCCATATAGGCAATGCCTTGGTGACTTCGGTTCCAACTGCTAAAAAACGTGGTGTCGTCCTGGATAGCCAGCTCTCATTCAAGGCACACATTGCATCAGTCACCCGATCCTGTAGGTTCACACTCTATAACATCCGTAGAATCAGACCTTTCCTCACCCAGGAGGCAGCCCAGCTCCTCATCCAGACATCTGTCATATCAAAACTCGACTACTTCAATTCTCACTGGCCTCCCAGCATGTGCACTTAAGCCTCTCCAAATGATCCAAAAGGCCACAGCACGATTGGTCTTCAATCAGCCCAAATTCTCACATGTCTCCCCCGTCCTCCACTCCCTCCTCTGGCTCCTGGTTGCGGCCCGCACAGAGTACAAAACACTGATGCTGGCCTTCAAAGCAGACAAAGTTATGTCACCTCCATACCTTCAAAGCCTGATCAAACCCTACAACCCCATCCGTTCACTCAGATGAGCTTACACAGAGAGGCTGACTGAACCCTCGCTAAAAACCCCAGGACAACGATCCACTCGTCCTAGACTCTTTGCCCTCCTGGCCCCCAAACTGTGGAATAAACTCCCTGTTGCACTTAGAACGGCAGACTCACTCCCTAGCTTCTACCGTGTTCTGAAGACTCACCTCTTCAGACTCCACCCATTAGCCCATAGTACTTAATGTAGCACTTGCCTACCCTCATTGACCATCAGTGTTGGGAATAACAACGTTACTTGTAACGACGTTACGTAACGAAACTACTTTTCTGGTTAACTAATAATGTAACGCGTTACCTTTCCCATTCAGTAACGCTGTTAAAGTAACTGTGGTGTAAAGGGGCAAGTTACTCGTTACTTTCTGCGGACCGCTTCTCCCTGCAGCGGAGCACAGACTGAGCTGGCTGCTGCAGCCTGCAGAGCCCGCCTCTGTCATCAAACTGTACATGTGATAAATCTCACACTAACTTGAGCCAAGAGGAGCGATGAATGGTTGACCTAGGTAAAACTTCAGGACTGACAGACAGACTGACTGACTGACGCTACTGAAGCTCTGCATGTACACACAGCACTACTGAAGCTCTGCATGTACACACAGCACTACTGAAGCTCTGCACACAGCACTACTGAAGCTCTGCATGTACACACATCACTACTGAAGCTCTGCATGTACACACAGTACTACTGAAGCTCTGCATGTACACACAGCACTATTGAAGCTCTGCATGTACACACAGTACTATTGAAGATGTACACACAGCACTACTGAAGCTCTGCATGTACACACAGTACTACTGAAGCTCTGCATGTACACACAGTACTACTGAAGCTCTCTGCATGTACACACAGCACTACTGAAGCTCTCTGCATGTACACACAGCACTACTGAAGCTCTCTGCATGTACACACAGCACTACTGAAGCTCTCTGCATGTACACACAGCACTACTGAAGCTCTCTGCATGTACACACAGTACTACTGAAGCTCTGCATGTACACACAGTACTACTGAAGCTCTGCATGTACACACAGCACTACTGAAGCTCTCTGCATGTACACACAGTACTACTGAAGCTCTGCATACATACACACAGTACTACTGAAGCTCTGCATACATACACACAGCACTACTGAAGCTCTGCATGTACACACAGTACTACTGAAGCTCTGCATGTACACACAGTACTACTGAAGCTCTGCATGTACACACAGTACTACTGAAGCTCTGCAATCTGCACACAGCACTACTGAAGCTCTCTGCATGTACACACAGTACTACTGAAGATGTACACACAGCACTACTGAAGCTCTGCAATCTGCACACAGTACTACTGA
>NC_137816.1:57083934-57151434 GCF_963921795.1 Nannobrachium achirus | reverse complement strand
CCGCTTTAACAGGTAGTAGAAGCCAGCAGTGAAAGACATAGAAAAAACTTCGGGCTCCTCGGCCGTAAACTACGAATGAGTTAATAACCTCAGTATGTTCCACCAAACAGAAGAAAAATAATAATCTTGTGACTGGTTTGGTTTACTCAACAACATGCAATTAATATTTAATCTATGAGGAACTGAGCACGTGCAAATTGGCCTATTACAAATCAATGCAGGAGTTCTATTCTTTTATCTCCATCGCAATTAAACTGTACTATTGCATTCCCGCCTAACCAACTGTTAATTCCCATTTTAGAAAGTGTTTCTAAACGTGAAGTAGGCCTATTGATTTGATTTGATTGATTAGTAGACTAAATCTGGATTAAAACTAAAACTTTTCAGATAACTAAAATATGACTAAAACTGAATGACATTTTATTCAAAAGACTATGACTAAACTAAGACCCCGTGCAGACAACAGTGGTCTCTAGAGAAAACAGCAGCGGTGATTACAACGATGTAGTGTGCATGCCATGTTGCTAGGTGGCAGTGACACACTATCTGCCAGTGTGTGGCATCATGTCCGTTCCACTTCCTATCACTGCTGTTGTTTACATATATCACCATGGCAGTGTGCAGGCTCCACGGTGATGCGAGGGAGATCGCTGTCAAACCTTTCACCCTAGAACCTGGTCTCAACAGAAGGCATATCTTACATTTTATGTTGTCGTTTTCTCGTGAAAACGGTTTTGTGTGCACAAGTAACACTGCAAGGTGCTCACTCTAAGCCATATCTGTAAGGCTGAAAAACAGAACTTAGTAAGAAGATATACTGACTGACTGACTGACTGACTGACCTACCTTTATTGATGGTGTGTGTGTGGGGGGGATTCAGTGGGCACGGGCAGTACAGCAGTTAAGATCCAGTTGCAGAGTAAACAGCAGTAACTGTGAGGTGAGATTCAGATTTCAGGTGGAAGACTGACAGACACACAGAGCTATTGTTAGGAAGTTGAACTAAAAGGTTTCAGTCCAGACTGACAGACACACAGAGCTATTGTTAGGAAGTTGAACTAAAAGGTTCAGCTAAAGTCAATATTGTTCCTGTACGCAGAGATCGTGGAGTTTTGAACACTGGATGTTGATGGAGCCCTACCTGACTTAAAGGACAACTCCGCCCTAAATAACATCATCTAGGCCAGACCTGGGCATTGTACTGCCCTTTGGTTCACTCTGACTGGCCTGTGTAGAGTTAATGGCAAATGACAAAACAAACACATGTCTAGTTTTACCTCATGCATGGACTAAAGCTGCAATGCTTTTATTTAGATTTTTTTTAATTCACGTACATATGGACGCAATGCGTACATCAGCACGAGTGCGTGATCATTGGATCGTTGTCTCAATAACAAGCAGGTGGTCAGACTGGTCACAAGTCAAGACGACCTGCCTTACCTTACCCATCAAAAATGTCTAAAGTGGCTAAAAAAAGAAAAGTCGATGCCGAATGCCAGGTTTTCAACAAAGATTGGACTGCCAAGTATTTATTTACTGAAGTCTGAGGTAAAGCTGTGTGTTTGCAGGGAGCACATCTTGCGGGGAACACTGCCTTTTGGCCGGCCCTCCACAATATTTTCTGTTGTTCATGTGGCCTCATGGAAAAAATTATTGCCCACCCCTGATCGAGGCTCATGTTCCTACTTACATTGATCCCAAATGACTGTCCATGGGGTCTATTAGGCAGAAATGCCCCTGTTGTACAGTTTCCCCAGCAGAACCCAACAGCCCTCATAGCATAGAGTGGATCCCGTAAGCCTATCGCTTTTACAGTTTTTGTTTTGCGGTCAAAAGTTTTTAAATTATTGAATCAATCTGTTATAAGTTGTCATTACACGTGTGTGTGTGTGCGTGTGTGCGTGTGTGTAGCTTCGAGCTAATGCGTCTGTGCTGGCAGTACAACCCACGCATGCGTCCCACCTTCCTGGAGATCATCCAGACCATCCGCGAGGACCTCCACCCCTCCTTCCAGGTAGGAAATGATCCATTGATTGATTGATTGATTGATTGATTGAAGTATTTATTAGAAATGTGCTTAGGAAAAGGTACAGTTTCATGACAGTAGAGTTCACTACAAGGTCAACTAAAAGCCAAGGCTCATTTACATTGAGATCCTTTTTTTTTTACTCATATTACATTGAATGACAGACGGTACTAAAGAAAAAGGGGGAAAAAGACAGTTGTGGGAAAAAAAAACATGATGCAAAAATAAAATATATTTACAATAGAAAGGTCAGGGGTAAGGTTAGGTTAGGTTTACTGTCACCAGTTTTGAGTAGCAGCAGTGTTGATTTTGTCGACTAAAACTATGACGAAAGATGTTTGTCGACTGCGTTTTTTTTCACTGACGAAAACTAAATAAAAACTAAGCTGTGATGACTAAAACTAAGACTAAATATATTGACTATTTCGTCAACAAAATAAAAACTAGACTAAAACGTTAGGTAGGGCCTAGTGGAGAAGAGAGTCGTTTTATGTTTGGTTGCTCTCAGGTGTTGCATGCTGAAAATAGCCGATCTACAAGCTCACAACGCGTCGCGCTGCGACGCGTTGTGAGCTTGTAGATCGGCTATTTTCAGCACACAACCAAGTATAAAATCAGTCATTACGATGCCATCAAGGCCTGCCAAAATACATTTCAGTTGACTAAATAAACTGTATATTTAGTCGCCTAAAATCTTATGATATTTAGTCTAAAATTAGACAAAAACTAAAACTTTTCAGGTGACTAAATTATGACTAAAACTAAATGACATTTTATTCAAAAGACTATGACTAAAACTAAATCAAATGTTGCTGTCAAAACAACATTGAGTAGCAGCCGCCTCTAGGTGGCTTTTCAGAGCGGTTTTAAGTTGGGGAGTTAGGTTTTCACACTCCTTTAAGGCCTTCGGCAGGGCCTTCCACATTTTCATGCAATGAAAGTTGATAACCTTATCGATCGATTAATTGATAAGCTGCGTTTTTTTTTAGGACCAAAAGGATTTTTTTTGTCCAATTGCACATACCGGTAGTTTGAATTGATGTATGTAACATTAACGAGCGTCAACGAGCTTCAGCTGGACACGCACGCACGTACACACACACACACACACACACACACACACACACACACACACACACACAAATAAAACTATCAATTATAATCATTTAATTTAGTAGAATAATTTGGTCAAATGTCCCTGTCCTTCCAGGATCTGTCCTTCTACCACAGCGAGGTGGAGCAGCAGTGCCCGCCGCCGCCTCCGCACGACTCCTTCTGCTCTCCTCCTCAGCAGTCTCCTCCTCCCGGCCGCCACTCCTTCCACAAGGAGAGGTGCCTGGACCAGGACACTCCCCCAGACCACCAGGAAGAGGCGCTAGCGCCCGCTCCTCCTCCGCTGGACGTCAGCCACGCCTCCTCGTCGTCGTCGTCCCCAGGTAGGTTTGGAGCGCTCCACTGGTGGGCAGGCTGACCACTTTTTGTGGTCACATGTTCAGATACTGGATTCTGGTTGGCTTAAAACAGTGGTAAATCAGTCAACAACCTTGAGTTGGCTCATGGACCCCGCCCACTGTTGTGTTTCTGAAACAATTAATGATTGTAACTAAATAACCTTGCAAGTTACAACTGTGTTACAACTGTGTTTCAGGGTTGTTTGGCACTCTGCTTCGCCTCGTGCCACAACCCTGAAACAGTGGTAAATCAGCCAACAACCCACTCCCTCTCATGATAAATGGCTTACTTCTCAACCTTTTCAGGCCGTGACCCCCAAAATAATCATATTTCAACTGGGTACCCCTCTATACACTTAAACATTATGTTGGTTTGATTACTGTTGAGTGAGAAAACAATGTTGCACATTAAGTTAATCATCTGGGGACCTCCAAAAACATTTGGGGACCCCCCTGTTGCCATTCACTTTGCCATTCACTTCATGCATGCGCAATGCGCATACCCTCTATAGCAGCAAGTACTCCTTAGTCCCTCATTCAGTTACACTCCTTAACTCATTGGTTGTTTACAGCCGAGGAAACCGAAGATTTTGTCTTTCACTGCTGGCTTCTCCTACCTGTTAACACGGGCGCTAATCCAGTTCCCATCGTGCGCGATCGGACACTGTTATGCATCGTGTGTTCGCGTATTCCATCAGCTTCTCAAATCCTTTTAAATTTTGAAAATTGATCAATCCGTTCTCCATCTGTAAGCCGTGGTGTTTACACAGAAAGGCCTCAATCTTAATCGGTCCGCTCCATAATGTGTCCGCATAGAAACCGATCCCGGAGCATTAGTTCCGGCCTATTTTAGTTCAGCTTCGATATATATTTTTTAAAATTAAAGCTTATTAAATCTTCGGGTTCCTCGGGCATGGCGGAGAAGCCCTACAAAGGGGTATTTTTTTTGCAGCAGTTGTGTTAAGGAGACAACATAAAGTAACCTTGAACCTCGTTCCACTCGTCCTCCACAGGAGGAGGCCGTGTTCCCGCCTGTCCGACGACCAACGCCGCGGCGGCCGACTCCCACACACAGCCGCTCCCGCAGCCACAGACTCCGCCCACTGGACAAAGAGACAGATGTGTTCCTCCCTCCTCCGTCCTCCCCGCGCTGCTCCCCCTGACGCCGCCCTCGTCTGCGTCCAGCCCCACCCACCACCACCACCTCCCGCCGCTCTCCTCCGCCTCCTCGTCCTGCTCGTCCACGCCGCCACACAGGAAGTGTGAGGCGCTGGCGTCTAACGGGGCGGGGTTGGGGGGGGTGGAGTCTGTGGCGGACCTCCAGCCGTACGCTCACATGAACGGGGGCGGGGGTGGAGGGGGAGGAGACGGAGGAGGGGGAGAGGCGGGACAGCGGAAGAACGAGCGAGCCATGCCTCTCCCCCAGTCCTCCTCAGCCTGCTGACCCCTCCCCCTTTGGCCCCTTAGACCTCGCCCTCCTCTCGACCCCCCCTGGACCTTTTTTCTACGCATCCCGACGCCCGTCTCTACTCCCGTCTCTTAACAAACAACAAACAAACGGACGGACGGACACACACGACGGCCCTATTCCCCTTTTGTTTTGTTTTAAATTGAAACAACAAATAGCCTGTTTTTTTCCAACAGGGCTGCTGGGAGTTTGTTTTGTTTCTTCTCCTTCTTGAATAGCAAAGACTCATGGGAAAACCGGAGAACTCCTTTTTTCTTTTCTTTTTTTTTTTTGTCTTTTCTCTGGGAATAGGGGGAAAAGATTATGAACTACATGCCTTTTTTTGTCAGGTTCAGTTGGGAAGGTAGGCCAGTTAGGTTCGGGCATTATTATTATTATTATTATTAATTATCATTATTATATTTGAGAAACTGATTGAAAACTGTTGTATTGCAGGACATGTGTGGAGACTAGAGGAAAAGCGATTACACCACTCGGTACTGTGTGCACGTGCGTGTGTGTGCGTGCGTGCGGTTTAGCGTTGCGTCTTCGTAGCGCCATACTGTAGGGTCCGAGCCCCTCCGTTGTCATGTGGACAGACTGCTGCTGCTGAGGTCAGTGAACATAAGGGGGGGGAGTGGTTCAAATCTGCCAAATGTGTTGCCAAATTGTTCTGTTTTTTTTTGTCCTCCATTTTCAGTCCTTCCATTTCTGAGGGTCTGGTTCCTCCATTTCAACATGAAAGCAATCAGTTGTATTAATAATATTATATCACTCCAGAAGTTTTCTATTTTCTTTTCTTTTCTTTTTCCCCCCATTTTTTTACACAGGTAAATCTGTGGTTTTGGGTTCTATGGTACTATATTGTTGGTTAAAAAAAATAGTGATTTCATGGGAGAGAAGTCCCTTCCCACTGCACTGCCTTCATCTTAGGACATAGTAGATGCACATGGGTTGCATGTGTATATGTTACAGTGTTTTTGAGGTACCAGTGAGATTGGAACCGGAGCGCTCGTTTTGTAGTTCACCACACCACCACCTGCTCACCCCTATCATTGATGGTGACTGGTAATTAACGCACCTGTGTAATTCTGTGTATCCATTTTCGGACATGGAAGCAGGAAAGCAGCATTCCTGCTAGCGTAGCTCCCTGGCTGCTGTTTGTTATTGTCGAGGTGGGCACATCAAAGCCAGGTGTGGATCAAAGCCACCGCTTGCTCCACCTCGTGCCCAAAAACGGGTACCTCAAAAACACTGTGATATATATATATATATATATATAATATAAACACGTCCAAGATCGCGGAATCACAGATTCCTGATGGGAACTACCTAATAGCAGAGCTTAATAATGGGTAAGGCGGCACAAGAAAGGGCCCCATGACTTAAGTTGTCAAGCAAAAAAATAAAATGGATACAGAAATCTCTCACACAAAAACAAATATATGAGACGAAATTAACAAACTAAGAAGAGGTGGGAAGGGACTAGAGCAGTGATTCACAATTACAGTCCTAACCAGTCCCAACCAGAAAGCCGTTTCTGGTTTTCTATTTGACCATGCAGTCACCTGCATTCACCTGGGGCTCCGGGTCTGAAATTAAACCCCGATTGGACAGCTAATTAGCCATATTCACACCGTGACCATATTGGATCACATGACCACATGGGGTAGCAAGCAGTGAATCAGAAGCTCAAAACAGCATCTTGGGTAAGGCAAGACCCGCCCCCTGAAGCTCCTGATTGGCTGCGTTGCTACCCCTTGTGGTCATGTGATCCAATATGGCCGCGGTGTGAATATGGTCAATTGGAAGACCAGTCTGGGATCCCATGGACCTGGACTTGAGAACCACTTTCCTTAGAATAAAAGCCAATAGAAAAAAAAGGAGCCTTCATTTTGAGTCTTAAATAAGAGGTTTGTTCTATACAAGAAGGTTTTATTTTTTGACTAGTCACTAGTCTCGCTCTCTGTTCTATATATATATATATATATAACTATGATGGAAAACATTTCTACGGCTCTAACAGTTGTATGTTGGGGCACAGAGCATTTACACATACTTTTGTTTGTTGTCACTTTTTCTACCTTTTTTACGGTTGGGAGACGTTCATCTCTTACTAGTCTGTACAGGAAAGAAGCTGCTATTTTATTCTTTTTGATTATTATTATTTTTTTCTCTTGTGGTTGTAAAATAGGTTGTATCTATTATATAAAGACAAATGTACAATCCTTCAGGTTCACATTCTGAGAGTTTTCCCACTATAGTCCCCTTTTTTCCTTTTCTTTCTTTTTGTGATGCTCCAACTTATGTAAAAAAAAAAAGAAAGAAAAAGACAAAAATATTCTTGCACAACCTTGTTGCTGTTACTGTTAAAGGAGAATTCCTCGGTACATCGCTTTCAGACCTTGTTTTCTTGGTATTTAGCATTCAAAAAATAGGTCCAGGTGTTTTTTTTTAATCCAATAAAGCATATTGTCCTTAGTTCACAACGGCATCCTTGGGCCATAGGCAATTCCGCTTATTAAGATTTTCTGTACTCTGCTGTTCATAAACACACCGATGAGCTAACTTGCAGAAGTTACTCCATTATAATGTTATTGTGGAGATCTGCCGTAAAAAGATTCGGTCACGTTCTAAATCTCGTATCGCGAGACCTCAGAATACTATTGAATCCAATAGGATTCTAAATCTCGCAAGACGAGATTTAGAACGTATGCGTATCGTTTTACGGCCAATTCACAACAATGACGTAAGCCTGCCGTGCAATGTTGTTGCTACAACAACAGTGTGTGTAGAGAGAGACGATTTACTAACGCCGAATTGCCTATGGCCCAAGGCCGTTGTGAACTGTATAAGGTTGTCGCGGCTCGGTCCGAAATGGACAACAATGCTTTTTTGGATTAAAAAACACCCGGACCTAATTTTTGGAGGCTAAATACTAAGAAAACGAGGTAAGAAAGCGATTTAACACGGAATTATCCTTAGGTTCGGGTCTCTTTTTGCAGCATACTGTCAGTGGTGATCAATCCCATATACTGGAGGATGATGGACAGGGCTTAAAGGGATAGTTCACCCCCATTTTCTTTTCTTTTTTCTATCTATTACTCATGAACAGGAACCATAGTGTCTCTATTCTGGGCATGTTGTCATAATAGGCAAACATTCTGTAAAAAAGAAGGGGGAAAAAAAGGAAAATATTTGGTGAAAATGTATCTAAAAAAACTATTGTAGATTGCCATTCAACAGTTTAAATCCCAACGGCAGCACACCAGCTGAATCTTTATTTAGCACAATTTGTTTCCTTTTAAAGATATCTTTTGGGGAGCTTTTCTGACTGTATGGATAGTCTAATGTCTGAGACAGACAGGAAACTGGGAGAGAGAGAGAGAGAGATGGGGGAGAGATGCAGCAAAGACCGTCGGGAATGGGATTTGAACCCACCATGTGCTGTCAGGCTACATTAGAGCCTAATAAGTGCCCGGACCGCTAGGACAGAGGTCCGGGCCTATTGAGCACACTTTGGAGCAGACTAGAGGTTAAATGAGTTGTAACTGTCATCTGGTGGTGTTTGGTTGGAGTAAAGACCACAACTAGAGTTGTGACCATAATCGTCATCGTTTATCGCAGTGGTTTTCAACCCTTTTCATATCGGGCCCATTATTTATTCTGCATTTGAGCCACGGACCACCATTTGATTTAGCCTCTCAGACCCAACACTTTACATATTTTGTCGTCATTGGATAGGATTGTGTCCACAATTCCATGCTGTTTAGATTTGGTGCCATAGAAGAGATGACAGGAAAACATTGATCAAAATAACAATGATTCTACATTCTCTAATTGTGTAAACGTCTTCTAAATTGAGCAATGCAGATATCATTTAACTCTCGAGAGCCTAAAATGAAACCTAATGGACCTGTGGATTTGGTTTCATTTTACACTCTTGGATTTGGTTTCATTTTACACTCGTCGAAATGCTGAATAAATAATGCACCTTGATATGAAAAGGGTTGAAAACCACTGTCTTTTGTCATGTTTCTGACGACCCGTAATGTTTACTCGACGTGGGCTTTAGAGACCCAGCATCCCATCTGTATAGATATAGAGAGCTGATCGTACGATATTAAACATGTTCTGAACCACTTAAACACCATTATGGTTGAGTCCCTCAGGTCTCCATACCTGGTGTCTTCTCCGTTTTTCTGTTATTGTGGCAAAAGCTTTTCAATGAGCTTTGTCGATAGCCATTTCCTTGCTATTGTGCATCCCCACGATACGTATGCCATTGTGCATCCCTACGACACCGATGCTATAGTGCATCCCCACGATACGTATGCCATTGTGCATCCCCACGATACTGATGCTGGGTGTTTAAGCATTTATAACTTCTCTCCTCCCGACACCTGTACTCTCTACTAACAGTCTCCTGGTGTTTTAGAATGGAAGTGGTGAAGGTATTGCTGCCGACTTGCAACTCAATCTCAGGTTAAAAAAAAGGAGTCAAATCCCTTTCTATACGTTTCTTTTCTCTCTAGACGTTATCTTTAGCCCTGCTTCTACTGGGTGGTAATGGTCCTTGCCCTGTCGTCTCCAACTGGACCCCTAGTGCATCGGTCCACTTGTAGCTTAAAAAAATGCATTTTTTTCAGTTGTTTTTTTACCTAATTTCACATGTTCCCTCTAGCCCCTAAGAACTATTATTTTCACACAAAGGATTCTTTCCAGACACTTATTTATTTAAATGTTAAAAGTGGAAATAAAAGGTACGTCCCCAAAGCAATTCTTAGTGAGAAAGCTTCTATGAACATGTCGACTTTCTGTGACGCTTTTGACATCAAAATTGGTTTGAGTTCAACTAGATGTTGGACCAATATTTCACCAGAGTCATTCCTATACCACCTGACCAATTAAGTGTTTAATACAGCAGTAGGCTCTATGCACGGCCAGCCATATTGGAAGGACATTGGGCCTCTTTCTTCCTTCAGGAAGGAAGGTGTTACCAATGATTCTAATGTTCCATTTAGTGTTAGCACAGTGGTATTCAATCCTTTTAATTTCAAGGACCCCCATAACTCCTGAGAGTGCACAAATGGAACCAAATGGACCCCTTCAATCTCAGAGTTACACACCCGTAAGGGTCCATTTGGAAACCCCTCAAGGAACGATGAGGGTCCCTGGACCACACTTTTGAGAGCCACTGGTGTAGCAGAGTGTTTCCAGTGAGTCCAACAATGCACAATATCGGCACCCCAATTCTCAGAATTACAATTTATAATTTACAATTTAGGCATTTAGCAGACACTTTTAATCCAAAGCGACTTACAATAAGCAGGTAGTACATCAAAATAATAAGCAAGATAATATGTCAGTACATCAGCAATATAACAATGCTTAGGAATATCAATCTAGAAAAACAATGACATAGGTAGACCACGCACCTAATCAGAAAAAAAAAATCTAAAAACCAAAAAATGCTATCTAGCTTCATGTATGGTCATTGAGGGAAGGGGAGTGTTACAGTAGTGCTATGGGTTTAGGTGGAGTCTGAAGGGAGTGAGTCTGTAGTTCTAAGTGCGACAGCCAGGAGTTTATTCCACAGTTTGGGGGCCAGAATGGAACACGACCTCAATTAGCATCATTGGTAACTGTAAAGGAAACTAAGGAAGAGGCCCAATTTCTTTCCAATATGGCTGCTCTTGTTGGGGACCTCCTCAAGACCCTAAGTATTGGGTTGTGTGTGACACTGTGACGGGGTATCTGTGACACCAGGGGTCACGTACTAACAACGTCTTGGATCAGGGGAAAATGTTAGATCTACTATAGGTTACTGTTTCCCAAACAGTGGGTCGGTCCCTTAATTTTTGGTTTCCTACATTTTGTTTTTAATTATTTCAAAACTTTTACAAAAAACTCTCCCAAAAAAGCAAAATCTTTCATGAATTAAAAACTAAATACAATGTTTTTTGTAGTTTCAGGAAGAAATCAAAGAAAAATCGAAATTCCATGAATTAGAACGCAGATGTTTAAGAAGTAGTGAAAACAGCCGATCTACAAGCTCTCGACGCGGTGAGAGCTTGTAGATCTGCTGTTTTCACTAGTTTGGGCCCTGGGCAAACGTCTAATTCTCTCTTTTGGGTTTGCAGTAGGTAATATTTTGTTTGTGATTCATAACCAGTTGAAAACCCAACAGGCATAATCCTTCATGAACAATTATAAACTTTGAATTTGGTCCAGTGTGTGGGGAAAAAAAAGTAAGGACTTTGGCTAAGGTGAGCCATCACCCAGAGACAAGCGCACATCAGCCATACAATTCAGAGCTAGCTTACGACAAAGACCAATGTCTCTTAGTTGCAACCGTTCACGAGTATGGTTATAGATATGTCATTCAAAAGGTATAGCGGTATATCACGTACACAGAAAAGGGTTCTTCTATATTTACCCGAAAATGATTTCATATCCCCCTTGGGATGGTTGTTTTCAACGAACACTTGCAGTTTTTTTTTCTCCAAACATTTAAAAAAACAAAACAAAACACAAGGCCAGGTTATGCAAGTAAAAATAATGTACAATAACGACTGTTTCATTGTATGTTAATGTTCATTTCCAGGCATTGGATCATTCATTATGCAATCAATGCTGTATAGTCTACCATTTTTCTTTTGCGGAATCAAAAGGGGGGAAAATGTGGAACCTTTTGTATATAGGGTCCACTTGAAGCAGGCTTTAGAACCTTTGTTCAGTTCTATATCATCTCTTGTCGGGTGGAAACCTCATATGACCAAAACTGTAACTTTTCAGGACTTTTCAGAAAAAAAAGAAGCAAGCAGTAGATTCACAGGCTCCTGCTTTTGATGCTTTTGTGTGATCAAGTAGGGCCTTAATTTACCAAAAACCACAAAAGGTTTGACTATGGAGATACAAGGTTTCTGCCGCAGACAACGATATAGGCCTACAGTATCATTGCTGTCAGGTGGAAACCTTGTATGTCCAAAACCGATTGTTTTGTATTTATCATCTTAAAAATTATAAAACTAGTGAAAATTGGCGATCTACAAGCACACACATGAGGTTTCTTCCCCACAGTGACGATTATGCTATATAGAAGCTTGTGTAGTTCCAGTTCCCCTCCACCAGGGGCTCCAGTGCACTGTCCATGACATAGAGTTATAGGTCCATGATCGATGCTTTTACATTGTGGAGATGTTGGGCTGTTGCTGCACAACCAGTCACACCCTCTTTAGCCCCTTTTCCACTACAAGGCCGAACCAGAACTTTCCAGAACCTGAACCTATTTTTTGATGTAAACGTAAGCAGAACTCGGTCCCGGAACTTCACAGGTTCTTGAAAGTTCTTGGTTCTGGAAAGTTCTTGTTCTAGTTCTGGTTCGGCCCTGTTCTGGAAAGTTCTGGTTCTGGTCCCCCCCCCCCCCCCCCCCCTTATTCCTTCAAAATCTAGCAATCTACCTCACCCTTTCTTTTCCTGTTGTTTTATTTCATTTTCTTTGTTTTTTGGATCAAAAATGTTTTTTTTAAGATTTATTTTTGCATTACATGGTGTGCATACAAAAAGGACAATATACGGTCTGTGTACACGAGCACTCTTGGACTCCTGTTTTCAGGCGATATATCATCCTCATCCACTCTCACACACCCCAAAAAATAAAAATAAAACAATCCCCTGACCTCTTGACCCTTGGCACGCCGTTACGTCTTTCAGTCAATGTCCAGTGGTTCTCAACCTGTGGGTCGGGAACCCCAGGGGGGGTCCCCCATATTACAGTGAAATGACAATTTAAGGACCTTTGAGACATTTTTAATACTAAAATAAATAAAAAGAACACTACTGCTTCAAAAGTAATCAACACACTATACTATACAAACTGGTCAAAGATTAGCCAAAAATAAAAGTGGCTATTTACTGTATCTGTGAAACCCAGCAAATGGGACGCCTCAACTCCAGCAATTTACAAATGCTTGTCAGGGTGGGGGGGGGGTCCCTAGTGCAAAGATAATGATTATTTTCTCTTTTTTCGTTTTCTTTTTGGCCTGAAATTTGGGAAACCAGCTAACTAGTCCACCCTCTACCAGACTTTGTGTAAAGCAAGCATCAGCAAGCATTTGGGAGTGAACTGTTCTATTCTTAAGTTTGCCAGTAAAGTTCTCGTCTCTCCTGTGTGTGTGTGTGTGTGTGTGTGTGTGTGTGTGTGTGTGTGTGTGTGTGTGTGTGTGTGTGTGTGTGTGTGTGTGTGTGTGTGTGTGTGTGTGTGTGTGTGTGTGTGTGTGTGTGTGTGTGTGTATACCCCCCCCCGCCCCAACCTTAATGTATCCCTCACTGTCCTCTGTCTGTGTCCTTTCCCCCATCCTCACAAACCTGGAGGGATTCTCTCAAAACCTTTGCTAATGTTTTGGTAGGATTGTTGGTACTATTGCATGATAACCATGCTATGGTATGGTTGGTTACTGTTCTGGTACATTTGTTGGGTACTGTTTTTGATATGTCAAATATGTACACAAAAAAAAGGCTGATTTATTTTATTTTATTTATTTTATTTGGAAGAGGAGAGCAATGGGTGGATGATGCCAGTATGTATTTCTGACTGTGTTTTGATCCTGCAGTGTGTGTGAGCTGTGTTGACAGTGTTGCAGGGTAACAGGATAGGTGGGCACCGAGGTGTTCAATTGGCTGTTTCTTTTCTTTCTTTTAATACAATATTTGGATTTTTTAAAACATGATTAGAACATGCTTAAAACATTCGACAGTGAAGGTGTAATATTTCTACACTTGCTAGTTGCTACATACATACAAATTGCCACAAAACCTGTATATCATCCAGTCATTGTCTGAAAAATGCATGCATACAGTGCTTCTCAAGCTTTTCTTCACGTCAAGGACCTCCATATTGATAAGTATTTTTTTTTTGCCAGGGACCTCCAGAAGATTGTGTAAAAAAAAAATCTAAATTATTCAAAACTTTTCAAACACTTTCAAGAAAATGTTCTAAAATAGCAGGTGTGCAAGCTCACAGCGCTGCACGAAGTGACTCGCTGCGAGCTTGTAGATCTATTTTTAAATGTCCACAGCAATCACAGTTGCTGGGGACCCTGTGGGACCACTTCAAGGACCCACTGCTTTTTTTTCAAATCTTATTTCATTTGGGACAAAATGGCCAATGTTACGTGGAGGTGCCCAGAAGTCCCACAGTGCCCACCTTTCCTGTGTCTGACTGTAGCAGCAGAGTCCAGTCTGTGCCATGGAGGCCATGCTAGTGTGTGATGGTCTTTTCTTTCATTCCAAACAAACAGATTTCAGTGATCAACTCTCTAATAGTAACATCAATCTGGTGTAATTCCAGTGGATTTTAACGGCGTATAAATTATTATTATTTATTTTTTTCACTTAGATTTGGTGATCCCCAGGTGATGTAGGCTGTAACGTCACAACATGATCGACGTTTCCGATAACGTCTCGGTATCGCCACGTTTCCTCGAAACTCCCTCGGTTACAACAATGCAACAATGTACCTCTTCATGTTTTATACTGTATAGTTAATTTATGTCTTTGTTAATTAATGAAATGGGACTTCTAGGTTACACGGGTTAACGAGGGATGAGGCGACCCAGGCATCTTTACAGGAGAGAGTTTTTTAATTATTTATTGTGGCTTTTTAATTTCCTCCTAAATTATTTAAAGGAAACTTGCGTTTATTTGCGATATATCTCCATATCAAATCTTTCATGTCGTCCCTGTCGGGTGGAAACCACGTCCAAAACTGTTACTTTTCAGGATTCAAATTCGAAGGCCTTTGCGACACGTTTACGACCTCGCGAATCTGCTCTACTTTTTGATGCTTTTGTGCGATGCTGTGGTATGATCAGGTAGCTGCGTTCATTTATGTAAAAAAAAAACACCAAAAAAGTTAAAATATGGAAGATGAGCGTTTTCTGCCCGACAACAGCGATTATGTTAATCATTTATCATTGATAAACGTACTGGAAAGAAAGTATCGCCCACATCCATTTTGGAATGAACGTCATGCTCACTCACACACTGCGGCCCTCTGAAGGAGCACGACTGAGACTCTGTGATGAAAGGATGTCAAGTGCAGATCTGGCTTTGTAAAAAAAAAGAAAATGATTAAGAAAAATAAAAAAAACTGCTGTCCATCACAACGATCGACCAATCACAGTGGTGGGATTTGAATCGAGTTCCACTCCGATCAACCCCCCCCCCCCCCCCCCCTTTATAGAAACTAAAATCTAAAAAAAAGAAGAAAAATACAAAATAATGTTCCAGTTGTGTTTTTTTTTTCTTTTATTCTCCAGTTCAACCTCAAGTTTGTATCCATTGAAATGTTAAGTAAATAAAGAGAGACATTGCATTTCTACTGTCATAAGATCTCTACTATTGTAGAATCTCTTTGTTTTGTTTTTGTTTTTTTACACGCATGAGCAAAAATCCACTCCCTCCCTTGTAATGGAAACACCAGCTCCTCCTATTATAACCATTAAATGCTGAGATATAATGTCCACTTCCTTGCACTTGGCAACAACAGTCCTAGACTAGAGCAGTGGTTCTCCACCAAAAGACCATCCCCACACTAAACATGCACTTGAAATTGGGAGTTCAATTCAGTTTGACTCGGTTCCACATATTGTGAAACTAGCAGATCTACAAAGCTTACAACGCCTCGCATTTTGCGAGGCGTTGTGAGCTTGTAGTAGATCAGCTATTTTCACAACGTTTTGCCTCTCTCTTATACTAGTAAGACACCTCGCGCCAATTCTTGGCCATCTGGCCAGTGATGTATGGGACCAGTTACTCTAGTGACTAGAGTAACTGGTCTAGTCTCTAGAGTCTAGTCTATGGAGACCCCTGCATGATAGTCAACAATGTTATGTCAAAACATAACATAATGCCATATATGGGCATTCCCAGATATGTCCTTAATATTGATAACATAATATCCTTAATAATGTCCTTAATATTGATAATATAGGAACCTCCATATATCGGCATAAAACGTATGTTAATTAGTAATGCCAAGCAGGGCCAAAATAACCCCCAAATTCACACCTGGACAACGTTTAGTGTCACAGCAGGGTGATTTAACAAAGAGGTGAGCCTATATGCATATCAACAGTGGTGTAAAGTAACTAAGTAGATTTAATTAAGTACTGTACTTAAGTACAATTTTGAGGTATTTGTACTTTAATTGAGTATTTTCAATTTCCAATAATTTTACTTCTACTCCACTACATCTCGGGAGAGGGCACTTTTTACGGACGGGTAATAGGGCAGGCGCTCGAGCCCCCTTTGATGTCTATGTGTGCACGTGACCGGAATCTGCAGATGAATGGCAACAATAATGTACCATAATTCTCTCAATTCCACATTCTCCCAAGGGGGCACTAGAGGGCACTAGCAATGCACAATTATTGTTTAAATGTGGCCTCCATTAGATTTATGATAGATACAGTGCAGGCATGTGCACACATCAAAGGGGGCTTGAGCCCCTGCCCTTTTATCCGTCTGTAAAAAGTGTCCTCTCCACACCATGAATGCGGGTTTTTACTCTGGTGAAAGAAATAAATGCAAATGCCTCCTTTCCATGCCATACCTGAAGGCAGCATTCAAGAGAATTGCCTTATCCGAGTGGCGGGGTGTAACCTCCTAACTCTCCTGAACTTGAATGCAGCATCTTATGTTGAAAGAATGGTCCTCTCTGTGTAGAGATCCATGCCGTACGCTGCATGCGCACGTCTCCAGTATTCCCTTGATTATGCTTGGTTCAGTGTGGTATCAAGCACCGAAAATAGCCGACCTTCAAGCCACCCGGCGGTGCTGTTGAGCAGCCTACGGCATCGCTCACTACACACAGGTGTGATTTTGTTTTATTTTTCCTAGGACTGGTTGAATTCTCCTCCATGTCTGCCCCCCATACATGTACTGACATTGTGTTTTGTTATTCCTTCTCTTGAACGCGGTGGCTATATCTGTCTGCGCTGTCGCAGTCCCCTCTCTCTCTCTATATGTCTGTCCTGTCATTTTATTATACATAATTTACAACTGTGTGTGTGTGTGTGTGTGTGTGTGTGTGTGTGTGTGTGTGTGTGTGTGTGTGTGTGTGTGTGTGTGTGTGTGTGTGTGTGTGTGTGTGTGTGTGTGTGTGTGTGTGTGTGTGTGCGCGCGCATGCGTGGTATAGGATAGGACACTCACACTTTTTTGGTTGCAGTATCCCCTTATACTGATTTCTGAAGCCAGGTAGGCCTACCCCCTTCCCTTGACTACAGCATGTTGCTTATACATTTTACATCAAAAGTCCAGTTCCAATGCCAATATGTTCAAAATTTAACGTAATGCATAATGGCACATAAAGATTGCTTTCTATTCAATAACAGTTGTACTAGTTGAGGTATTGATGTAATTTGGTTTAAAATGTACAGATGAGAAGGTTCACACAAAGACTGTCAATGTTTTCCCATTTTCTCCTGTACCCCCGGCAGTATCCCTGCGTACCGCTACATGTACCCCCATCCTTTGCTCTTCTGTCGGGTGTCTGGGTTCCAAATAACACTGTCCAAATCCTCTGTGTTAAATTAACTCGGAAAAAGATGGATGCAAAATGGAAGCGAAAAGGTTCCCTCGTAGGCTGTCCCTGGAACAACATATTTTGAGATGGGGAGGATCCGTAGCCAAAATGCATATCATTTTGGATGGTCCTTGACATGAAATGACATGACATGGTTTTGCGCACCACTGATACAACAACATAGGTTTTTACAGAAAACTGTTAGGATTTATAGAAGACATTTTGTAGAACTGGCCTCTAGTCTTCTTGATGGGCTAAGACCTGTTTGGATTGGTTACTACTGCTGGCGTGACATGCCTGTCAATCAACGGTGGATGGATTACATCTCATTAAAAAAATATATATATATGATCCGACTTTATTTTTAAAAATGTTCAACTTTTTTTCTCCTCAATCTTCACCACTGAACTACTTTTTTTTTTAACAACTTTTTCTTTTTGTTCTTATTTGTGTGTGTTTTGTTGCAATCGTATCTATGGCCAATCTTGTTTTGAATGATTTGATGTATAACTTATTCAAGACCTTCCAAGTCCTCCTGTGTTTATATTGATATAACTGATTTATTTTAATTTTCTTTTTTTAAATATCAAACAGAGGTTTCATTCAGGTGGGTTTCTTTTATTCAGTTGTAAGAAATTATTCCTATACAGTAGGCCTATAAAATAATATAATAGGCGTTTACCACAAGATTTCAAAGTTGAATAAAAAATGTATGCAAATGTATCAGTCTTGGATTTTATTGGAAGTGTGTGTGTGTGTGTGTGTGTGTGTGTGTGTGTGTGTGTGTGTGTGTGTGCGTGCGTGCGTGCGTGCGTGCGTGCGTGCGTGCGTGCGTGCGTGCGTGCGTGCGTGCGTGCGTGCGTGCGTGCGTGCGTGCGCGCGTTGCAGTTGATGATGGATACAGACAGTCGGTCAGTGTACCTGCTTGTGGGCGGGGCTATAGCTCATAACCAGAGGTGGAAGACTCACATTTGTTACTTAACCCATTCAGACCTGGAATGATTTTCTAAAGAGGCGTCTGCTTCATTCAGCCTTGGCCAGAAAGAGATGATGTCTTCAGGCGGTAAGCATCGTCATCAGGTGTTTCGACCCTGAACCGCTACACCTTCCTGATGGCGGGTCGGCAGTGGATGGCCAAATCACTGCCCATCTCCTCCTCCTGGCCAAGGGGCTAAACTCCTCCCTCTCCTGCTCTGGTTTTCAACCCTTTTCATATCAAGGTCCATTATTGTTTTTGTTTTTGAGCGGTGGTTACACCGTCTCCTATACGTGGCCGTGTGTGTATGCGTGTGTGTGTGTGTGCGTGTGTCCGTGTCTGTATGTAGCCTGCAGAGCCTGCAGTACCTTTTCTGGCCACACATGTTAAGGGAGGGGCGCTGTTGTTCAGGCCAGAGACACACACACACACACACACACACACACACACACCGACCACCGCTCAGTTCACACGGGTGTGATTTTTTTTTACATTTGAGCCACGGACCACCATTTGATTTAGCCTCAGACCCAAAACTTTGAATATTTTGTTGTCGTTGGATAAGATTTTGTCCACAATTCCATGCTGTATTGATGTTGGTACCATAGGAGAGATAACAGGCATACGTTGATCAAAATGACACAAAGATTTGGCCGCCCCCTCCTGTAGTAACTCTCAGGACCCCATAAGGGTCCCGGACCCCCGTGTTGAAGAGCACACTGCTCCAGCCTTCAGATCAAAGTCCCCTGGCCTTCCAACCAGTCGTTTCCTCCCCATTACCACGGGAATGTGTTTGGTAGCGGCAACAACCGTCTCTTCACTAAACCAATTAAGCAGTTGGACAGCGAACAAAGAGGCCCTGCTTGGTTCACTTGGCCTCGGGACCATGTCGCCCCCCCACCACCACCTCCACCACAGGACCACCGGGGAAGAGCAGTGAACAACACCGAATAAGCACAAACCAATAAATCATCTTCACTCTAAAATACAGTGATAGCAGGTGATAGCCAGAGGTGTAAAGTAACTAAGTACATTTACTCAACTTATTCTGAGAATCTGAGGTACTTTTACTTTACTGGAGTATTTCCAATTGTCAGTACTTTTACTTCTACTCCACTAGATCTCAGAGGCAATATTGTACTTTTTACTCCACTACATATTTTGACAACCTCAGTTACTATATACTTTGTGGAAGATGTTGACTATTGGAACACATACATTAACCACTTCAGCTCTGTATACATTTCACACGTTACATTTTGGAATTGGCGATCTACAAGCTCTCAATGTGTCGTGATGCGGCACATTGTGAGCTTGAAGATCTGCTATTTTCCACCCACCCACCTTCACTCACTCACACCCACCCACGCCGATCCACCTCCACCCACATCTACCCTCTTTCACCCCTCCACTCCTCCCAGTTGATCGCACATTTGCACAAAACAAGTTTTCATTCCACTCAAGGAATGTCAGTCGACGTGCGTCTCCCTGGAGAAGCCCTAGAGCAATGGACTTAAGGCTTGCAGGTAACCCTTTCCTCATGACTACTGCCGAGTATAAAGATGTGTCCTTTCCCTGACAGCTTTTCAGTCTGCCAGGTAATGTTTATGGAGCTCCCTCTGGTGGTATCACTGCACACATGCCTATTCCCCCCCTTCTTAACTGGAAAGGAGGGTTTTCAGGACAGAGGTCTGCTTGCCTCTCACCGCAATGACGTTCTGTTTACCGGCTACAGTTGCTCTCTCGCTGTGATCAACTGGCCGCCAGACACGCTGAGACACAAGTGTGGTTGTTGATCTTTCTAAGCCGGCTGTAACTGTATGTGTGAAAGGAGGAGATACCCTCGGGGCCTGGGCTGCAACAGTTAACCATCAAAGGTCAACATTGAAATGACTTTCGAGCAGCCGTATCCATATTCACTCTGTAGCCCAGCTATAAGAGGCTGTACACACACAGGCTCACTGTGGAGTCGTGCGGACAGAATGATACCCAATACCCAATTCTGATAAGAGATTCCTATCAACACTTCAAGACAGTTTGACACATGAGGAGGCCGTGCAGAAGTTGATTCGTGATTCATAATCCTACATTTCTCATCTTCAAATTCCCACACTGGTTTCAGAGGACGGCGCTTCTGTTTGGTCGTCATGGCTCGCAGTTCCCACCTGACTTGAAAAGGAAAGTCCGTCCAGGTTGCAAATTACCTCCAAAGAGGACGATACAATCTCCCACCAGATCACAGAACGATTCTTTTGCACACAGGCATTTATTTCCCCGTGGGCTCTAACTTCTTCCAGGAGCGGCAATCCCAGCCGCTGAGCACGTACAGCTCTCTGTTGTAGGCAAAGGCTGAATGACGGTGAGTGTTTAGACGAAGCCGTGCATAAGGCGTGTCCAACCAGCTGCTTGTCTCTGTGTCAAACACTCTGAGGTCCGATGATTCTGCTTCCCCAGTGTTAAAACATTCGAGGTCCCCGGAGCCCCCGAGAACAAACATCGTTGTCCCTATGATGGTGGGAGAGATGGCGGAGTGCCTCTGGTGTTAATTAAAGACCAGGCCACTGTCGTGGTGTCCAACTTCTGGACTTCGTTGGTGCACCCCCACGCAAGGGGTTTATGTCTTGAGGATGTAGTATGCAATTGGCATCCCCCAAATACAGTATGTACATGATCTTCCCCGAGACACAGGCCGAGTGACTGCGTCTCGCCACCGGAACAGTCCCGGCGACCTTGGGCTGGAACCATCTGTGGGTGTCGACATCAAATGCGTAAAGTACTTTGTTTGTACTTCCACGCGGAGTCACGGACCTATGCTTGATCACGTGGGTCGTCCCACCCCAGACGTATTACACTTCCCATAAGCACTGCTGTGTGGCCGAGGCGGAAGTCCGGTGCTTCTTCTCTTCCAGTCATCGCCACTGCCAACGCGTCGTCCAAAGCAAAGGCACCGGCTATGGAATCACCAAAAATTAATTAATTGATTAATTAATTAATTAATTGACATTAATACCCAGAAAATTGCCAAAACTAAGCACATTTCCATCTACTGTATAAGGCCAAGCCTCATTTGAAGACAATTTAAAAAAATAAAATAATACAGTACTTGAGTAAATGTAGGCTAAGGCTACTTATAGTTACTTTACACCACTGGTAGCATGCTGTGCAATTTTCGGTTCTTTTACTTTAGCCTTACTGGATCCCAGTTTTCAGTACTTTTACTTCTACCCCACTACATCTCAGATGCAAATAGCCTATAGCCTAATATGCTTTTATTCCACTACAATTATTTGACAACTTTAGTTACTAGTTAGGCTACTTTGTAGATTTGAATTATTATGACAAAACATACATTAGCCTACCCACTTCAGCCCTTAATACATTTTGGCCATTTGAAAATAGTAGATCTACAAGCTCAAAATGTGTCGCGATATGACACATTGTATTTGTAATTGTGAGCTTGTAGATCTACTATTTTCAAAATATTTGTATTATTTGAAAACTTGTGAAATGGGACCTACTAGCTTCCAGTAGGCTAGCTCTGGTCCATCGCTTTCACCTCCCGCAGCAATGCGGGAGGTGAAAGCGATGGACCAGAGCTACCAGTAGGCCTGCTTTTGGTATAGCCTACATTTTGATACTTATACCTACTTTTGTAGGCTACTTTTACTTTACTTTCCCCCACCACTGATGTTATGTTGTGTAGTCGTGTAGACAGAAGCCAGCCAGGTTCAAAAGAACTTCAACTCCCATCAACCAACGTGCGCCGCCGTACGTCGTCGCCTGGACGATGACGTCAGACGTTGTTTACCTTTGTGTTGCTCAAGCTGCTAACTAGCTAGCCAGTCCAGTTAGCTCTGGGGGGTTAGATAATAAACGGATTGTAATATTCATGAGGGCAAACCGAAACAACCCTAACTCGTGTCTAAAAGTGATACTGGACATCTCAGGTAAAGACATGACATGTGTTTTATGTGGACGTTTAGCTCTCACAGTGCAGCAGAAAGGAACCTACACTGTTAGCCAACGGGCTGCCATGCCATGACAGTGCTGCTGTGTTTGATCCCCCCCCCCAAAAAAAACATTATGAAATATACAGTGGTGGGAAAACATACTCAATACTTAAGTAAATGTATCATTACTGCAACGTAGAAGTGCTTTGCTACAAGTAAAAGTCCGGAATTCAAAATGTACTACTTGAGTAAAAATATTAGTATTGGCATCAAAATGTACTTAAGTACTAAAAGTAAAAGTACTAAAATGTTTGAAAATAGCAGATCTACAAGCTGCACCGGTTATGAAGGAAATATGTACACTAAAGTATGACTTTATTTCACAGTCTAAAGATCTGTGTGTGTGTGTGTGTGTGTGTGTGTGTGTGTGTGTGTGTGTGTGTGTGTGTGTGTGTGTGTCATAGTGTAATCAAAATACCCTTCTATGAAGCAGGCTATCTATATAGTAGTAGTAGTAGTTTAATGTATTTATTTCACATAATCTGGATTAGGTCCAGGGGGTCCCCAGCAAAAGTTGTTAATTTATCATCATAATAATTTTAACCACTGTATCCATATTAAATACTTTGGCTGTTCAAAAATGTGCAGATCTACAAGCTCACAGCTCGTGGCTTTGTGCACACGCTTAAATTACAGCTGCTATTAGAAAAATATCAAATGTCTGGAAAAGTTTGAATAATTCTGAAACCTTTTTCAGACTGGGAGGGATCTGCGACCAAATACATATGAATTTGGGGGTCCTTGACATGGAAAAGTTTGAGTAAATAATTACTTTGTTAGAAGAAGTAGACATAGGTTGAGTGTTCTCACCTGAGAATATCATATACTAAACAGTAACATCTTTATCTTTATCACCGTTTTTTTTTTTTTTGGATTAGAATTTGTTTGTTCAGAATCAGAATTCACACCAGCCCAAACGAAGCACACTTTCCGACTTTAAGCTCCAGGATTCGTTTTAATCGCAGTAAAACATCCTGGTGACGTGAATGCCACGTTGCCGCCTAAAAGTTGGTTGGTTGAATTATTTGGGCAATTTATGATTTAATAAGATTCAATTCAACACACTGATGATGACTGATGTTTTCTGGTAATTGAAGAAGAATGCCAATCTAGTACAAAACATTAATGCCAGAGACCATAATGGTGAATTATGGATCTCAGATGCATTTATTAAAAAAACAACAACTACAAAAAAACTGAATATTATCAATCAACTGTGCTCTATAATTTTTCCACAGACATTTTGTGTTAACTTGCCTGTCCGGCAACCTGAAAACAAACGCTGCTTGCCCGAACATTTTATGAACTTGCCAGGGGCAGTCGGTGTAAACCATGGGTCAGCAACCTTTTTGAAATTAAGTGCCATATTTTTATTTTCTAGATAGTCCGTGTGCCATGTCAACATACATTTTAATGACACACCATCAAACATTCTGACATATTTTGATTGGCAGCCGGCAGGACATTGTATAACGATCGGTATACTCAGAGCAATAATCCACCTCTCCCTGTCAGAGTTCAGAGTTTTAATGAATAGATAGATAGATAGATGCTTTATTTGTCCTTGCGGAAATTCTTTTTGCACCAAGCAGTCATTCAGGACACAAAATTACAACACATAACACACAACACAATACATGAATGACAAGACAGTTCACTGACAACATGATACAAAACAGGCTACCAGTCATAACATTTTATGCGCAGAACTGAGCTGGGGCTTGTTTGTTCAGAAGCCCTATACTAGTGGGGACAAAATGTCCTCGAGGCCCTCGCCTTCAACCCAGGTACTGTGTACCGTCGTCCTGAGGGCATAAGGTTATATTGACTGTATAACGGGTGTGTTCTATCCCTAGAAATAGCTTTGCCCTTCCTGAGCACACAGGTCTCATACATAGAGGTCATACTCTCCAGCGTACCCCAGCTATCTTGCTGGATACATTTATGATTTTATGGAGCCTGTTCTTATTGACCAGTGATAAGGAGCCATACCAGGCAACAAAACAAAATGTTAATGCACTTTCCACAAAGGAGCGATGGAAAAGTAACATCAAACTTTTATCCACATTATACGTTCTCAGTCTGCGCATAAAATGCAGCCTCTGCTGACCTTTCTTATAGATGGCATCGGTGTTAGAATTCCATGTCAGCTTTGAATCAATCGTTGTACCCAAGTACTTGTATTCTTTAACAGTTTCTACCTCATCACCATCAATGACTATTTTCTGGTGTGTACCATCAGCACTCGTCCGAAGATCAAATATAACTTCCTTAGTTTTTTTAATATTTAACTGAAGAAAGTTATTTTTACACCAACCAGAAAACTCATCCACTGTTCCTCGATAGCTTATCTCGTCATCCTCGATCAAACCAACTATGGCTGTGTCGTCGGCAAATTTAACAATACAGGTGTTATCAGAGTCGCTCCTACAGTCGCTTGTGTACAGAGTAAACAATACCGGCGAGATCACACTCCCTTGAGGGGCCCCCGTGTTGGTCGTAATAGGAAGAGACATCGATTTATTCACCCTGACATGTTGTACCCGATCAGTCAGGAAGGACTCAACCCATCTGATGATATTGGTGTTAACACCCTGGACCCATATCATACAGCTTTCTCATCAATATGTGAGGTCTCATAGTATTAAATGCCGACGAGAAGTCTACAAAGAGTACACGAGCATATCGTTTCTTTTTAGGTTCATCTAGGTGACAGTAGATCTTATTAAGCATCACAAGAAGAGCATCGTCAGTACCCCTCCCCTTTGTATATGCAAACTGTAACGGGTCCATTTCATGTTGCACATTATTAAGAAGGTTGTTTAAAATAATGCGCTCCAAGCATTTCATAATCAGTGATGAATGTAGAATTATGTGCAGGATGTCATTTTGCTGTAAATTAGGTGACTTTATTATTTTAATTTATAAAAATCCTCTCTCTCACACTTCTGCCAGTGTACCAGTGATCACCCTCCCCTGTGCCAATGTTGACACTGTGCCTAAGGTTGCCTACCTCTGGTGTAAACGTTACTGAAACTGATTAAATACTTATTTTATTTTTTTAAGTTTGTGCGATGTTGTTTTGTCTCAACAGGAGCAGGGATGCTGTAGATAGAAGGAGACATCATCAAATCCTCTGACTGGATGGGGACTCTTTAAAGACCCACAACAGCCAAAGAGCAGTGATTGTGTGAGTAGTAAAACCTGTCAGAATGATCGCTGCTGCTGATGATGTGGAGAGACTGAGTACATTCTGTGGCTTTCCAAATGCCGTCGCTCCCTGACTACGGGCTGGCCATAACTGAGTGGTTAGTGAGCCCGCCTGGGGGGGGGGCGGGTTACATTTGTATTCCTAGGATGAGTGGGGCGAGGGAGCACTTGTTTTTGGACAACACGACGGAGGCGTGCCGTGCCGGCTCTGTCTTATCCCATCCTAGGAACAGAAATATCGCCACCTAGGGAGCCAGAGCCCCTGGTCGTCCCAGGTACCATTCCAGGCCAGCAATGTGTCGATGTGTCCCTGAGCAAGACATCCTCGAGCACACTGCAGCACAGTAGAATCCAATGGCTGCTCACTGCTCCTAGTTGGGTCTCACTTCTCGCCTGTCTTATGGGAGAAGTGAATGACTACCTTCGCCTCTGGTCACAAGGAGAATTTTCAGGGCTGTTTTGAAGGAGGCCAGCGATTTACATGTTTTAAGAGAGGAAATTCCGCCCTTGAGTGCCAGTGTTGTAGAAGGAGAATTTTCTCATATTTGTGCTATGGGTTTGTATGATTAAGTTGTGTGCGCTCCCTCTAGTGTTGTAGCTGTGGGTGTTGCTAACTTTTTGTAGGTGTTTGGTCAGGTATGCAGGCACTGTGGGGGTTGAGGGCAGATTTGCATTGACTATTTTGAAAGTCAGTCCCATTTTTAGTTGTTAAACACTGTCTTCTACTTTGAGCCATCCTAGGCTAGCAAAATGTGTGGGGGAGACATGGGCCTCATGTCAAGAAGTAGTCGAATCAATTTGTTTTGGGAGGTTTGGAGCTTAGTCTTCAGTGGCATCTTGATGTTGGAGTACCAGGAGGAGCAGGCATTGTCATAGTGGGGCTGAATGATGGCCCCAGCAAGAGTCCCGAGGGCTCTTATAGGATGAGTACATGACATCACTGCTCTTAGTAGTTATTATAGGATGGGTAAATGCAGAGGACAAATTTCAACGTATGTGCAAATATACAGCGACAAAAAAACACCCAACGTTACTTAATTTAATTGATCCAAGCATCATCTACAATTTACAATTTAGGCATTTAGCAGACACTTTTAATCCAGAGTGATTTAGAATAAGCAAGGTAATGATGCATCAATACGTCAACATAAATACATCAAATGCATCTAAATCAGTCCATTACTGGAATCTAATAGGACGGTGGTCTAGGGAGCATTTTTGGATCTATTATTTTGTTGATATGAGTCTGTTTTGTGTTGTTGTCAGAGTCTGTCATAATGACATGAGATTACATAGTTTTTTGCGACCGTCAGGTCTCAGTTACTATCAAAACCTCCATGGGCTGTCCGTCAGTCCGTCAGTCCGTCCCTCCATTTGTCCGTCACGTCACGTCACACTTTTGGCCCTACTCTTATCTCCGGCACCGTTGCCCCTATCCATGCCAAATTTTGCACGCACACACTCCCTTGGCTGGCAAACCACAACCTCCGCCCCTGATTTCTCACATGCCCCTCTTCTAGCGCCACCATGAGGTTGCTTTTTGCCGACAACATTGTGTATACATGCGACCTGATGGTCGCTTATCTCCCGATTAGGGAGTCTTACTGGTCTTCTGTTATTGTTAATGATATGAAATGTTGTTAAAGTGTGTAATGACACGTTGCTGCTTGCCCTCTGCAGGGCAGCCATGGCCAGCGAGCTCCACGAGACCATCTTCATGGCCAAGCAGGAGAGGCACAAGAACCTGTTCCTCAACTACAGGAACCTGGACAAGTTCCCTGTGGAACTCCTGAAGGACGAGGGCCTGCAGTTCCTGGAGAGACTCTACATGAAGAGGAACTCACTGACCACCCTGGTAAGACCTGCCACCTCTTTAGACCAAACATTTTTAGTTATTTGTTTTTTCTATTTGTATATACCATTTATTTTTTTGCATTGTGTCTTTACGACAGTTTTTTTTCTCCTTACTGTCTCTGCATAGTACTGTTTTATCTGTCTGTCATTCAATGGTATTAGTTGAAAAAAGATTGTCAATTTAAATAGGTCTAGTGCTACTTAGTTGACCTTGTACCAGTGAACTGTACTGTCATGAAACTGTACCTTTTCCTATGCAAACTTCTAATAATTCTTCAATCAATCAATCAATCAATCAATCAATCAATCAATCAATCAATCAATCAATCATAACATCTAATGTAGTTTTAGTCATCTGATTCTTTTAGTTTTAGTCTAGTTTTAGTCGACTAAATATCACAAGATTTTAAATCTACAGTCGATTGTATCGTCAAAAATGCATTTTGCTGCGCCTCGATTGGCATCGTAATGCCTGATTTTACACTTGGATGCATGCTGAAAATAGCTGATCTACAAGCTCACAGCTGTGACGTGTTGTGACTTGTGAGCTTACAGATCTGCTATTTTCAGAGTGCAACCAAAGATAAAATGACATGTCTGTTAGTTCTACTGGATCTCTTCTCCACGTATTCCCTCTCTAACATTTTAGTCTAGTTTTTATTTGTTGATGAAATTGACAATATGTTTATTTAGTCACAGTTTTTGTCATCATATCTTTTTTATTTATTTTTTTCCTTCGCTCAATGTTCATCAATTTTAGCAGAATGTTACTCATCGTCACTGTCGGGCAGAAACCTCCAAGTTTCAAATTTTTATTTTTTTTCGCAAAGTAAAGCCCTGCTTCACAATACAAGGCCGTTGCACAAAAGGCCTTGTATCGGCTCAGCTGTTTTCACAAGTTTAAATCATTTTTAAAATGATAAATACAAAACAAACGGTTTTGGACATACAAGGTTTCCACTCGACAACAACGTCATGCTTTATTATGAATGCAAATCCAGATGTGATCATTTTGGTCAGTGAAGTTTCTCTTTGTTTTGTCCCCTCTTTTCTCTAATAGCCAGACAATCTGGCTCTGAAGCTTCCCAATCTGATTGAACTGTGAGTATTCACTGCACACAGTCATGTCTATGATTATAATTATATTATTATTACAACGTGGTTCATTATAGATTTACAATGCTTGTGTCTATATGAGTGCTGTAATGTTGAGTGGTGGTGGTAAAGACACGGGTATACCGCTGCTGTGACCACTTAACTCTTTAAGTAAGCAAACATTCCGGACAACGCTCCATACGTCCCAGACTCTTCTCCCTTCGGCCTCTCAAACTGTGTAATGAACTCCCCATTGCAATTAGAACTGCAGACTCATTCCCTAGCTTCTGCCGTAGTCTGAAGACTCCACCTTAGCCTGTAGCACCTTACCGTAGCACTTGCCCTAGCCTCGACAACCTTGCATGCTTATGAAAAGGCTAAAATGTAATTTAGATAGCATGTTATGTAGACCAATGCCAGGTCATTGTTGGCCTGGGGTCCTAGTCACAATGTACAGATTATAGATTTCTTGTTATTTTGGTTATTCTACTGTTGATGGTTCCTGGTTTCCCTAGATGACTATTTCTATGCATTTGATGTATTACCTTGTGTTGTCCTTGCTTATTTTAAATTGCTTTGGATTCAATCTGTTCAGTCTGTTAAATGCCTGAATTGTAAATTGTAATACGTAGATAATGATAATGACACAGTACCATACCAAACTGGTTGGTGCACTTTCACGTAATGTCCAGCAGGTGTCACTAGAGCACTTTGTTCAGTCACCATGAAAATGGATCCGAATCAGAATAATGATAACAACAATAATCTCCATTTGTATTGAACCTTTCACATGCAGATCAATTAAAGATCATTTGAAATATTGATGACACCACGGATAAGATCAGATAAAGGCTATGGCCAAAGATACAAATAAAATAGGATAAAATAAAGTAGAGTGTTCAGGTAGAAGTCTGTGGGACATTATAGTGCAGACAGTACAGTGTAAAAGTAAAAGTAATGTAGAAATACTCTGTTCCAAGTAAAAGTCCATAATTCAAAATTGACTTGAGTAAAAGTCCAAAAGTATTGCTATCAAAATGTACGTAAAGTACCAAAAGTTAGAACGTACTCATTATGCAGAATGTTCCTTTTCCCCCCAAATATTTTGAAAATAGCAGATCTACAAGCTAGCAATATGCCTATGCATCATCACTATGCATGGTGAGCTTGTAGATCGGCTATTTTCAAATGGCCAAAATGTATATAGAATTGAAGTGGGTAATGTATGTTTTGTATTAATAATAATGCTAAATGCAAAGTAACTATTAAAGTTTCCAAATAATTGTGGTGGAGTAAAAAAGTAAAATATAATAATAATTGATTTAGAGAGAGAAACAAGCGGTCAGGTCTATGAAAACAAGCGAAACTATCTACAAACATGCGACACGTTGTGAGCTTGTAGATATGCTACTAAAAAAATATATATGTTACAGTATGTTTGGGTAACTCAGGACGTTCATTGTAAGAGCGCTTGTTTCGTTCACCACACACTAATCACCACCAGATGGCGACGACAGCCCATAGACAGCCATTCACTAGTGCAGGCGCTGACGTCACTCGTTTGCGACTCCCTTTCTTTATTTACTAGCCTAGCTGGGCGGTGTTTAGCCATTAGCTTAGCCATTAGCTTAGCCATTAGCTTACTATGAGCGTTTATCTTGGGCTTGCCCAGGCCTTATGGCCTGGGCATAAATATAACGATTGCATTCACCACGGCTTCGTAACTCGCGCGGCGCTCCGCCGGCCGCGCGGCCCTGGCCCGCTCTTCGCGGCCACTCGCGCCTGCGGCGCTCGGGGGCGAAGAGCAGGACCAAGGTCCGCTGGCCTTCGCGCCGCTTGCAATGTCGTGGACAATCGATGGGCTCCGCCTGGAGGACGTTGTTGTGGGCGACCGCTTGTTCCGCCCCGTGCGGCACCGCGAGTGCTCCGTTTCTCGGCCGTCCTGTTTCTCTAACATCCGGTGACATATATATTCCTCAAGAAAATGTGACAAATGTGGAATATTTATGTAACATTTTAACAACAAAAATCTTGAATGAGTCTCCCTGACACAAAAAACTAAAACTAAAAAAAACAAGCCCAAAGTTGCTTATAAGCAGACATGGCATCAGTGGTAGTATGTAATCACTGTAATTATTATAGAGTTTCTTATGAATGTGATGATTCCATCCGTTTTGTCTATTTTCTATTGAAGGTATCTGCACTCCAACAACATAGCCATGATTCCTGAGGGTGAGTCTGACCTTGTGTAAAAGAGTCACTAAATGGACTGACTGACTGACTGACTTCCACTCAAGCAAATCTACAAGCTCACAACGTGCCGCACCACAACACGTTGTGAGCTTGTATATCTGCTATTTTCAGAATGCAACACCTGAGCACAACCAAAATTGACTTGTCTTTTTATTTGTTGATGAAATTGTCAATATATTTAGTCTTAGTTTTAGTCATCATAGATTCATAGCTTATTTTTTATTTAGTTTATATTTTGTTTCTTTTACTTCTTATTTTGTTTTTAATTTGTTTTTAATTTAGTTTTTATTTCATTTTCGTTGTCAAACATTTTTTTGTCATAGTTAAGCAGTGTGGGTGTGTTCTAAGCTCTGTAAGTGTGTTCCAAGCTCTGTGGGTGTGGTCAAAGCGCTGGGTGTGGTCTAAGCTATGTGGGTGTGGTCTAAGCTCTGTGGGTGTGGTCTAATCAGTGTGGGTGTGGTCTAAGCTATGTGGGTGTGGTCTAAGCTCTGTGGGTGTGGTCTAATCAGTGTGGGTGTGGTCTAAGCTCTGTGGGTGTGGTCTCTCTCAGCCATAGGGAACCTGAGCAGGCTCCAGTCCTTAGACCTGAGTGACAATGCCCTGCAGGTGATCTGTCCAGAGATTGGTCGGTTGAGGTCGCTGCGCCACTTGAGACTGGCCAATAACCAGCTGCGATGCCTCCCCCCAGGTAACGTACCACGCACCCTGGCCACAATATGCGATGTGAATGGCATGATACCTGTAGACACCGGAAGTGGCGGAAGTGCTGCGGTTAATGGAAGTTACGTCATACGCTACAGTCTGTTTACATTCCCCGGTGAAACAAAACAATAGCACTATTGACCAGCTCGTAAGTTAACTCGCTCTTTAGTAGAAACGTAAACGTTTAGTAGAAATGTGTAACGTTGGTAGAATCCATGTTTGCTGCTTACTGTGCGAGCACTCCGAGCAGAAAGGACAAAGGCGTGAGGGAGAACAGAAAATGTTTCTGCTGAGAATAGATTTTCAGCAACACCGCACTGTGATTGGTCAAAAAAAGAAATTCTCCCGGCGGAAGTAGCACTGTTCTATGCCGTATCAGCCTATTAGGCCAGTCAATCTAAGCTAAAAAAGGGCCTGACCCAAAAGAAATTGCAATAGTAATGGTTCAAGGTTTTTTATGATCCTTAGGGTCATCCAAATAACATATTAAAAGTTGTGAATTATATATTTAGTGGATCACGGTGAATTCAGGGGGTTCAAGTTTGGGTCTATTCACTTACTATACAGGAAAAAAAGACCCCCAAAAAATCTTCTTTAAGTAGCATGTGAGGGGTCTAACTAGGGGTTGTTCATGATTCTGAATACATTGCAAGCATTTGTTTTGCACGAAAAACATTCCTTGGGGTAAAAACGGACAACACAAAACTATGGATTAGTGATGAGTCATCACTTTTCTGGGGACAGTTCCGTTTTGTGGTGTCTGTTTTTAACCCGACAAATGTTTTTTGTGCAAAACAAATGCTTGCAATGGATTCAGGCTCATGAAAAACCCCTAGTTAGACCCCTCACATGCTACTTAAAGAAGACGTTTTGGGGGGTCTTTTTTTTCCTGTATAGTAAGTGAATGGACCCAAACTTGAACCCCCTGAATTTACCTTGATCCACTAAATATATAATTCACAACTTTTAATATGTTATTTGGATGACCCTAAGGATCATAAAAAACCTTGAACCATTACTATTGCAATTTCTTTTGGGTCAAACCTTAGATTGACTAGTCTATATGGTCGTAACCAGGCTTTTCTCTTCGCAGATTAGTACAAAGCCTGGCTGCGCAAGGCTACGGGTCTCTAAATCCTGCTTCTTGCCATTATATTGATTGATTGAATACTTTATTAGTCAGAAATGTAAAACATTAAGGCTAAATGGATAACAAAACAAAAAAGTCCTGGGGAATTGTTTCCATTGTGGGCCTGTGGATTCAATTCATGTTTCCATGTTTGTTCTATGTTGTGGGTACTACCAGACCATGATTGCTCCCTCTAGTGGTGTGGCTGTGGGTGTCACTCACTTTGGAGAAGTAGTTTGTCATGGATGAGGGTTTTGAGGGGCACTAAGATAGTATTTAAGATGGTATTTCTTTCTATTTGATCCATCCCAAGTTTCTTTGAGCAGTGCCAGCTGCTCCAACATTTGACTGTGTGTGTGCTTGTATGTCTCACAGCTGTATGTCTCACGGCAACAACAGCTGCAGCCACGTGTTGAGCAGCCTTGAGATGAAGGCACTGCTCACTGCACGCTGGGTGTGATTCTTTTTCTCCTCCTCTGTGCAGAGCTAGGTGAGCTGCGTGAGCTGGAGACGCTGGACGTGTCCATGAACCTGCTGATGTCTCTTCCAGAGAAGCTGCACCTATGTGTGTCTCTGCAGTGTCTGACCGCCGACCGCAACCGCCTCAGTCTGCTGCCCAGGCAGATCTGTCAGTTACACAGCCTCAACGAGCTGTCTATGGCCGCCAACTGCCTCACCTCTCTGCCCTTAGGTTAGTTACTACTACTACTACTACACAGGGATCAAGTTCTGCTTACTTTTCCATATAACCAGACCTAACCGGGAAGGTCCCAAAAAAGAGCAGCAGCGCTGCTGGCCCCTCCCATGGGTTCCCAGAACTCAAGTTTAGTTCTACATCAAGAGCAGGACCTAAAAAAGGTTCCCAGAACCTTGTCTGAAACTGGACCGTAGTATAAGTCAAGAGACCAGGATTACTGCATGTTTTTAGTGAGGATACCTGCCCGAGGGGACACGGGGGGAACATGCAAACTCCACACAGAAAGGCCCGTTCGTCAACCCCACCTAGCTCCCTTTTCCACAGACACCATGCCATCTACCTCCCCGATGGAGGGGAAAAGCACTCGTCACTCGCCGCCCTGTGAGTGCCCTCTGTTCTCCTAGTGGTGTCTAATGGTGATCTCTAGGTCAGCAGCCTGCTTCTCTAACCTCTCTAGGTCCCTGAGCCCCCACCCCCTCCCCCATGTACTGCAGGTCATAGGTCAACAGTGTTGCTGCTGGCCCTCCTCACCAGCAGTTGAGCAGCAGTGAAGCTGTCAGTTAGATTGGTGGACGTATCGATGCAGCTGACTGCTGGTTGGCTGGATGGAGTCCCCTAGAACACTGGTTCTCAACCAGCGGTCCTTGAGGGGTGGTAACCAGATGGACCCTTATAGATCATTAAATTATTGTTAAACTTCTGCATTACTTAAAGGGATATTTCACTTTAGATTATCATCTAATCAGGCTTTTATGAACACCCTGAACAGTTTTAATTTTAATTTGATTGATTCAATATTTAGATATTTGATGTAAATGTTATGAGGCCCTCCTCCTCCAGGGCTTCTCCCCATACACACCCATTGTAACTACAAACTCCATTTTAACCATGATAGATTCATTAAAAAACCCCATGTGTGTAACCAGTGCATGACGGAGGATGATTTCACGATAACCATGGCAACCAGTAGCATAAACTGTTTGACTCAGAGGCTTTCAGGAAGAAACCAAAAATACACATGGAAGGTAAATTTGCACATTATAACCACACCTGGGTTGGGGTCTATTAGAGTAACGTTGACTCCATAGACAAATACAAAACAGAAAAAGTACAGAACTATGGCACCACCTCTTTAAAATGTTGATGTCCGCATGAGTATAGTAATACAAACACAAAGCTATTTGTGCGTGCATGTGTGTCCTTAGGAGCGGGGGTGGTGTTTAGGGGGATGGGGGTGGTGTGGAAGTGAGAGTCGTGGGTGGTGAGGTAGTCTCGCGTAGCCAAGCCAGACAACTATTCCACAATCTCCGAATGCTATTTAGAGTCTGGAACGGCAGCTCCCGAACGGCGAGTATCGGAAGTAGCCGCTGCTGCACTGAACTGTAGTCCCACTGGAAACATAACAGAAACACAATAGCTCAGACAAAGTCATTCGAGCGGCCTATTTTTTTTATTTATGGGTGTATAGTTTAAGAAAACGTTTGAAAACATCATGGAGGTAACACCAATAACACCAGAGAAAGACGAAATAACACCCCCAGAAATGTTGAAAGGAGACATAACGCTTCCAGTAGGACATGTTATTGTTACTGCACCAAGGGAGCGGTTGTGTCACATCCGCTTTATCTCGCACTCATCGTTTCTATTTCCGTTTGCCAGACTGTATGCCGGGAGCATTTGCCAAAATTGCGGAGGCAACAGTCTGGCCTCGCGAGACTAGTGGTGAGGTGGTGATGTCGCAGGTGCCCAGGACACGCACCGTTTTACTGGATCACACTGCAGTGTCACACAAAAGTAGCAGATAGCTTCAGCTTGTAGATCTGCTACTTTTTTCTGCGTTGGAATTTGAACCCTGAAAAGAAACAGTTTTGGTCATAACAAGGTTTCCACCCGTCAGAGATCAATATACTGTACAACACGCCTAGAACTAGCAGCATAATGAACCCATCATGTTAATAACAAGGCCTGTGGGGAGCGGCTACGTACTGTACGGTGTAACGTGAGGGTTACAGGAGTCTTGTTTGTATGTGTGTGTGTGTGCGCGGCTGCGCGCATGCACACCCAGCAGCAGCCCCTGCCTGCCATCACTGAACCATCTTCAAAGGCTCTCTCTCTCTCTCTCTCTCTCTCTCTCTCTCTCTCTCTCTCTCTCTCTCTCTCTCTCTCTCAGTTGATAATTGCTGCAGGGGTTTTCCAAGCAGAGTTTACTCAGAGGACAGAAGGAGACCAGAGAATATGGTGTACAGTATAGATCTGCTGCTACGCTCACACACCTTTTATCTGTCCTCAGGTACTTACCTGAGGAAGTGTGCACAACACCCGAGCACGACTAAACATTACATGACTTGCCTTAGTTCTGCTCAGTGTTGATTATGACAGCAAAAATATCCACAAGTTTCCAACGTCCCATCGTGCATTGCGCAGAAGGTGTGCGGCAGTTCCGGCGTCGCAGCCGAGCCAAGCCGAGTGTGATCTACAAGCTCACAGTGGTTACATTTGCGACGTGACGTAAGATTGTATGTCCCACACTTAATGCTACAGTAAATTCTCGCAGAAACAGGTGGATAGATTTAGTTTTAGTCATAGTCTTTTGAATAAAATTCCATTTAGTTTTAGTCATATTTTAGTCACCTGAAATGTTTTAGCTTTAGTCAACTAAATATGAGATTTTAGTAAACTAAATCTACAGTTGATTTAGTCGACTAAAATGTATTTTGGTGGCCTGTGATGGCACCATAATAGCTGATTTTACACTTGTTTGAATGTTGAAAATAACCGATCTACAAGCTCACTGAGCTGCTATGCTACTGATTGCAACACCCGAGCGCAAGCAAACATAAAATGTCTTAGTTCTACTGGATCTCTTCTCCACTAGTCCCTCTCTAACATTTTTGTTTCTATTTTAATTGTCATTTCTATCTTGTTCCTTTCAGTGAAAAAAGGTTGTCGATTTTTCGTCATAGTTTTGGTCGACGGAATGAACTCATTCTCTGACAAGAATATTTAACCAAAACTAACCACTGCCAGCTATCTTAAAATGTTCACAGAATATTTTTTGATTTTTCGATCGTTCACGGACACGGACCATCACTCTGTGTTTCCGTGAAGAAAAAGTGCGAGGGATTCCAACAAACACAGAGCGAACACCAGGAAGCAGAGAGGAATGGAGAGCATGTTTTTCGCTTCTGCTGTGATTCCATTATTTTTTTCTTTTTTTTTTAACTCTTTTACTGCTTCGAACATTAAGCAGCACTGTAAGCTGATGAGGGGTCGTGCGGTGTGTACCGTAAAATTTCACATTTCCACCACGCGTAAACATCAATGGAGTCCCAAATCACTTCCTGGCTGTATTCTGTGGACCTGATCTAGAAAATGCATTTCTACGCGCTGAACGACAGAAAGAGGGGAGGGCCATTTCACATTCATTCCTTGCATAAGGCTTCCCCCTGCCGTCAGTTTGGCTACAGTACAGATATATGTGTCCATTGAAAAAGATTATGTTTGTAAATAATCCATAGATAATTTTCTATAACATCGCAAAGGTAAGCTACTTTTTGATGGCACCAGCACAAATAAATAAATAATAAATATGGCAGTAGAACTGTTAACACCAGATGGGGCTGGTCGCTAACTTGTGAAAAATGCAAACAACAACAACAAAAAGGGGAATAAGTTAACACTGTGTGTGTGTGTGTGTGCGTGTGTGTGTGTGTGTGTGTGTGTGTGTGTGTGTGTGTGTGTGTGTGTGTGTGTGTGTGTGTGCGTGCGTTTGTTTGTTTCAGACCTGGGTCGGTCCAGAGAGCTCCAGTTTGTGTTCGTTGACAACAACGTCCATCTGAAAGGCCTTCCCTCCTACCTGTACAACAAGGTGATCGGCTGCAGCGGGTAACCATTCTACACATGTCTTCTAAATCCTTCTAAGGTTTTTAGGAAAAAGCTATGTTTCTATCGTCAGTGGTTCTTCTCAAAACCTTTCATGTCAAGTACCCCCAGAATTGTTATGTATTTGGCCACCGACCCCCCCATCTCAAAACATAAAGTATCAGGGACGCCCCCAGAAACAGATTTGAGTTGCAAATGTTCGCTTTAAAAATGTATATAATCAAAGATGTTGTACAAATGTCCATGATGTTTCAAAATAATTATAGTATAAAATAATACTTTTTATAAACAATGTTTTTTATACATATACTAACCAAAATGAATAATACAAATAAAAAAATAAAGAAAATAAAGAAAGTGAAAATAAATTAAAATAAAGCAAATGAGACCATTTAAAGTAGGGATAGCTTTCCTGTAGTACTCCTAAATTAACTTTTACGCTTACTCCAGTTTAAATTCATTCACGCCATCAAGGCACCGCCAAAATGTTGACGAAATCAACTGTAGATTTAGTCAACCAAAATCTTATGACGTTTAGTCGACTAAAACTAGACTAAAACTTAAACATTTCAGGTGACAAAAAAATATGACTAAAACAAAATTACATCTTATTCAAAAGTCTAAAACTAAACCAAAGTGAACACTGGTATGCGGTGCACGCATGCGTGTGTGTGTGTGTGTGTGTGTGTGTAGCTGTGGTCTGTCTCCTCAGGGCTCCAGTGCCCCGGCTCTGTGCCTGCTCCAGGGGGAGGACCTGGCCGTCCCGCTGCCCGGGGAGGTGAAGGCCATCGGGGTGGAGTGTGACCGTGTGGTCCCTCTGGAGGAGCTGGCCATGAGGACCCTGCACCGCTCCTACCACAGCAACCCCAGCGGTAACGCTATAAGAACTATACGCGCTTCTCATTCTTAGGGATGGCATGATATGAACATTATTTCATACAGGGTTCCCACGGTCCTGAAATTCCTGGAAATATTTTGAAATTAGAAAAATATTTTTTTCCACTACTGGAAAAGTTTTGGAATTGATCAAGGGTCCTGGAAGGTCCTGGAAAAATAGCTATGCATTGTCTTTGGTTATTGATTTTGTTAATACCTCTGAAATGACAAATTAAACATTGGCCAAATTGTCAAATATTAGAGGCAGAAATTGTGAAAATAGCTGATCTACATGCTCACAACGCCTCGCAAAGCGATGCGTTGTGAGCATGTAGATCGGCTATTTTCACAATAAAAGCGTGTTATACAAAATTCCTCAACTCTTAGTGCTCGTCAGGGTGCCCGGGTCACCAGTTAAAACATGATTATTTCGTGGGTCACGGCCAGGAAAGGTTGAGAACCACTGCCATACACTACCTGTCTTTGGGCATTGCGCATAGGAGTAAGCGACTCCTTATTGAGCTGAATTATTGTTACTAGCCCTTACCCGTTCAAAGATATGAGCTCCAAAATGATGTGCAGTGTGTGGGTTATGGGATGTGCACTGTGCATACAGTATATGAGGGATGGAAAGTAACTTTAACTGGTGCTTGCATGATAATATGTAGGAGCATCAATGTAAGAAATACCCGTTTCGTTTAATGGCTACCCCCCCCAGCCCGCCCGCCCACCCGCCTGCGCACACACCCGCCTGCCTGCACACACACACACACACACACACACACACACACACACACACACACACACACACACACACACACACACAGAGAGCTGGTTAAACATGTTGCCTCATGCTAGATGCAGAATAGATGTGCCTCATGCTAGATGCAGAATAGATAGTAGATACACCATAAAAATGCTAATATACAGTATATGATTTGTGAAAGTGACAAACGGGCTTCACAGTTATGTTAGGTGTGTTCATATGCTAATGGTGATGCGATTTCAGATCAATTGCTCCAGCCACTGAGGAGAAACGCTGTTTCAGACAGACAGACAGACACTCACTCAGACATTCGCAAAATTATAGTATAGATATAGTCCTGGAAATCGGGTTAAATATTCTTGAAAAGTTTTGGAAAGGTTTTGGAAATTAATTGCTAAAGACGTGTGGGAACCCTGATTATTTCATATCATGATTGTTTTGAGCAAAGAAATCGGGATTTACGATATTATCGAGATAATCAAAATATCCCCAACATTATCCTCGGGTGGGACATTTGCTCACAACGCGTCGCAATGCATGTAGATCGGCTATTTTTTGGCAAAGAGATTTGGTAGAGAGTGAATAAAAGACTGTATCAAGTACGTACTGTATATTATAAGTACGTTTTACCAATAGAGGGTTTAAATGGTAGCGGATATGCAGCTCGGCAAATGTAACGCGACACAGATGCAGCCATGTCTAAATGGCTTAATCTAATCAAACAGCTAACATCTTCCCTTACGGGGGGTCCCTGTCATCACATTCATTTTTCAACTAGGAGGGCTTAATACCGTACGCTTCAATTTGAGGGTCCTCGACGTGAAAATGGCAGTGGATTTCGAACCTTGAGCCTTGAGATTTCGCTACAACCACAAACTATTATTACATGGAATTATCTTGTCTTCAGACGGGGATGTTTTTCATTTACGGTTTTAATCTGGCTGAATATTTGAGTACGCAAATAGAAATCAGGGTCCTTTTAGAAGATGGCAAAATGTGTTTTCGATGACGGCCGACTGACTTAGACAGCATACATGTGATGTGACACCGCCACACTCAAGCACATGTGTGCGTGCGCGGCTTGCGCGCACGCACACATGTAAAAGTATCAATACAGCAATATAGAACTACTCCATTACAAGTAAAAGTCCTGAATTCAAAATGTACTTGAGTAAAAGTATAAAAGTATTGGCATCAAAATGTACTTAGTGCCAAAAGTAAAAGTACAAAATGTTTGAAAATAGCAGATCTACAAGCTCACAACGCGTCGCATCGCGACGCGTTGTGAGCTTGTAGATCGGCTATTTTCAAATAGCCAAGGGATAAAATAAGGCTAAAGTGGTTAATATATGTTTTTTTTATATTATAATGTATAACTGCAAAGTAACTAGTAGCTAAGGTTTTCAAAAAATGTAGCGAAGTAAAAGTACAATATTTGGATCCGAGATGTAGTGGAGTAGAAGTAAAAGTATTAGAAATTGGAAATACTCAAGTAAAGTACAAATACCTCAAACTTGTACTTAAGTACAGTACTTAAGTAAAAGTACTTAGTTACTTTACACCACTGACACACACACACACACACACACACACACACACACACACACACACACACACACACACACACACACACACACACAGACGGCAGGGACTGTGGAACAGATGGTCGATGTAACTGCTACATAATGAGGTGTCAGCCGTCTAAACAGCAAAACGCACTACGGTTCTCTGGCGAATTGCTTGAGACTCATCCACCAAGCAGTGACTCATTCACTGGACCAGGAAACAAGAAAACGCTTCATATCTCCTCCTTCCAGAACCTTTGATCTACCTTTCAGCTCAACTTACAACCTGCTTTTCTTTTCTTTTTGTTTTGCTTTGTTATAGAGAGCAGGTTTTCATGCAACAGCGGAAAAAAGTGTTCAAGTGCAATTTGACCGGGGTAGGGGATTGGAGCGGTGATGTCTCTGCAGCAGTCAAACGCAGAAATGATAATGCAAGATGGTGTTCATTTTGACAGCAAATGTAGTTTTAGTCATATTTTAGTTATCTGAAAAGTTTTAGTCTAGTTGTAGTTGACTAAATTTACCGTTGATTTTGTCGACCAAAATGTCTTCTGGCAGGCCTTGATGGCGTCAAAACGGAAGATTTTACACTTGCATGCTGGACCTCTACAACTGTGATGCATTGTGAGCTTGTAGCTCTGCTATTTTCAGAGAGCAATCCCCGAGCGCAACGAAACACAAATTGACCAGTTCTACCGGATCTCTTCTCCACTAGTCCCTCCATGACGTTTTAGTCTAAGGTTGTTTGTATTTGTTGATGAAATTGTCACTATATTTAGTCTCAGTTTTAGTCATCATAGCATCGTTTTTATTTTGTTTTTATTCAGTTTTCGTCAGTGAAAAAGTTTTTTCAGTCGACTTAACACCACAGGGGTTTTCAAAGTGGGTAACGGGGCACCCTGGGGTGCCGTGACGGCAGTCCAGGGGTGCCGCGAGATAATTTGATATTTGGAATTTATTTGGAATCTTGAAGCACAAAGTTATTTTCAGTCAGTTCTAACCAAAATGGCTATTATCTCAGCGTTTTTCTCGCAACATAATCACAAAAATATTGTCACTGTCGGGCAGAAACCTTGTATCTCCAAGTTTCAAAAGTGTGCGTCTTTTGGTAAAGCAAAGCCCTGCTTCGTCATACAAGACTGTCGCTCAAAACTAGTGAAAACAGCCGATCTACAAGCACACAACGCCTCGCGTTGCGACGCGTTGTGTGCTTGTAGATCTGCTGTTTTCACAAGTTAAGTACATTTTATAGATGATAAATACAAAACGAACGGTTATGGACATAAAAGGTTTCCAAACGACAACGACGATATGCTATAAATATAAGGTGTTGGGAGTGAAAATTATAATGTACGGGTGCCTCGGATTATTATTTTTTTTTATGGGGTGCCCTGAGACAAAAAAGTTTGGGAACCCCTGCTTTAGCAGTCAGATGAAGAAGTGATACACAGGAACACCTGCTGCTACACAGACACATGAACAGTGGCCTGGATGATGGCATGCAAATTACACACGCAAACACACGAGTGCGCACACACACACGCACGCATGTTTGCAATATACTTTTGAGGACATCAACATTTTAGGAAGACGCTTTTATGAATGCCTTTGTTACAATCTTCGGGGGCATTTTGTAACTGTAGGCTTAGAGCCGAATAACAGCAGATCTACAAGCTCACAACACGGAACACGCTGCGAGATTGGTATAGTGTCTATTTTGTCCGGTGCGTGACACAGGCACGCAACTGTGTATAAATCATGTTTAACCCAACCTCTAAATGTCTAATGCTGATGCTAACCTGCATCTTTTTCTAATTGTAAACCTATCTCTATATATATTTTTCTCTGGTCAGGACCAGGAAAACAGACCTCAATTCTACTATACTTGTGGCGACAGTGAGCTTGTAGATCGGCTATTTTCAGAGCGCAACCCAGTGTAAAATCTATTATGACGCCATCAAGGCCTGCCAAAATAAGTCTTTGGCGACAAAATCAACTGTAGATTTTGTCGACAAAAAAAAGAAGAAAAAGAAAACATAATAAAATAGACTAAAACATTGCAGAAAACTAAACTAAAGCTAAATTAAATTGTATTCAAAAGACTATGACTGAAACCAAAATAACAGTAGTGCTCAGAAGTATAGTTACACGCACGCACGCACACTCCGATGCTTTCACTGTCTTCCTCTCTCTCTGTCACTCACACTCACTCACTCACTCAACACAGAGACAGCAGGACTTTGTAGAAAACCTGCTCAAAGACTGGTGAGGGACCACAGCAATGGATGACTCACTGAACTGGATGGAGAAAGCAGGCCTCCAGAGCTTTGATGTTACTGTTAGCTTTCAAGTCAGAGCCAGAGTCAGGCCTTTTCTTTAATTTGTATTACACACGTGTCATACACAGGCCAACTGTACATACAGCTATGCTCTTCACATGTCATACACAGGCCAACTGTACAGCTATGTATGTTCTTCACATGTCATACACACTACAGTAGACGTACAGAGGGTGAAACATGTATGTGAACCAGGGACATGCTGGGCCCCAGATTCAGCCCGGGAAGAATAGTTGGAGAGGCCCTCATTGCGCGCTATATAGAGAGATCTCTCTCTATAGCGCTGCTACTTTGCCATTTCAGATCATGACAAGTGACAAGCCAGTGGGCCAATTACATGTATTACTTGTATGTCCCAAACCGTTTGTTTTGTATTTATCATTTTAAAATGTATTTAAACTAGTGAAAACAGCCGATCTGCTGTTTTCACTACTTTTGTGCATCGGCCTTGTATGATGAAGCAGCGCTTGGCTTTGCGAAAAAAATTACAAATTTGAAACTTGGAGATACGAGGTTTCTGCCCGACAGCGGCGATTTACTTTGTTGGCCGCCCAGCCCCCAAAATGGAACGAAGGCCGACATTTTATTTTTATTTTTTTCCTAATGGCCGGCCTGGACCGGCCGGGAATGAACCGGCCGTTCGGGAGTTGTCCCGCTTTTCCCAATGGCCAGCACGTCCCTGATGTGAACACGCCATGCGTGTTCTGTACAACAAATGAATGGAAACTGGCACAATTATGGGTTTGTTTGAACCCATTTAGACCTGAGGCCGATTCTACAAATGCCTTCTAAATCTGTAGTCCTAAAAGTTTTCCATAACTCATTGACTGCCATTTGACCAGTTTCCACAGATATTCCCAATGGTCCTCCAGGCCGCCAAAGCCCAGTTTTTGTTTCATTTCATTTCAATAATAATCGCGATGTTGTTCGATATGGCCAAAAAAGAAAATCTCGATTATTTTCTCTGAAATCTCGATTTTTGATTTCGATTTCGATTTTTTGTTAAAAGAATAATACAACAATTTTGTTTTCATTTAAAAGATGCAAGGAAATGATTTTTTATTTTTTTCATTATTGTTAAATTTATTTTTTATTTTTTATATATATAGCCAAATAGCAAAATGCAATAAAACAATAAGGGTATTAAGAATAATAACTTTAGTTGCGCAACAATCACATACAGAAGTTAACTTAGCATCCTTAGTGTTTCATTATCAATAGTGAGTGACAAAACAGCCAAAACAAGCCAGCTCTTGGAGGCTGGTGAAACGGGTGAAAAAATAGCTAAGGCCGCCCCTGCACTGCTCATGCACGGAGGCGAAGCGCTTCGCTTCCCGACACAAAATTAACACAGTGACAGGGACAGTAGGAGTAGACTACAGACAGACAGTGGATGGGTAACACAGAATTAATAAGCTTCTTTCAAACTACAACAACAAGTAGACCTAAGTGTACCAGCTCAGCAGCTTTTTGTTCTGTTTGCTGCCTGCATGTAGCCAGGCTACGGTACCAGCGCGAGTGAGCGCATGCAGTGCTGTGGTGAGCTCTGCCCCGTTTGACTTGCGCTGCACGCGCATCAAAGAAATGACACATCAGAGAGAAAGTAGGTATTAATTTGGTGTCAGACCTTGTCGTCCTGCTTTAGGAGGACCGGGCTGTGTACTTTTTGCCCCGTGCAAGGCTCCAATGAGTAAGAATTACCCTAATTAAAGTGAAAATCGATTTTACGATTTCTTCTTTTTTTAAATCGTCCAAAGGAAAAAACCTGGGTTTCGATTAAAAATCGATTAATCGAAAAACCCTATGGTGCGCATCTGCTGTAAAAGAATCAGATCCGGTTTCCAGCAAGAAACAGGAAGTGGGTGTGATTAAAAAACTATCTCTGTCCACTCCCATGTTACATTTTGCCCATATCTCGGTTTCAGCGTCCGCAGTGTAAACAATGCAAAACAAATTGCTCATAGCCGGATCGACGGATTAACGCATAGTATTTTTTGCCAGGGGCCAGGGGCCGGGACCCCCCAAGCGGAGAAGAAACTTAAAGACATTTTTGAAAGATTTTTCTAAAATGTTCAAAAATAGCTGATTTACAAGCTGTGAGTGTGTATGTTCAAGCTCATAACACGTCACATCTGCGGCCGGCGTGTTGTGAGCTTGTACAACGGCTGGTTTTGGTTATACTCTGGCGTATGACAGTGTTACACAAAAATGGCTTTTTTTAGGTTACAGTTTTGGGCTTTAAGGACAACCAAAATAGGGAGTTTATACATATTGAACCAGTTAAGCATATTAACAAGAGCTTGTGGCTATAAATAATAACTCAATCGGATTGGATCTATTGGAACACACATGATTTATTTTTTCTTTCTGAAAAGTATTGTAGTTTGGACGTACAAGGTTTCTACCAAACAGCGATTGCTCACTCATAAACACATACTTAGGGATGTCACAATTCTGACATTTTACATGACGATTTATTGTCAATCAAATGATTACGTCAATCAAATGATTTAGTTGTGTTTTTCTCGTTGACAATTACATTTATGTTTGGCTTTTATGCTTTGAAGTTTCACATGGCAGATATGACACATAACCTAAATATACAAAGAAATTACAGACATATTTGACAACTTTATACTTTAACCCATTTAGGCCTGACCTATAGAATAGGGCTAAATCAGAAATTAGCCTACAAAACAAATATGTTGCTACATACTGTACATGTACTGTAAGCCCCTCCCAAACAGCAAAATGTGTTCCCGGCCTGAATGGGTTAAAAAGAACATTGATAGTGGAAATAGCTGATCTACAAGCTCACAACATGTCGCGTTGTGAGCTTCTAGATCGGCTATTTCCACTATTCTTTTTCAACGATGTTTGAAAATATGTGAAAATGTTTTTAGCATGGAAACAATTATGACAAATTAATTGGGATTATGTCAACTAATTGGGATTATGTCAAATAATTGCGATTAGATGATGATGTAATAATTGTGACAGACCTACACATATCTATACATACATTTTAGAACTGCAGCCAGCAGTATTTGGTAGATAGGTAGATAGGTAGACAGGACCAAATGCAGCACTCCAATTGGCTATAACGTCCTCCCAGCCCATGGATCTGTAACCCTACACCGGCCTGCAAGCAGGCAAGCAGCTGTTGTCACGGTTACGCTCCACCCAGCCCACAGCCCACAGCCCACGGCCAGCCAAATGCAGCACTCCAATTGGCTAGGACTGATCACGTGGCACATACCGGAAGTGCGTCCGGCGGTCAAATATGTCCGACCGGAAACGTGCGCTGCGGCATAATAGTTCCGCCCCAAATTTTTTTTTTTTTTTTTTTTTTAACTTTTTTTTTTTAACTTTTTTTTTTTTTTTTTAACTTTTTAACTCATTTAGTGCCACCCCTTTCACCACTAGAGGGCGCCCAGTGGCCAGAGAAAATCCCATAGAGATATGCTGGTATATGCAGAAGCCCTGCAGCCATGACTTGCCTGAACACTTTCCTTTGTGCATGACTGCATGTACAGGAAGAGGATGAAGTTAGCTTGAAGTTAGCTATTGGCTACCAAGCATTTTAGAAGCCTTATTTTCGTCAACTTAGCCATGATTAAACCTTGCACACCTCATGCATGGGAAAAAAACAGAGAAGAATGAGCTCTGAAAAATCCAATGCAATCCTGGATTGCATTGGAGTGGATTTGTGCAGTTTGTTCACAGCTTTCAAACAAAAAAATCCGATTGGAAATCCGTTCAGGCATTCTTGAGATAATCGCCCTTATGTTTTACATGTAATGTAAACAAAAATGGCTGCCCTGTATGTTAGATGGGGTTGTATGGGGGTGGAACATGCAAAATCGCGATTGAAATCATGTTCACCAGATTTGATGGGGTCCAAAAAAAAAAAAAAAATTCAAAAAATTTTTTTTCAAAAAAAAAAAAAAAATTTTTTTTTTTTTTTTTTTTTTTTTTTATATCCCGAACTTGTTCGGGATAGGCACCCTGTGATACGATCATATATCCCGAACTAATTCGGGATAGGCACTCAATGAGTTAATTTTTTTTTAAACTTTTTTTTTTTTTTTTTACTAGATGTGAGCGGGCCGAAGGCCCGCGAACCTCTAGTTACATACATTCTGTCACACACACACACACACACACACACACACACACACACACACACACACACACACACACTGCTGCTCCACACACACTGCTGCTCCACACACTCACACAAACACCAAAATACTAGCATGGCGCGTTAAGCCTGAATCATACTTAGGTCGCGTGGCTGGCGACGCCTCGTGAGCTTGTAGATCTGCTATTTTAACTGATCACAGAAACCACCAGCAGCCTTGCTTTTAGTCGGCTGAAGGCAGCATAGCGAGATGATGAACTCCTGTAGACCTTTCTCTAACCTAAATATACAAAGAAATTACAGACATATTTGACAACTTTATACTTTAACCCATTTAGGCCTGACCTATAGAATAGGGCTAAATCAGAAATTAGCCTACAAAACAAATATGTTGCTACATACTGTACATGTACTGTAAGCCCCTCCCAAACAGCAAAATGTGTTCCCGGCCTGAATGGGTTAAAAAGAACATTGATAGTGGAAATAGCTGATCTACAAGCTCACAACATGTCGCGTTGTGAGCTTCTAGATCGGCTATTTCCACTATTCTTTTTCAACGATGTTTGAAAATATGTGAAAATGTTTTTAGCATGGAAACAATTATGACAAATTAATTGGGATTATGTCAACTAATTGGGATTATGTCAAATAATTGCGATTAGATGATGATGTAATAATTGTGACAGACCTACACATATCTATACATACATTTTAGAACTGCAGCCAGCAGTATTTGGTAGATAGGTAGATAGGTAGACAGGACCAAATGCAGCACTCCAATTGGCTATAACGTCCTCCCAGCCCATGGATCTGTAACCCTACACCGGCATGCAAGCAGGCAAGCATCCTCCCAGCCCATGGATCTGTAACCCTACACCGGCCTGCAAGCAGGCAAGCAGCTGTTGTCACGGTTACGCTCCACCCAGCCCACAGCCCACGGCCAGCCAAATGCAGCACTCCAATTGGCTAGGACTGATCACGTGGCACATACCGGAAGTGCGTCCGGCGGTCAAATATGTCCGACCGGAAACGTGCGCTGCGGCATAATAGTTCCGCCCCAAATTTTTTTTTTTTTATTTTTTTTAACTTTTTTTTTTTAACTTTTTTTTTTTTTTTTTTACTTTTTAATTTTTTTTTAAACTTTTTTTTTTTTTTTTTACTAGATGTGAGCGGGCCGAAGGCCCGCGAACCTCTAGTTACATACATTCTGTCACACACACACACACACACACACACACACACACACACACACACACACTGCTGCTCCACACACACTGCTGCTCCACACACTCACACAAACACCAAAATACTAGCATGGCGCGTTAAGCCTGAATCATACTTAGGTCGCGTGGCTGGCGACGCCTCGTGAGCTTGTAGATCTGCTATTTTAACTGATCACAGAAACCACCAGCAGCCTTGCTTTTAGTCGGCTGAAGGCAGCATAGCGAGATGATGAACTCCTGTAGACCTTTCTCTAACCACTGGCCTGAACTGACTCACCAACCCTCTGACTGACTGGAAGCACTCAGGAGTTGGACAACATCCCTGCCTTCTCCCCCCATGCACCATCTGTCTGTTCTGTTCTGTTCTGTCTCCCCATGGCCTCTGCCTGAGGACACTTAAATACAGTAAGACTTGGAATTATTTGATGCTTTAACTATTGAAAAATAGCAGGTATACAAGCTCACAGCATGGCAAATCTTTGAGTATATACTTTTCAAAGCAAACTTTTCCATTCAAGTCTCGTCTTCTGAGGGGTCCCTGGAACAACATATTTTGAGATGGGGGGGTCCGCAGCCAAATCCATCCTTGACAGGAAAACGTTTGAGAACCACTGATTTAGAAGAAGGATTTAGAAGACATTCATAGAATCGGATCTTGCCCAAATTTTCAAGATCTTTCAAAAATAGCAGATCTACAGATCTATAAGCTCGCAGCTTGTAGATTGGTGAGCTTGTAGATCTGCTATTTTTCAATAGCTAAAGTATAAAATAATGGTCAACAGAACACGATCATTTCAGGTTGGATGTCAATCTATAGAGTAGGGCTGTCACCAATAACCACGTTTTAAATTGATGATTAATTGTTACGATTTAATTGTGCATTCTTGGCATTGGACATTGGGGACGTAATGAATATAAATGCAATTTCTGTTTGCCTTTTAGGCTTTTGTAAACTAAAATTGTACCGGGCAGAAATGACAAATAACTTATATTGTATATACAGTACAATTCAGAAAAGAAATGACTGACTTATTTATTCATTTTATACTAGCTGAGCAGTAGTTGTAGCCCAGTATTAGTCCGCGAGTGATTTCGTATTTCCGCCTCCTTTGAACATTCTTGAAGTGTAAAGTGAACGTGGTTTAAGCGTGTATAAACATTGAACCAATGAAAAGCATTAACAAATAGCTTTGAGGCTAAAATAACAACCACGGCGGATCCAGAACACAGGTTCTTCTTTTCTCCATTTGCTGAAAAGTAGCGTTTTGTTTTGGACATCCTTAGCTTTCCACTCGGTAGAGAGGGCTGTCTTCTACATAACATCTGCTGCCGAAGACATGAGAAGACTCACTGCTTCAGACCGCAGGAATTCTTGTTAACTGTCTGTTGTCTGTCTCTTTGCGGTAATTTTATCACAAGCACGCGTGACACACACACACACACACACACACACACACACACACACACACACACACACACACACACACACACACACACACACACACACACACACACAGGGCTAATTTAAGAACATGACATGGCTGGACTCGGAAAAGCACTTCATTTTGACCGAACGCGGGCGGACGTCAGAACGGCCACCGTATGGACGTGGGGACAATTGTGTCATTGTGTGTGTCTCTTCCATTCAAACCATGTTAAACCACGTTTAAACGTCTCTGTGTGGTTGGTCACCGGCAGGGCTGAGCCTGCTGCCTCCCGCCATGCTGCCCAAGAGTCTGCTGGAGCTGCTGCGGTGCCCGCTGGGCCACTGCCACCGCTGCAGCCAGCCCATGTTCACCATCGTCTACCCCAAGCTCTTCCCCCTGAGGGAGACCCCCCTGGCCGGAGTGCACCGCAGGTGAGGAGCACGAAGCACTGCCAAGGAAAAACGCCAATGCTAGGCATATGTAACGATTTATCGTAAATCGATTCAAAAGAAGAGAAGAAAATACAGGAGAATTGATTAAAGACGCAGTGCCATGATTTTTTCCCCCCCTAAAACATGATCAGGTATTATGATTATACTAGGAGGAAGATTTATTTTTTTAAGTGTACAGAAAGTGTTAAAATTGTGTTTTTATGTGGCCACATCCACCAGTTAGTTAAGTATGCCTGGTTGTCAGGTGTCTGGTGGCCCAGCTGAGGTTAGCCACACCCACAGTGTTGGGTGAATGGTAAAAGGGGAGTGGATGAGTTTATGATGTCATTTAATCTGTGTTTCGACTGGGCCTTTTGAGTCTTTCAGCTTTCAGGAAGTAACCAAGAATACACAGGGAAGACAAATCTGCACATTATAACCACACCTGGGGGTCTATTAGAGTAATGTCAACTCCACAGACACATGCAAAACAGAAAAAGTACAAAACTATGGCACCGCCTCTTTAAAAAAAATGTTGGTAACACTTTCTATGAAGCCCACATTTATAATGCATTATGAGGGCGTTCATAATGAGCTCCCCAAAACGTACAAACCTCACACACACTACCAATCTATCTCCCTCCCTCCCTCTCACCCCCTTTCTCTCTTTCTCTTTCTCTATCTCTCTCTCTCCCTCCCTCCATCTCTCTCTCTCTCTCTCAGGAACACAGTGAACTTCGTGGCCTACTGCTGCTCCAGTCACTGCCTACGGACCTTTGACCTCCAGGGATGACATGCCCCCCCCACCCTCTCCCTCTCCACTCACCTCAGTTCCTGACTGCTCCTCCTCTCCTCCCCCATCACAGGGGTCATCAAAATGTCCGTACGCGGACAAATGTGTCCCTGAAAAAGACTTGGCCTTCTCGATTTTCTGTTTTACACACCATTGTAATGTTCTTATTTTAACCGTAAGACCCAATTGACCCTTCGCTATGCCCCTACCCTAAAGCGACTGTCCAATGCTAGCTTAGCAACCGTCACTAACTGGCAGCTTGCCATGGCAAGCTTCCGTCTGCAGTCATAGCTATCAATGCTATTTCGCCAGCTCACACACAGTTTGCAACATAATAGCAAGAATATGAATTCCGCGATAACGTGAAGGTGACTATAAGAACCAGCAACAGATTCCACATAGCCAGAAAACTAACCCAGGAAACGGTTGGAGGGTACATTTTTCCACCGCTTTTCCCAAACTGAAATCTGCACTTAAGTTACAGTGTTATTGTACACTACTTACTTTACTTACTTACTTACGCCTTACACCCCTACTGGGGTAGGGGTATAGGCCGTCGACAAGGGACCTCCAGAGTTCACGGTCGCTGGCGTTCTTTTCTATCTGCGACCAGGTGTATCCCAGTCTCTTGGTGTCTGCCTGGAGATCCCACCGCCAGGTGTCTTTTGGCCGGCCTCTGTTTCTCTTCCCTTGAGGGTTCCAAGTCAGAGCCTGTCTGGTGGTGTTTGACTCTGGCTTGCGCACTACGTGCAGTGTGTGCCCGATCCAATTAATTTAGACAAAAACCACAAGCCAGCATGGCGGCGATGACCCCTTTTCCTGACCCCTCCTCCTCTCACCTCTGTCCCTGACCCCGTCTCCAGAACGACCCTGACACATGAAGGCTTGACGGGACAGTCCTGAAGGTTCTAAAAGCAGCTGTGGTTCTTCTTGGTTCCAGTTGGGACTGTGGGAGGAGCCTGATAGGACGGGACTCGGAAGCCACTAACCAAGTGGATGTGTTTGTTTTGTTTTTGAACCTTTATTTATACAGGGGTAAGTGGACAGAGTGCAACACCCCTTGCTTTAAACTTCTACCACATTCGTGTTACTGATGGCCTCAGAAGCAGCTCCACTGGAACAGGAGGTTAAGTGCCTTGGCTCGAAGGCATCTCGGAAGGTACCGTCGTTTTTTTGTTTTAGTTTTTTTCCCCCCAAGAACAGTGTTTCTTAACCAGTGGGCCGTGACCCTAAAAGTGGGACAGAAGATAATGGTCCAACAAAGGGCTGAAGAAAATCCCCTTTAATAATTGAATGAAGTTTTTTCAATGTGTTATTTAATATTTACTGCAATAGAGTGGAAAAGTTTATAAAGTCTATAAAGTCTTTTTTTGGCTAACCTCGATAATCCTAAAACGTGTGTTAATTTGTGAAGGTTTTCTTGTGGAACAAAACGTGTAAGGAATCAGGTTTTTATTTAAATTGCCACAGAGCTGATGTTTGACAACAATCAAAGATCCATTAAAAAAAAAGAAAAAAATCCCTGTTTTCTTTTTTAGAGAAAGAGAAAAGCGATAACTTCCCTGATCCCAACTACAAAACACATCATCCGACCACTATGTATGTGTGTGTGTGTGTGTGTGTGTGTGTGTGTGTGTGTGTGTGTGTGTGTGTGTGTGTGTGTGTGTGTGTGTGTGTGTGTGTGTGTGTGTGTGTGTGTGTGTGTGTGTGTGTGTGTACATATACCGTAATTGCCGGACTATAAGCCGCAGCTATTTTCCCATGTTTTGAACCCTGTGGCTTATACAACGGTGCGGCTTATATATAGATTTTTACAGCTAACGGCCACCAGGGAAGCTCTAGCAGGAAGCAGGAAGGACACCTGCGGCTTATATTCAGGTGCGGCATATAGTCCAGCAATTACAGGTATGTGTGTGTGTGTATATATATATATATATATATATATATATATATATATATATATATATATTAATCCTGCAACGATAAATGAACCGATATCGAACCGTTCGATACGGGGGTCTTGGTTCGGTACGCGCTACGTACCGAACGTCAAAACGATAATTAATTATATATATTTTATCAGCAGCCCGGAGCTCGTGCTCCGCTGCTCCTCCCCTCCTCCTCACACACACAGAGAGAGAAAGACATGCATGCACTCAGCTGCACTGACCAGATGAGAGACAGAGAGAGACGCTGTTTGGGGGGGGATTTATTTTCACGAGTGACGTGAATCATAACTCTGTTACACTTGGATGGAGAAGATCTATTGAGCTCTCTTTCTTGGCTATGGAGAAACATATTAGCACTCTACTGTGTGTAGGGACAGACAGACAGACAGACAGAGAGAGAGAGAGAGTGTGTAGAGATATCCTCTCGGTGCGCACTGAGAGGATATCTCTACTCACTTTCTCTCTCTCTCTCTGTCTGTCCCTACACACAGTACGCAGCACCGTTGTCTGTAGCTAAACTGGCTACTTAGCCTAGCGTTAGCAAGCTATCCTAGCCGGCAGCTAGACTATCTAAGTGCCAACACAAAAGCCAAGGGCAGTCACAGTGTAGCCTCGGGAGGGATACAGGCAGATCCCCAGCCATGTCCACAGTGTGATGTTGTCTGACTCTGACGAATATGTGAGGCTCAAGAAGCAAGCAGCAACTCTAGTCCAACAGTACTAGTAGCCCCCCTCTCACTGAGCCAGCGTACTGTAGCGAAGTCTGATGAGACACGGCACAAAAATCTGGTTGTTGCCACATCTGATTATTATAAGCCACATTGATGTTGGGCTTGTTTTTATGTATGGTTGTTGCCACATCTGATTATTATAAGCCACATTGATGTTGGGCTTGTTTTTATGTATAGTTGTTGCCACATCTGATTATTATAAGCCACATTGATGTTGGGCTTGTTTTTATGTATAGTTGTTGCCACATCTGATTATTATAAGCCACATTGATGTTGGGCTTGTTTTTATGTAAAGGTGCTTATAAAAAATGGTGGTTGTGGTTGTGAGCTTGTAGATCGGATCAGCTATTTTCAAATAGCCAACGCATATAGGTTTAAAGTGTTCATATGGCCTATATTCACTGTTTTCATAGACCTGGTTGCTTATTCCTCTCGCAAAATCTGGCAACAATCCTATTTTGATAATGGGGTTTATAGAGAGAACTTTAGGTTATTTACAATTAATTTATGCTTGTATAGCCTATATAGTATTTACTGCATTTTTGTAGGTAAAAAAAACCTTTTGTAATTGCTTTTTAAAGCACGTTGAAGCTGAAGATCATGGCCAATGTTGATGATGATAAAAATGATATTGTTTATTTTATTTTATTATTATTTAGTTTGATGTTTTGAAGAATGCACAGCAGAAAACAAGTCAAGTGTAACTCCATCAGGCGCATTTGTTTTAATTGCTGCTAAGAATACACCATGGAACAGTGGTTCTCAAACCTGTTCATATCAGGAACCCTCAAATTAATATGTATTTGGCTGTGGACTAACATCTGAAAATATCTTGTGCTGATACATACAAGATTTGTGTTAGAATGCACAAAAATATTTAAACATTGTTAGATTTCTTTTTGAAAAAGATCTACAGGCTAGATTGGTTATAAGGGTTAAAGTGGTTAAGCTGATTTTGATACTATATATATATTCTAGGGCTGGGGACCCCCTGCCCTTGAATATGGGTGTTGTTGGTTGTTGAAAGTTGAAAATGGGTTTAAATACATTTAAGGGCAAAAAAATGGGGCATTTTATAATTTTCTTTGTATCGAAAAAATATCGAACCGTGACAACAAAATATCGAACTGAATCGAACCGTGAATTTTGTGTATCGTTGCAGGCCTAATATATATATATATACTGTATAGTGGTCCTTAAAGTGGCAGTTCAGTGAATTAAGCTATTAGTGACAAACTGGGAATACACTAGTTATCATATGTATTTGACTGAACTCCACCTTTAAGGATCAGTATGAAGCCCTAATTGATCCTGGTTCCATCAAATAAGTGTGGTGTTATAGGGACAGTGGTTATCATATATGGACCCCTTGGCTTTAGACATGGCATTAACCCTCGTAGGGTCTTCGGGTCACTTTGACCCGGTTTTCAATTTTCAACATCAAGAAAAAGTATGTTAAAATATATCTTTTTCCACGAAACTTCTTCTGCTTGGCTTATTTATTGTACTAAACATGTGATATGAAAATGGTACATGTCATGCATTTGCAACACCCCCCTGTATCAACATATAACACCCAGGGTCTTCGGGTCACTTTGACCCGGCCATTGAAAGTGTATGCTAAATGGCTAATATTTAGACCATTTCTTTCTGAAAAAAACATTGGACAAATGAATTCTCTAGTACATAATTTGTTCACCATTAGAAACTACATTGATAACAATTCAATCAATATTATCTCCGCCAGGCCGGGATGGCCAAAGGTGAGTGATTATGTTTTCGTTGCTTCTGTCTGTGAACAGCTAATCTCAGTCACCGCTGGACCAGTCAGCGTGAAACTTTACATGTACTCCCCCAGGAGGCCTAGGAAGATATTCAACCCCAAATCATCCTGTTATAGCACCACCATGAGGCAGAATTGAGCAAAACAAGTTTTGGGGGATATTTCCAAATTTTCTCTGGTCATTTTGATCAATGTCATGACCTACAGTATGTGTCACATTTTCTATTTAGAGTGGCCACGATTCCAAAGGTGCTTACGATTTTTGCGGGAGTGGCACATTTTGCTACCAAATGGGAACTTCATCCCTATGCCACTTTACAAATTCCAAGTTCCACAGCTTTCCGACATGATTTGTAGCATTTATTTTATTTTATTTTATTTTGAGTAGCCAATTATGGTTTACCCACTTTTTCTCCCCAATCCAGTCCTTATGCCAATTGATTCCTCCCCTATGTTGTCACTGCTGCCTACCAAATCACCTGACAGTGAGGAGCCCCCACCGAGAGGACTATAGGGCCTTCGCCCTTCGTCCTACTCCTCCCTCCCAAAACCAGCTGCCACCCAGCCTGGCTGTAGGAATTCATGTAGTGACAATTATCACCCTCTCCGCCCAGCTTCCCATCCCTCGAACAACAATTGTGTTTGCATAGATGCCCCATGATTGATTCAAATCCACAACCTCTTTAGTGGTAGCAGGGACACTGTGCCACCCGGGCACCTGTAGCACCTTGTGCAAATCAGAATGGGAGAAATATTTGATATAGTTCTTGATCAAATGACAATAGGGATAATATGTACCAATTGGTGTGAGGTTTGGACAAAGTCTATATGGTAATACCAACAAAATATTTTGCAAAGATCAGTCTCATGGTGGTGCTATGAAAGACAGATGGGAAAGATTTCTAGTGGAGTTTCTTTCTAGGCCTCCTGGGCGTATGTGTGCCAAGTTTGATGCTGAAGTGGTGCCTGAGATTAGCTGTTCACACAACGGCCTGATGGTGGCGCTGTGAAGAATTTGGGGAGGAGGTTCTTCTTAGGCCTCCTGGGAGTGTGTGTGTAGTTTCACACTAATTGGTCCAACTTTCCCGAGATTAGCTGTCCACAGACAGAGGGGTGAAAACATAATCCCTCACCTTTGGCCATCCCGGCCTGGCGGGGATAATAAAAAATATTGATTGAATTGTTAGTAAAGTAGTTAGTAATGACAATCAAATTGTGTTTAATATGATTTTTTGGGATTTCTAACTACTTTAGAATGGTTTAATATGAGCCGGGTTAAAGTGACCCGAAGGCCCTGGGTGTGACTAGAACACGAGGATCCTACGAGGGTTAACCTGTCTCACATCAGGGGTGTGTGTGTGTGTGTGTGTGTGTGTGTGTGTGTGTGTGTGTGTGTGTGTGTGACTGTGTGTGTGTGTGTGTGTGACTGTGTGTGTGTGTGTGTGTGTGTGTGTGTGTGTGTGTGTGTGTGTGTGTGTGTGTGTGTGTGTGTGTGTGTGTGTAGGGGTGTGTGTGTGTGTGTGTGTGTGTGTGTGTGTGTGTGTGTGTGTGTGTGTGTGTGTGTTGCATTGGAGTACATTAGTGGTATACAGCAATCATTGCATTTTACTGTACATGCGTTTTGATGCATTTGATTGATCTCAATCTGACAATTTTACTCTACAATGCAAAGAAAGTCCTGCCTCTCCGGTTTACTTCCCATACAGTATCTGTGTGAAGTGGGCGGATGCCTTTTTAGGAGGCAGGAAGCAGGTTGGAGTCTATTCATTCCAATGGGAGAGTGAACGTGAACACAGCTTCTGAACCATTCCTTAGCTCCATGGTCACTCAACTATATATTGGACCTGACACAATATTCCCAAGATTTTCAGACAAACCAATCAGGAGAAGGAGAACAGACGGCACCCACTTAGGAGTTAGGATACCATTTGTAGGATTTGTGTACCATTTTGCCTCTAGTGGCTCCAATTAGGATGGCACAGGAGCCTATCGACACCTGGTGGAAATATATGATGAAGACACACAGTCTGGATACTAGACAAATGTTAATGTCACATGTAAATCCATGTCAACAACATGTTGATGGCCAAAACACATAACGTCCTATCAGCACATTTCCTGATTTTTGGATTTCACTTGAAATGAGGACAACAAGCTATGCTGCACATGGTCAGTCTGTTTGCAAGATCATTCTGCCCCTCATTTTGCCAAAAATGTCATGTGACTAGAACATGACATTTGACAGGTTTGCAATTGTTACATTGTTAGATTTCTTTTTGAAAAAGATCTACAGGCTAGATTGGTTATAAGGGTTAAAGTGGTTAAGCTGATTTTGATACTATATATATATTCTAGGGCTGGGGACCCCCTGCCCTTGAATATGGGTGTTGTTGGTTGTTGAAAGTTGAAAATGGGTTTAAATACATTTAAGGGCAAAAAAATGGGGCATTTTATAATTTTCTTTGTATCGAAAAAATATCGAACCGTGACAACAAAATATCGAACTGAATCGAACCGTGAATTTTGTGTATCGTTGCAGGCCTAATATATATATATATACTGTATAGTGGTCCTTAAAGTGGCAGTTCAGTGAATTAAGCTATTAGTGACAAACTGGGAATACACTAGTTATCATATGTATTTGACTGAACTCCACCTTTAAGGATCAGTATGAAGCCCTAATTGATCCTGGTTCCATCAAATAAGTGTGGTGTTATAGGGACAGTGGTTATCATATATGGACCCCTTGGCTTTAGACATGGCATTAACCTGTCTCACATCAGGGGTGTGTGTGTGTGTGTGTGTGTGTGTGTGTGTGTGTGTGTGTGTGTGTGTGTGTGTGTGTGTGTGTGTGTGTGTGTGTGTGTGTGTGTGTGTGTGTGTGTGTGTGTGTGTGTGTGTGTTGCATTGGAGTACATTAGTGGTATACAGCAATCATTGCATTTTACTGTACATGCGTTTTGATGCATTTGATTGATCTCAATCTGACAATTTTACTCTACAATGCAAAGAAAGTCCTGCCTCTCCGGTTTACTTCCCATACAGTATCTGTGTGAAGTGGGCGGATGCCTTTTTAGGAGGCAGGAAGCAGGCTGGAGTCTATTCATTCCAATGGGAGAGTGAATGTGAACACAGCTTCTGAACCATTCTTTAGCCCCATGGTCACTCAACTAAATATTGGACCCGACACAATATTCCCAAGATTTTCAGACTAAAATGGCTTTTTTTTTCCAGACAAACCAATCAGGAGAAGGAGAACAGACGGCACCCACTTAGGAGACCATTTGTAGTATTTGTGTACCATTTTGCCTCTAGTGGCTCCAATTAGGATGGCACAGGAGCCTATCGACACCTGGTGGAAATATATGATGAAGACACACAGTCTGGATACTAGACACATGTTAATGTCACATGTAAATCCATGTCAACAACATGTCGATGGCCAAAACACATAACGTCCTATCAGCACATTTCCTGATTTTTGGATTTCACTTGAAATGAGGACAACAGGCTATGCTGCACATGGTCAGTCTGTTTGCAAGATCATTCTGCCCCTCATTTTGCCAAAAATGTCATGTGACTAGAACATGACATTTGACAGGTTTGCAAAAGTGACAAAATGATGAAGCTCAAAACCTCCTATCTGCATTGCCTTATTGATTGCTAATGATTGGTGTCAGGTGGTGAAACCTTTGATAATTTGAATGGTAATACTTGTAACAGACCTGTAGACTGTCTTGATCTCAATTAAGTGCTGTAAAAAGTGTTATTTAACAAAAAAAAATTGCCTAGTTATTTCTAGGTAAAAAACCTCCTATCTGCATGGTGTCAACTTGGATAGGAACTTTTTACCTAGAAATAGTAGATAGGAGGTTTTGGTGTTGACCATTTTCTTTTTCATTTTCTCAACGAAGTGATTTTTTCAGATAGGAGGTTTTGCGTTTTGGCCATCGATGTGTAACTTTTCTAACGACATGGCTGTGACATGCGAAATGCGTGTGAACAGAACTGTCACTAAAATGATTTGATGACATTTTATCAGCATTACAGCCATGTGCACTGAGTGATCGGTTCACCAACACAGACATTATCACTGAACACAATGAAGGATAAACATAGTTTCACAAACAGTGGGCCAGGACCAATTTTTATGGGTCCTAGCCTTCTATTTTTTATGAAGAAGAAAATACTGAAGTGTTTAAAAAAAAACAAAAAAAAACGTGAATGTTTTGAATCAATATTCATTTCTGACCCTTTTTTGAATGTTATAATGTGGCAAGTATTAATTATCGTCATCTATTTGATGCCATATTAAACATTGTGTGGGGATAATTGTCGGGTTGCCAGTCATTATTGAGAGAAAAACTCCTGACAGGGTGATTAGGCACCGACACGTAGGCAGTGGTGTAAAGTAACTAAGTACATATACAGGTACTTAAATGCTGTACTTCAGTACAATTTTGAGGTATTTGTACTTTACTTTTTTATTTCCAATTTCCAATACCTTTACTTCTACTCCACTACTATCCAAATATTGTACTTTTACTCCACTACATGAATTTGAAAACTTTAGTTACTATTTACTTTGCAGATATACATTCTAATATTATAAAACAGACATAAACCAATTTAACCCTATTTTATACCTTGGCTATTTGAAAATCCGATCTACAAGCTCACAATTCTGGACTTTTACTTGTAACGGAGTACAGTATTGATAATTTTCTCAAGTAAAAAATGTGAATGCTTTTTCACTCTTTATCACCCTGATTTATTTCTAATGTGTATTAGTCCTGTACTAGCTCAAACCACTGATCTCCAGTTACCTTTTCTTAGAGCACTGGTTCTCAAACTATGGGTCAGACTCAGAACCCCCCTACAGTATAATGTAAGTGTATACAGAGGGTATCTGTGAAAGACACAAAAAAAGGCACGGTGACACAGATTTATACAAAATAATGCTAAAAGGATAACCCAGATAAGCCCTCAGAGCTTTAAGTCCTGTGTATTCAATTCATCAAGACATTTAAAGACAAACAATACAGTAATATGCACTGATGGTTAACTCTGTCAGCCTTTTTTTTTCTCTGTTAAAGTATGATTAGAAACATATTTTACCCCTCTTTCTCCTCAATGTAGTCGTTATAACAATGAATTCCTCCCCACACACATTGTCACTGCTGTTGTATCCTACTGACTCACCTGCCAGTGAGGAGCCCCCACCAGGAGGACGTACTGTTGTATCCTACTGACTCACCTGCCAGTGAGGAGCCCCCACCAGGAGGACGTACTGTTGTATCCTACTGACTCACCTGCCAGTGAGGAGCCCCCACCAGGAGGACGTAGAGCCTTCGTCCTCCCACACACCACTCCCTGCCGCCAGCCTGTAGGATTACATGCTGTGACAATAATATCACCCGCATGGCTTCCCTTAACGTTTTATTTTCAAGGACTCCCATTAAACTGTATACAACTGTTATAGAGGTTATGGATATTCTAATAGCATTTACCCATTGGCAGTTTTATTGACATGAACATCTAAACCTTTGACCATTTAAGCACACTAAAGATGCATGTGGTGTTTGCCTAGCGGAGCAAACAGCTTTGCTACAGCTATGTTCTGACTGCTTGGAATCGCTGCTCTCTCAGCCAGTCCCGACTTCAAGGGAACTTCAATTCCCATGAGCCAATCTGGTTCCAGAGGGAGTTGTTGCTACTACACCATGCTCTCTGTTCATTTTGCCTCCTAACCAAACAGGAGTTTGTGAAGTCTGTGCGTTACACTCAATAACAACAGCATGGAGTAGTAGCATAATGAGTATCATAATAATGCACTTATGTGCACTTGTGTAATTCATGCGTCTTTCTCCAAGCCAACAAGCCTGTCAGGGTGTCTACTGTCTACTGTATCATCTATCTAGTCTAGAGCAGTGGTTCTCAACCTTTTCAGGCTGTGACCCCCAAAATAATCATAATTGAACTGGGGACCCCCACACTGTCCCCAGCACTTGGAATGCAGGAGTTGAGGCGTTCAATTTTGTTTGACTTGGTTCCACAGGTAAACATTGTGAAAATAGCATCTACAAGCTAAAAAATAAATAAAATAAATCTCTCCTTCCCTCTAGCCTCGCGTAGCCAGGCTTACTCATCTGCGAAGAGAAAAGCCTGGTTACGACCATAGGCTGATACGGCATTGAACAGTGCTACTTCCACTGGCAGAATTTCACCGGATGTTATTGTTTTTTCACAGTGTGGTGTATTCCCCGCTGGCGAAAACAACTGTTCTACTTCTCCCGACCCTTCGGTTGCTTGTAATAAACAATATCCAAACAAAAACATGGATTCTGACAAAGGACATCTATTAAGAGCTACAATCTATTTAGGTTTGTTTCGCTAGAGTATGTAAACAGACTGCAACGCATGATGTAACTTCCGTTAACGGCAGCACTTCCGCCACTTCCGGTGTCTACAGGTTCATGCCATTCACATCGCCTATTGTGGCCAGGGTGCCTTCCCTCGCCTCTTCTCCTCCTCTCCTCTCCTCCTCGCCATCCCATCATCTTTTCTCTTCTCTCCTGTTTCCCTCAGTGAATGAATGTATCATTCAAGTGTCCTCTGTTTCCATCAATCTCTTGGCTATCACATTCCCTCTGCCCCCTCACTCTCACTCACTGTGTGTGCGTGCGTGCGAGCATGCGAGCGTGCGTGCGTGTGATTGTATCAGGTTCAACTGCTGTACACAGATTGCACTGATGGACTCACAATCACACACATGTGCACACAGTGCTGAGGTTACGGGGTCAAGTTTAGAGGTCAGGGTTCATGGAGTCGGGTGGTCTGACTCAGGTTCAGATTCCCAGACGGTTTCAGACCCAAAACATACAAGGAGTTGTTAGTATTAGTATTATTGGTATTTTCAGAGAGACAAAGCAGTTTTAGTTGTATTCTTATTTTACTTATCATGTAAATGTTTGTTCTCGAATGTTTATTGGCCATGCTGTACTCAATTTTATCATTTGTATTGTGATTTTTATTAATTTATATATCTTTTTTATTATTTTTTTGACTACACCCCATGAAGAATAGTCTCCATATCGGTTTGTGGACTAATGGGAATCCTTAATAAACAATAAAACCACGGGCCCACCCACCCACTCCCCTCACTTTAAAAACAGATTTATTCCTCCATTGTGCTTCTATTGAAATGTAATTTCACACCTTATGGCCGTAAAATCCAGCTTTTGGGGTCACGAGAGATATGGCTATAAGACCCACCCCCAATATGACTCTCCTACACTGTCTCTCTCTCAGCTTTCCTGTCTGTCTGTCTGTCTGTCTGTCTGTCTGTCTGTCTGTCTGTCTGTCCCTCCTTCACAGCCATTCTGGTATCACTTTAACCATTATTTTATGCATTAACTATTGAAAAATATCCGATCTACAAGCTCACAGTACGACACAAAGTGTCGCACTGCGAGCTTGTAGATCTGCTATGTTTGAAAAATCGTGAAAACGTTTGCAATTCTTTGAATATTTTGGCCCGATTCTATAGATAAATATTACATTTCTAAGTCAGTGGTTCTTTCTAAGTCAATCAAGATCTTTCAAAAATAAAAGATCTACAAGCCCGCAGCATGCCACCGAGTGCTGCACTTGTATATCTGCTATTTTTCAATAGTTAAAGCATAAAATAATGGTTAAAGTGGTTCCAGCTCTTATGCGTTAGGAAAGAAAGAATACAAAGGTGGCTTATACTTTCTTTTTCAAAAGAAGGGAAACAAAATCTGCTTAGGTTCCCTGCATGAAGCAACATTTTTTTTATTTTATTTTTTATTTTTGCTGAGTGGGATCAAATCCCATTAAAGGTGTGACGTTCCTTTTTAAAATGAGCATTTTATCAGTAATTCATGTCTACTGAACTCCTTTTATTGAATGTCTCTTTAAGCTCTGCAGGGAGCCTTGTCCCCTACATGATCTCTTTTTTTTTGTCAAATAAGTTTTATTGCCAACAGATTATCAACAACAGGATGTATCAGTTATAAGATTAACAATTTTCTGTTTTAGCATATATAAGAAAGAAAGAAAAAGAAAGAGCTGAAAACAACAAGAAATAAAATACAATATGTCATCAAAACAACCCCTTCATACCCTCCCACCCCTACTGCTCAGTGACGAAACGCATAATAGAGAATCAGAATGAATTATCCAATGGACATGCATTAGAATAAACAGTCTATTTACACTAACATCATCCTTCTACTCAGGTAACGGCCCTACATGATCTCTGTACCATGCCTTTGTTCTCTTCTCTTCTCTTCTCTTCTCTTCTCTTCTCTTCTCTTCTCTTCTCTTCTCTCTAAGTTCTCCTCTCCATCTCCTGCTCTCCTCACCAACACCAACAATCTATTATCCTCCATTTTTCTCTGTCGACTATCTTCTTTCGCCTCCTTTATGTGCAGTAAAAATCTTCAGCGTCCATTTGTAACTCAGAGAGTGTGCAATTGCACTCTCAGAGTTACAAATGGATCAATATCGCTATGGCCATCGTCAAAGAAAAGAGAAAAACAGCGCTCTCTCTGTTTTGTTCCTTTTACATCTGTTCTTGAGAGCTTACAACTAAATAAATGCACACTGGATTGTATGGTGTAGTAGGCCCTAGACATCTCCAGAAAGTCCATTGGTTGAGTTTTTGATATCTATCAATATATGTATTATATGTATTGATGATGAATTAATTGGGAATCAGTCAGTATAGTTATCACTGAACTCAACTGCATTTCGTTGATCTGATGGTCGTATGAGGACTGTTTTCTGTTGCAAACACATGTTTTTGGGTTCTTTTCTTTTCTAGACCGAAGTATCAAGTCATCCCTGGACAGCGTTTGGCTTCCCTGTATGCAGAGCACACTCTGTTGGCTGTGGCACAAAGTGTTGACTTTGCTCTCCTTTCTCCCTCTGCTCAAACTGAGACCTGATTACAACCAGTCCAATATGTCCAACCCGGAGCATTTGGCTCCATTTGTACACTCTCCACAGTTACAGTACAAAGAACCCTTAAAGGGCAAGACCAGGTTGGTAGAGGTTTGACTTGTGTAGTTAGTTACCTTGCCATTATGTACAGTAACAACAAAGGGCAAGACATCAAAAAATAATCTCTCCATTGACTCGAATTGTCAGGATTTAAATATAAATGGTAAGACGGAATTAATCAGGAACAGTACACACATTTTTTCCCCAGCTGGTTCCTTGCGACACATCCGTGCAACCACACTCTAGTATTTTTACATTCTAGAGACAAATTAAAGGGGAGAACTACCAATGTTCAACATTGAACTGTCATTAATATACCTTTGAGTTGTTATGTGTTGCCTAGAACTGGACGATTGATTTTGGGGTTTGGCTTGTAATACAAACCCCACAATCAATCCAAGGTATATCAATGACATATTACACTACACGCTACACTCCCTCTCCCAACCTGGGGAGACAACGGGCTGACCTCATGCTTCCTTCTATGCATGAGGAGTCCAAGCCGCTTCTTTTCACTTGACAGGGGGAGTTTACCCGGTTGGACGTAGCGCATGGAAGGAACACGTTATTCCAACCAGTTCCTTTCCCCTCAATCAGGCGCCCCGGCTGGCCAGAGGGAGGCAGTATAGAGACCAGGATTACTGCATGTTTTTGTGATTGTACCTACCCTAGGAGATACGGGGAGAACATGCAAACTCCACACAGAAAGGCCCTTTTGCCAACCCCACCCAGGGTAAGGGCACTGATGACACGGAGGAGAGAACACACCCCCAGCACCCACAGCGTCCCCGGTGGGAATCGAACCCAGGACCTTCTAGCTGTGAGCCGACAAAAAAACAATATCCATGAATTCAAGCTCCAAGGGGTAAGTCATTTTGGGGTGAATTATCCCTTTAACATTTAAATAACTCTAGCTGGGGGGTCCTGAGACATTCCCATGTGGGCCAGTGTGGAGAGATAATAATCCCCCTCATCTGGTCTCTTCACCGCTGTGCGTGACTATCTGGAAAACCTCTTGAAAATTATGATGATGTTGAAGAGGATGATGAAACATTGGATTACTTAGTTTGTGGACACTTGTGCAGTGAACGTCCTACAACAGAGATGACATGCTGTTTTTCCCTAATCAGTCTAGCTATATATTATTGATCATTATAATTGAAGCAAAATTATATGGCTGGGTGGGCATTGCACTGCCGCTTGCCGTAGGGGAGGCAGGCACGCAATGTACATTTCTGGTTGACTACCTTTTTTCACTGACGAAAACTAAATAAAAACTATGATGACTAAAACTGTGACAAAATATATTGACACTTTAGTCAACTTAAAACTAGACTAAATTAGATTTCAGATGACTAAAATATGACTAGGCATTTTAGTCAAACGACTGACAAAAACAACAAAAATTAGCTGTCAAAATTAAAACTCGTAGGCATGCAGTGTTTGTCGTTTATGAAACATTTAACACATAAGATATGATAAACCAACGTAGTCTAAATACAGATGACCTTGTGCCCATGACCTTCACCCCGCAGTGCTGGAGTTATATCTTTATCATTTCTCAAATAATTTAAGAGTAAGCGTGTTCATCTCTGTTGTTGAAAAGCAACACCATGAAGGAAGCAAGCCATCGTCTATTTTTAGCACCACAGCTGTGTGTCTGTGCGATGGAGGTGTGGAGAGAGGTGCATTCAGCAACTTTTTTCCACACCTTTCAACCCGACGATTTCCCAACTTCATTCGACCATAATATCCTTGGTGCGTGGCCTTGTTGTGCTAAGTAAATAGCAGATCTACAGGCTCACAACACGTCACGAATGTGACGGGTTGTGAGCTGGTAGATCTGCTATTTACAACATGCAACTAAAGTATAAACCAGGCTATTACAGTCTGTAGTAGTCTGGATCGCGAAGTTTGGTGCTGCAGAGAGCTTTAAGTCAGTGGTTTTCAACCAGTGGTCCTTGAGGGGGTTCCAGGTGGTCCCCAGCTAAATGATGGAGAGTTGGTAACCAAATGGACCTTTATGGATCTGTAACTCTTGAGGGTACACTCTCAATTAGTGTTAAACATCTGCATTACGTCATTTACAAGTAGTCTACACAATTAGAGAATGTAGAAGAATTGTTATTTTTGACCAATGCCTGTTATCTCTCCTATGATACCAACATCAATACAGCATGGAATCCTATCCAACAAAATATTCAAAGTTTTGGGTCTGAAAGGCAAAATGTCCGTGGCTCAAATGCCAAATAAATAATAGACCTTGATATGGAAAGCAGCTTATGGTAAATGGCTGATGCTTATATAGAGCACATATCAAGTCCTTATCAAGGAGTCCACATGATAACACATTCATTCACAACCTCATAGACCATACATGGGCAACTGGCTGCCCGGGGGCCACATGCGGCCCCCACCTTCACTTAATGCGGCCCACAGGTTAATACCGGAATACTAATATATTATTGATTTCAGCTGTTACAATACCAAACATGACCTGCTTTAATTCCGTCAGTCTATCTTAGTAGCTTAGTGACTGGTATAGTATTATTATTATTATTATTTTTTGTATGTCCAATGTATTTGTATTTAAGTTCATAAAGTTAACATAAGTATATAACTAAATGCGTTGGAAATTAAATCAAAATGTTAGATTCCAATTCAAAAATAAAAAACTATATTCAGGATTCCAATTCAAAAAAGCAAAAATAGCCGATCTACAAGCTCAAAACGCATCGCAGCGCGATGCGTTTTGAGCTTGTAGATCTGCTATTGTGAAAGACAACTGACTGACTTCTTTGTAAACCATACTATATGGACAGTTTGTTCTGCATGTCACTATATGCTGGAAAGCATCTTCACTTCAGCCTCACAAAAACCCTAACTGATCACCTACATTCCACAGATTTGGAGCTGGCATCTGCCAATAGACGGGTTTCTGGTCCACGTTACACTGATAAGAACTAGATGCGTGCGCAGGCTCGGTACTAAAATTAGCCAATGAAACCAACGCTCCCCAAAACAACAGGTTTGGGGATTGGACGGAATTGATTACATGATACAGTCAGCTGTGCATTTAGTCTCAATGTTTGTAAACAAGAAACCCGTCTATGATCTGGTCTGT
>NC_137816.1:57063934-57078934 GCF_963921795.1 Nannobrachium achirus | reverse complement strand
GTCACAGGGACTTAGACCCCAATCCAACCCTTGATTCTGAGTGCCAAGCAGGGAGGCTCGGGTCCCATTTTTCTTTATGACCCAGCCGGGGATCGAACCCAGACCTCACAGTTTCAGGGTGGATACTCTAACCACAAGGCCACTGAGCTGTTTTTTTAACTCTGTACCCTTGAGTAAATGCATTTGGTTAATTTACACCTCTGGATGGAGGTGAGCACTCAGAAGAGCTTTGTATTGATTTGCAGTGACCATTCCCTCCAAGCCTGGGGTGTCATTTTAGGTAGGTCCTGTGCCGGACTGGGTTAAACGCCACTCCATGTGGAACCGGACGAGTTGTGCACGCGTGAGTGTTTGATACTTAATAGGATATTATATAATCCTATAAGCAACAATACTGTAGGAGTCCAATAGGACTTGGCTCGAAAAGTATTTAATTGGATACCATCCTTTTATTTATTTTTACAGAACAATCTACTCTATTCCCTTTTACCTATGGGACTTATATTAATTCCTCCAATAATTGCATTTGTAACAGACCTAGGCTGCTATGCAAGTCTGCCTTGGAATATACGATAACAGGGCAGAGGCATTGACCTTAGTGAAGTTAGCCATGGGGCCACTGCCACACTATTGCTTAACTGACTACTACTATTTCACGTCAAAATAACATGACAATCATTATAAGATACTGGTTTAGTTCTGAATAAGATACAGCAGGTCACATATTTAGTATTTACATTTTTATGCCTGCAAGTGAAATAACAAATGACCGACATAAAGTGTATGTCTTACTGTATATTATAAAACATTTTGATTCAGTGCTAGTGAGTGACAAATTATTGTTGGGTCCATTATTTGTTAAAAACAACTACACAGTTACATCTATTTGATAAAATAGAATGTTACACAGACCATAACAACTGTCTATGCATAGATTGACATGTAAAAAATAAAAACATTGTAAGGGGTCGTGGAACGGTATTTCCATATGTGGAAAAGAAGGCAGATTACATACAATGGCTCCATTCGAAGACATGAACAGTGCACATTTACTGACCCCTGAGAACCCCCCTCCCATGCAAAACCACTTCTAAATGTATCATAATATTATAACACAATTATCAAACGGCCTTCTGGCTAATCTCTGTAACATCTTGTCCTCTAACAGAGTGCGGGTTGCTATAGCCTAAATTCTCTCAGCGTTGAAGACGGGGTTAAACATCTACAAATGGGATTGACTTTCAAAATAGTCAACGCAAATCTGCCCTCCATCCCCTCAGTACCCGCATATCAGACCAAACATCCCCAAAAGGTTAGCGACACCCACAGCCACAACACCAAAGGGAGCGCACACACACACAATGATCTGATAACACAAACCCATAAGACAAATATGGGTAAATTCTCCTTCTACAACACTGCCACCCAGGTGTGGAATTCCTTGTCTACCTCCCTTTCTTTGCTTGCTATTTATTATGTCCATGAATTAAATACAGAGGGCTTCCAATGTAAAAAAGACTGTAAAAGGTCTTATTTGTGATGTTCCTTTTAGGCAGGGTGTTTAACTGTACTGTACTACATTTCATTGTATTGACTATACTTGTACTGTTCTCCATTTTTGTCTAATAAAATAATCAATCAATCAATGAGAGGAGGGAGAGAGAGTAAGAGACAGATATCAGCATACTGTCATACTATGAGAGGATGGAGAGAGAGTAAGAGAGTAGAGTTAGGTGGAGTCTGAAGAGGTAAGTCTTCAGACTACGGCGGAAGCTAGGGAGTGAGTCTGCAGTTCTAATTGCAATGGGGAGTTCATTACACAGTTTGGGGACCAGGATGGCGAAGAGTCTGGTACGCGTGGAGCGCTGTCCAGGGTGTTTTAGGGAAAGTTCTGTCAGCTTCCCTGTGTTAGCTGATCTGAGTGAACGGGTGGGGTTGTAACCAGGGTTCGATCAGGCTTTGAAGGCCAGCATCAGTATTTTGTATTCTGTGCGGGCAGCAACTGGGAGCCAGTGGAGGGGACGGAGAAGTGGAGAGACATGTGACATTTGTGTCTGGTTGAAGACAAGTTGTACTGCGGCATTCTGGATCATTTGGAGAGGCTTAAGTGCACATGCCGGGAGGCCAGCGAGGAGAGAGTTACAGTAGTCAAGTTTTGATATGACTGATGTCTGGATAAAGGAGCTGAGCTGATTTCTGGGTGAGGAAGGGTTTGATCCTTCGGGGCGATGTGTGCCTTGAATGAGAGCTGGCTGTCCAGGACAACACCAAGGTTCTTAGCAGTTGGAACTGAAGTCACCAGGAAATATCTTTGAAAATAGTTAGATCCTGTGTAGGGCTGGAAAGAAGAGAAGCTCTGTCTTGTCTGGGTTCAGCTTGAGGCTGACATCCACAGTGAGATGTCAGCCAGATGCGCTCTTGGGGGACAGAAGGGGGAAAGGATAGAAACAGTTAGAGTGTTTTGTAATAATAATGAAAATCTACAAAGTAACTAAAGTTTTCATATAATTGTAGTGGAGTAAAAAGTATAATATTTTCCTCCGAGATGTGGAGGAGTAAAGTAAAAGTATTAAAAATTGTAAATAATGAAGAAAGTAAGAAATACCTCACAATTGTACTTTGTATTTGTAATGAGGAGTTTGTGATCACGTCTTGTTATGATATTTCCAGTCACCATGAGGAAGAGTTGCTCCTCTGTTTTTTCCTATATTGCACCAATGCACAAGTATAGTTATAGAATGTATACTTAAAACCACAATTACAGTGATGCCCCCCACCTCCCCCATAGATTGAAATGCAAACATCACTTTAGTCACCTTTCTATTAACACACTATAGCCAGCAGGTTACATGTCTATGTCAGTGTTAATTGTGTTGACTAAAACTATGACGAAAAGTAGGGGCTAGTGGAGAAGAGATGCAGATTGTCCGTGTCCGTCTGGACGTTTTTTTACAAAAAAAAAATCAAACCTCGGTTCGAAGTGGAGCGGTGAATCTGAGCAGCTATACCGTGTGTGTGTGTGTGTGTGTGTGTGTGTGTGTGTGTGTGTGTGTGTGTGTGTGTGTGTGTGTGTGTGTGTGTGTGTGTGTGTGTGTGTGTGTGTGTGTGTGTGTGTGTGTGTGTGTGTGTGTGTGTGTGTGTGTGTGTGTGTGTGTGTCTAGTCTGCACAATAGTGCCATAGAAGCTGTGTGTGTGTGTGTGTGTGCCTGCACAACAGCGCCCCTCCTTTAACTTGTGTGTTGTGTGTGGCCACTCAAGGTATTGCCAGGCTACAGACATAACCAGCCAGCCACATAGCCAGCCACCCACCCACCCACCCACAGACATACCTGTCTATTGGGAGCGCTTTCACCGCTCCAAAAAAACAAAACAGGTGACATCACAATGATATCAGATATTCAGAGCAGGGATCTCAATATTTGGGCATAAAAGGGATTCTGTTAGGGATCTCCATATATGGGCATAAAAGGGATTGTATCCCAGATGATGCCCTGTTTGGAGAACCACACTAACAGAATCCATATATGGCCAAGACAGATGGCCAAGATAGATGGACCAACCTCGAGGTCACTTTTGCCCTTAGGCGTCTTACTGGTAGGTAGACTATTGGAATAAAAGTGTGGTGTGGCCGTGTCCTTTAATACTCCACTACAATTATTTAAAAACTTTTTGATTAGGCCTATTATAAAACACATATTAACCACTTCAACACTATATACATTTCGGCTATTTTCAAAAAATATATATACATTTTATTTGAAAAAAAAGTCTGTTTTGAGCTTTTGACTGAAGCGTCCTTGCTCAAAATAATAACCCCTCTTTCATGGTAATTTTTTTTTGGGAACCCCCCGGAACCCCCCCCCCCCCCCCTACCCCAAGGACTCCTGAGGGTCCCCGGACCCCACTTTGAGAATGAGAACCACTGCAACATGTCGCTGAATATGAGGCTGATATTATAATGAGTTGTACATAATAAGTTTCATTGTCGTCGTCATGGTTTTTACAAACACAAAAATATAGATTTCATAACTGAAAGCAATTTATTCTATACATTTAGGTGGACACACATATGGCATGATGTATATCATAAACTCATGTTGTTTTTAGGTGATATATTTGATGTACACACACTCGCACACGCACACGCACGCACACACGCACACACACACACACACACACACACACACACACACACACACACACACACACACACACACACACACACACACACACACACACACAGGAAAGAGAGAGAGAGAGGGAGGGGAGAGGGAGTGAGAGGAGGGGAGTGGCTAGGCAATGACAAGCAGCAAAGAGCCTCTCTCTCTTCTCTCTCTCTCTCTCTCTCTCTCTCTCTCTCTCTCTCTCTAGTTTGTGTCAGTTTCCTAAAAATAGAGGACGAGCAGCAACGTGTAGCAGCGAAACAGACACTGTCAGTGTCAGGGACTGTGTGTATGTGTAGTGTGTGTGTCTGTGTGTGTGACACTCACTGCGAGGAGCAAAAGTAACGGTATTGGAAAAGAGAAACCGTCCGGAGGTAAGTAGGCTAATAATAATTATTATCATAATTATAATATTATCTGCTGCTGAGAAAGAGAGAGAGAGAGAGAGAGAGAGAGAGAGAGCGCAGTGTGTGTGTTGTGATGTTATATTTGTGACGACATATAACTTTTCGAACGGTTTATAATAATAATGTTCATATGTTGATAGCCGTTCATGTGTTCGCATTGTGTTACCTTCTTATAAACACGGTCAGTTGTAGTTTTCATGCTTGTTTAGTCGCTTTTCTGTTGCTCGTCTTTTGGTCTCGCTGTAACGTAGTGTGTGTGTGTGTGTGTGTGTGTGTGTGAGAGAGAGAGAGAGAGTGTGTGTGTGCACGCGCGCGTGCGTGTACTGTACATGAAGTGATAAGAAAGTCCCTTTTTCCATGCAGTCAGTTGTTCGCTGTGGGATGGACTGTTACTGGGCTGGAGGGGCAAAGATTTGTAAACAAAATGCACTAAATGACACTCAACATATTGTACTGGTTTTTATGTAACCAAATAAGTCCATTATATAGGCCTATATAGCATATATATATATATACACATATATACTATGTATATATATATATATATATATATATATATATATATATATATTTTTTTTTTTTTTTTTTTTTTTTCAAATCTTTGCACACATCTTCACGATAAAAGATTTATTTAAAAAAAAGAAAATGCAGATCTGCAAGCTCGCAGTGTGGCATGAAGTGACACGGTGTGAGCTTGTAGATATGCTGTAGCTCCAGCCACAGTATAAAATATGGTTAAAGTGGTTAAAACGATTGTGGCGTTATATTAACACATTTTGCTGGGGACCCCCTGCTACCAACCCCCCAAGGACCCCTGGGGGTCCCTGGACCCCACCATGTGAACCACTGTTATCGGCCATTAACATACTCTCATTCACACATTCGTTTAAAGCAATATGTTATTCTTTGAAATAATTGGATTGTGGCTTCATGCGTTATGTTGCTTTATTTGAAAAGCTATAATTGCAATACATTTTATGTTATGAATAGGCCTATATACAATTTGAACTTGAGTTATTTAAAGGTAGGGTAAGTGATATTTCTGGGTTAAAACTTTTTTTTTTGTGTTAAAAGCACTAATAATTTCTAGGCCTATGTGTTAAAGTTAAATAGCTCTATATATTGTGTAGTAATCATTGCTATAGAGTGTTCAGTAACATTGTCAAATACCTCTATATTGTGATAGTAGTCATTGAGTGTTTGTTCAGTAACAGTGTTAATAGCTCTATGTGTGATAGTAGTCATTGCTATAGAGTGTTTGTTCAGTAACAGTGTTAATAGCTCTATGTGTGATAGTAGTCATTGCTATAGAGTGTTTGTTCAGTAACAGTGTTAAATAGCTCTATATTGTAATTGTAGTCATTGTATAGAGTGTTCAGTAGTAACAGTGTTAAATAGCTCTATTGTGATAGTAATCATTGAGTGTTTGTTCAGTAACAGGAGTCTCCCTGTCTCTCCACTCCAGCTCTTTAATAAACAGAAAATACAGGTAGAGTACAGTAGGTGACAAACCTTCAGCCAATCAGGAGTGATTACCCATTTATCAGCTTCATTTTATAGTGTTCCAGTTACACCTTTGTCTTTTTAAAAGGCTAGAGAGACATGGAGAACCCGGTTACTGAACAAACACTATAGCAATGATTACTCTCACAATATAGAGCTATTAAACACTGTTACTGAACACACACTAGTCTATAGCAATGATTACTCTCACAATATAGAGCTATTAAACACTGTTACTGAACACACACTAGTCTATAGCAATGATTACTCTCACAATATAGAGCTATTAAACACTGTTACTGAACACACACTAGTCTATAGCAATGATTACTCTCACAATATAGAGCTATTAAACACTGTTACTGAACACACACTAGTCTATAGCAATGATTACTCTCACAATATAGAGCTATTAAACACTGTTACTGAACACACACTAGTCTATAGCAATGATTACTCTCACAATATAGAGCTATTAAACACTGTTACTGAACACACACTAGTCTATAGCAATGATTACTATCACGATAGAGCTATTAAACACTGTTACTGAACACACACTAGTCTATAGCAATGATTACTATCACAATATAGAGCTATTAAACACTGTTACTGAACAAACAATAGTCTATAGCAATGATTACTATCACAATATAGAGCTATTAAACACTGTTACTGAACACACTAGTCTATAGCAATGATTACTATCACAATATAGAGCTATTAAACACTGTTACTGAACACACACTAGTCTATAGCAATGATTACTATCACAATATAGAGCTATTAAACACTGTTACTGAACACACACACTCTATAGCAATGATTACTCTCACAATATAGAGCTATTAAACACTGTTACTGAACAGACACTCTATAGCAATGATTACTGTCACAATATAGAGCTATTAAACACTGTTACTGAACACACACTCTATAGCAATGATTACTCTCACAATATAGAGCTATTAAACACTGTTACTGAACAGACACTCTATAGCAATGATTACTGTCACAATATAGAGCTATTAAACACTGTTACTGAACACACACTCTATAGCAATGATTACTCTCACAATATAGAGCTATTAAACACTGTTACTGAACAGACACTCTATAGCAATGATTACTATCACAATATAGAGCTATTAAACACTGTTACTGAACACACACTCTATAGCAATGATTACTCTCACAATATAGAGCTATTAAACACTGTTACTGAACACACACACACACACACTCTATAGCAATGATTACTCTCACAATATAGAGCTATTAAACACTGTTACTGAACAGACACTCTATAGCAATGATTACTGTCACAATATAGAGCTATTAAACACTGTTACTGAACACACACTCTATAGCAATGATTACTCTCACAATATAGAGCTATTAAACACTGTTACTGAACAGACACTCTATAGCAATGATTACTGTCACAATATAGAGCTATTAAACACTGTTACTGAACACACACTCTATAGCAATGATTACTGTCACAATATAGAGCTATTAAACACTGTTACTGAACACACACTCTATAGCAATGATTACTGTCACAATATATAGCTATTAAACACTGTTACTGAACACACACTCTATAGCAATGATTACTGTCACAATATAGAGCTATTAAACACTGTTACTGAACACACACTCTATAGCAATGATTACTATCACAATATAGAGCTATTAAACACTGTTACTGAACACACACTAGTCTATAGCAATGATTACTATCACAGTATATAGCTATTGAACACTGTTACTGAACACACACTAGTCTATAGCAATGATTACTATCACAATATAGAGCTATTAAACACTGTTACTGAACACACACTCTATAGCAATGATTACTCTCACAATATAGAGCTATTAAACACTGTTACTGAACAGACACTCTATAGCAATGATTACTGTCACAATATAGAGCTATTAAACACTGTTACTGAACACACACTCTATAGCAATGATTACTGTCACAATATAGAGCTATTAAACACTGTTACTGAACACACACTCTATAGCAATGATTACTGTCACAATATATAGCTATTAAACACTGTTACTGAACACACACTCTATAGCAATGATTACTGTCACAATATAGAGCTATTAAACACTGTTACTGAACACACACTCTATAGCAATGATTACTATCACAATATAGAGCTATTAAACACTGTTACTGAACACACACTAGTCTATAGCAATGATTACTATCACAGTATATAGCTATTGAACACTGTTACTGAACACACACTAGTCTATAGCAATGATTACTATCACAATATAGAGCTATTAAACACTGTTACTGAACACACACTCTATAGCAATGATTACTCTCACAATATAGAGCTATTAAACACTGTTACTGAACACACACTCTATAGCAATGATTACTGTCACAATATATAGCTATTGAACACTGTTACTGAACACACACTAGTCTATAGCAATGATTACTATCACAATATATAGCTATTGAACACTGTTACTGAACACACACTAGTCTATAGCAATGATTACTATCACAATATAGAGCTATTAAACACTGTTACTGAACACACACTAGTATATAGCAATGATTGCTATCACAATATAGAGCTATTTAACACTGTTACTGAACTAACACTCTATAGCACAATATAGAGCTACACTTATTTTAATCACTTACCCTACCTTTAAAGTTAACAATGCATACTCACAGGATTCTGATAGAGTGTGCGTGCGTGTGTCTGTGTGTCTGTGTGTGTCTGTGTGTGTGAGAGTGAGAGTATGAGAAACATAGGAGTATAGGAGAAAGTGAACCACATCCATACTGATGCTGCTTCTCAAACCAACTCCATTCAAAAGAGCAGTGTTGATTTTGAAAGCACATTTTGATTAAATTCCATAAACCTTTAGTCATCTGAAATGTTTTTGCGTTAGTCTAGTTTCAGTCGAATACCATAAGATTCTTTAGTCGACTGAATCTACAGTCGATTTAGTCGACTACAATGTATTTCGGCGGTGCCATGATGGCATTAAAATGCCTGGTTTATACTCAGCTGGGTGGCGAAAATAGCAGATCTACAAGCTCACAATGTGACGTTGTGAGCACGTAGATGGGCTATTTTCAGAGGGTCCACCTGCACACAACCAAGCATAAAATGACTTGCCTTGATCTCTTCTCCAGGGGCGTCACAAGGGGGGGAAAGTGGGACTGAGTTACTAGGGCCCAAGGTGGAGGGGCCTTAACTATTTTATACTTTAGCGATTGAAAAATAGCAGATATACAAGCTCACAGCGTGGCACCGAGTGCCACGCTGCGAGCTTGCAGATCTGCTATTTTTTTAAAGTCGTGAAAATATGTGCAAATCTTTGAATATGTATTTTTTAAGCAAACATTTGTAACTCAAATTTTGCTTCTGGGGGGGTCCCTTGAACTAAATATTTTGAGATGGGGGTCCGTGGCCGAATACATGTCATTTTGGGGTTCCTTCACATGAAAACGTTTGAGTCACCACTGACATAGAAACGTAGGTTTTTCCAAAAATTTCACAAATTTTCAAAAATAGCAGATCTACAAGCTGTGAGCTTGTATATCTGCTATTTTTCAATAGTTGAAGCACAAAATAATGCGTAATAATGCGTTCCCAGTCTAAATGAGTTAAAACCCCTCCCCCTATGAAGAACGTTCATGGGGGGCCCGCAGTGAATACTTGTACCCAGGGCCCAGAATTTGGTGCGACACCCCTGCTCTTCTCCACTAGTCCCTCCTGAGAGTCCCGAACATTTAGGCTAGTTTTTATCTGTTGATAAAATTGTCAGTATATTTGGTCATAGTTTTAGTCATCTCAGCTTCGTTTTTATTTAGTTTTCGTCTGTGAAAAAAGGTAGTCGACAAACATTTTTCGTCGTGATTTTAGTCACCGAAATTAACACTGCAAAGGTGCTTTTGGCATGAGAAAACACAAATTTACACAGCCAAAGCAAGTGTCAAAACACTATAAAACAATTTAAACGGAGCTATGTCACATTGCTACGTTATACATGTTGGAATGGGTATAAAGCTTTTTGAAACAAATAGCAGCAATCTGTCAAGATGTTGCAGTCACTATACTCAATGTGCAGTTTATTCATCCCAATTAAAAGACAGAATTATTTTATCCGGTATCAACATGTTTTGGTCCAAATTCAGAGATCTGCCCAGTTATATGTTTCAGATGTTGTTAACATAATGGGTATGAAAGAGTTCTAGAAGGTTCCCATGTAAATCTGTCTAGTAATATTTAGGCCTGCATGTCACAATTATTACATAATTGTCTAATCACAATGATTTGACACGATTGCAATTATTTTGTCATAATCGTTTCCATTTTGAAAAAAAATCATATATTTTCAAACATTATCAAAAATAGTGGAAATAGACGATCTACAAACTCAACAACGATCAATGTTCGTATAAAGTTGTCAAACATGTCAGTCATGTCTTTGTATATTTAGGTTATGTGTCATATCTGCCATGTGCAACTTTAAAGCCTACAAGCCAAACAGAAATGTAATTGTCAACGACAAATACACAATTAAATCGTTAATCACAATTATTTGAGTAACAATTAATCGTCATGTAAAATGACATCATCGTGATTCGTGACAGCCCTAAGCATTGTTGCTACTCCTTGTTTGGGAACTCCTAGGGCCCTATTTTCATCCATACCTACCCCTTATCCCTGAGCTTCTTTGCCTTTTTTTTTACTATTTTGAAAAACATGTTTAAATAGTTCAACAACATGTCGATGTAGATTGTCTTTTTTACGTGTTTTTCAAATGTTTTTCAAAATATATAAAAAAGGCAAAGAAGTTTAGGAATAAGGGGTAAGGCATGGATGAAAATATAGCTGCTAGGACTCAAACTTTTTCATTCAAGGACCCCCCCACACACAGCACTAGCCTGAGTGGACCCCCATTTGAAAAAGGTTCTGTGCCAGGGACCCCCACAGAAGAGAAGATTTATGTTTATTCAAAAATACCAGATCTACAAACTTCAAATATGATTATGTTGAGGGGTCCCCAGTTCAAATATGATTATTTTGAGGGGGGTCAGGGCCTTAGTGTACCAGGTATGAAAACCTGTCCTATACTCTACATTTCTATTTAGATAAGTGTTTGAATTTCTCAGTAATAACCACTACAGTGCACGTGATAACGTGAGGCTTTCGCTGGTCTCTTGGCACAGGGCCAGACCGCAGACTTTGGAGAGAGGGGAGTGCAGTACAGTACGAGTTCAGATAAACATGCAAGTCAATGGAGAGATCCTTAGATAGCGCAAGCAACCAATCAATTGAGTGATCCTTAGATAGAACAGCCAACCACATTGGAGAGGGGAGTTTCCCGCTCTGGCTGTGAGACAGATAGCGGCGTGGCGTTATTTGTGTAAAAGAACACACATATTGCGTGAAGGAGGGGAAGGGTGTCGTCTCGCACTAATTTATATCCTATCTCACAGGGGCGGGGTGGTCTAATTGATTTATAATATTTCACATAATACCGTTATAATCACAATGAAAATAATGTTACAGATGAGCAGACACACCATGGTGATAAAAAACATAATAGCTGCTTTTGCTATTTTGCCAGTGGTGTAAAGTAACTTTACACCACTTTACTCGAGTGTTTCCAATTTCCAATACTTCTACATCTACTCCACTAGACCACTACATCTCGGATCCAAATATTATACGTATCGCAACGCATTGTGAGCTTGTAGATCTGCTATTTTCAGAGGATTTGTATACATTTGAAAACTTGAAATGAGATATTCTGCATAATGAGCACTTTTACTTTTGGTACATTTTGACGTATTGATACTTTTACTTAAGTAAAAAAATCAAGTACTTTTTCCAACACAGTCTCACAGGTTTTATGCCAATGACAGCTAGGAGTTAAGCCTTGAAATATCGCTATTTGTCCAAAAACGCTTTATACTGTACCAAGTTATGCTTACATGTATAACTGCTCCTAACAGCAAATGCACACTTTCTGCTGGTTCTTGCGAGATAGTTTTCGAATACATATCACCTTGACTCTTTTATTTACCTCTGTTTCACAGATAAATATTGTGAGAAGAATAGCTGATCGCGTTGCGAGGCGTTGTGAGCTTGTCTCTTGTCTATTTTCACAATGTTTGCTTCATTTTCACATGTTTGACCAGTTTTTATAGTAGTTTTTTGATTACTTTTGATGCAGTAATGGTCTTTTTATTTTCTTCTTTTTTTTAGATGTTAAAATCTCTTAAACTCATTGACTGCCATGATTTTCTTTTTTACGATATCTTTTGGACATTTTGCCTTTATTGATAGTACAATAGGTAGACAGGAAACATGGAGAGAGATGGGGAGTGACACGCAGCAAAGGCCGTCGGGATCGGGACTCTAACCCGCGACACGTTGTCAGTCATCAGAGCCTACAGTATGTGGTATGCGCCTGGACCGCTAAGCCAGCGGGTGCCCCTGACTGCCACGATTTTTGTACCTTTTAAACGTGTGCTTGTCCATCGTGCACGATGGTTCGCGGATCGTGCACGGTCCTTATATTGTCACCTCACTGTCATCTGGGGACCCCCAGACCCAAGACCCACAGGTTGAGAACCAGTGCTCTTGACAAACATCCACTCCTCCCTTCCTCTTTCCATCCCTCCAACCCCCCCCCCCCCCCCACACCCACACACACACATACACCACCCCTTCTCTCTCTCTCTCTCTCTCTCTCCTTCCTTCCCTTCATCCCTCCTTCTTCTCCTTTCTTTTCCACTCGCAGCGTTCCTCCCATCCGTCCTATCAGTCCCATTGTTTTCATATTTCATTAATGTGCTTTAGAGCAGCATGTAGCGTCCACTCCAATTAGCCTCTCTGTCAGAGCTGGGATGTCAGGGCCTGTGTGTTTGCGTGTTTGCGTGCGTGCGTGCGTGCGTGCGTGCGTGCGTGCGTGCGTGCGTGCGTGTGTGTGTGCGTGCGTGTGTGTGTGTGCACGGCGCACGCAGCCTTAAACTTTAAGATGTGTGGTAAAAATCAGTGTTGCCAGTTTTTCTTTTTTTTGTCGAGAGAAACAAACAACCAGTTCTATGAAAACACGGCCTGAACCACAGGCTGATAATAAGCGGGACATGGCAACCCTGGCCTTAGATGGGTGATAAGAACTCATGACCTGACATAGCCTCCTCATACAAGCTGTTCTCTGTTACATTATACTGTACATTATACTGTACATTATACTGTAGTGTACATTAAGGCTGGGCGATGTTAGGAAAACCTTCGATATTCGATAACGTTGTTGAATACCTCAATATCGATATTACTCACTATGTTAGTAAAAACATGCATTATATATAGTTTTTTTTAATAATGTTTATCTGCAATTTCAGAAGATTAAGACTATGGTATGTCATTTAAAAGACCAAGACTAAATCTTTGTCAAATAAATACTATTAAGACTTAAAACTAAGACTAAAAGGCTTTTGATATTTAGTCGACTAAGACTAGAATAAACAAATCAATCAGAGACCTTTTCCTGCTCTATTCTACTTGAGATGTTACAAGATTCACATAATCTGCCGTTTAAGAAACGGACACACAGCTCCACTTCTCTTGCCCCGCATGTCTGGTATGCGCTTGATGAGATTAGTCGTGCGGGAACGTTTTATTGCCGTTGAATGCATTTAAAAGCCCTCCCGGAAACATGACTTCTATTACGGCTTTTTCTGTGAGACCCGCCATTGTTCAGCTGCAAAAAAACAACAACAACAACAACAACAAAAAAGTCTGCTTTGTTTGTGTGGACGTTGAGATGTGAGGCTTTTGAAGGTGCCGTTCCCTCGGTTTGTTTACCGTCACAAGATGTTGGAAGCATGGTCTCCAGGGTTTTATTGGTTGCCCGCTGGAAGCGAGTTTGACTGAGACTTCAAAGTGTTTATGCCACCTGATTCATTGTGGAGTTTATTGTCACTGTCACATCACATGTTTGCAGGTGCAAAAAAAAGAGTCAAAACAAAGCAGGCCAGTTGTGATGAACTGCTGCTGAAGGCATAAACAAATCACACCCTGTGTGAAGTGAGCAGTGCCTTAATGAGTTCATTTGATTTACTGCCAAGTTGCCAACATTGTTTTTCGACTTATGTTCCCTGCTAAGCTTTCAGAGATTTTCACTAACCTTTGAAAAATCATAGAATAGTCCACGTTGCTCCGATTTGCTCGCTTGAGGGCTCAAAAGATGTCCTGTCCACTTGCGACAGTCAAAATATATACGTTTCCACGTCCACCTCGTTTTCACCACTCGTTCCATAGACTAACACTATAAGGCTTTTTGGAGCCGTGTGCAAAGTACATGGCTCCCTGTGCACAGCTTTCAGCTTTTGTCCCGTCTAGTGGGAAAAGGATGTTTCGTTGAGTTCGAACAGTACCTTTTATGACCACACATGTTAAGGGAGGGGCGCTGTTTTCAGGCCAGGCCAGGCCAGGCACACACACACACGCACACACACACACACAGGGGGGAACACATAGAATCAAAAACATAGATCTGGAAGTGCTCAAATTCACGGCTCCACTTCGAACCAAGGTTTGATTTTCCTTTATCTTTACAAAACAAAAGTGAACGCTGGTTTGTTTTCTGATTACGTCATCAACGCGTCAGGTTACCTTCCAGGTTACCCCGAAAATAATTTGGTGATCCATAAGCTAGCGAACAGCGCCATCCAGCATCACTTTCCACCACTCGTCCCCTAGACTTAACACTATGTGGCATTTTCCTCAACTTCAGCACTTTTTCCACTACGAGGCGGAACCAGACCTTTCCAGAACCTGAACCTGGTTTTGTTTCCATAGAGCACAGCCCAGTTTCAGACAAGGTTCTGGGAACCTTAGTTAGTACCTGACTGT
>NC_137816.1:57051434-57058934 GCF_963921795.1 Nannobrachium achirus | reverse complement strand
CCTTTATCCAAGGCACTTTACAATGATTGTGGTAAATGGTGCATTTATATATAGCGCCTTTATTCCAAAGCGCTTTGCATAGTTTGTGCATTAAGTTCACCCATTTACACACACATTCACACACTGTCGATGGCAGAGGGAACCATGTCCTCATCGGGAGCAAATTGGGGTTCAGCGTCTTCTTGCTCAGGCACACTTGGACATGAAGTCTTGGGATCAAACTGAAACTGCCGCTCCAGCTCCTGAGCCGCTGTAGCCAGAGAGATGGACAGAGGATGAAAGATGTAGATTTGTATGGTTCTGTTAGAAGTCAGATAGTTAAAGGGGAGCACACACTGGACGCGGGCGGATGTGCAGCGTCGCGTCGCGATATCGACGCACGTCAAGTGCCGCACGCTAACCCCAACTGGACGCGGCGCGCTGCCACACAGCACATCCATTTCCCCCGGTGGGGAGAACCATGGGAGAACATGTTCACCGCGCGGCAACGCTGGAAAAATAGAACAGCGGCGTATGACTATTGTAACTCTCTCCTCACTGGTCTCCCGGCATGTGCACTTAAACCTCTCCAACTGATCCAAAATGCCGCGGCACGACTGGTCTTCAACCAGCCTAAGTCACATGTCTCTCCCCTTCTCCGCAGCCTCCACTGGCTCCCAGTTGCGGCCCACACGGAATACAAAACACTGATGCTGACCTTCAAAGCAGCCAAAGGTATGGCTCCTCCATACCTCCAAAACCTGATCAACCCCTACACCCCCACCCGTGCACTTAGATCAGGCAACACAGGGATGCTGACAGAACCCTCGCTAAAAACCCCAGGGCAAAAATCCACTCGTCTGAGACAGTTTGCCCTCCTGGCCCCCAAGCTGTGGAATAAACTCCCTGTCGCACTTAGAACAACGGACTCACTCGCTAGCTTTCGCCGTGGACTGAAGACTCACCTTTTCAGACTCCACCTAAACCCTTACTGGAAAAATCAATGTCCATACATGAAGCTAGTTAGCATTTGTATTTTAGGTTTTTTAGAAACCTTTTTTTCTTTAAGGATTATATTGTTTTTATAGATAGATATTCATTTACACTTGTTATATTGCTGTTACTGACATTTAACCTTGTTTATTATTGTGATGTTTTTATCTACTTATTGTAAGTCGCTTTGGATTAAAAGCGTCTGCTAAATGCCTAAACTGTAAACTGTAAACTGTATTGGCGCGGCAGACGAGGCGGCAGACTGTGCGCGTCTGACGCCGCCGGTTCATTGAAAATAATGGGGCCGTATGTTTTGACGCGCCGCTTCCGCCGCGTCCGGTGTGTGTTCCCCTTTAGACGTTATGTAGACCAGTGGTTCTCAACCTTTTCAGGCCGCGTCCCCCAAAATAATCATATTTTAACTGGGGACCCCCCCCACCCTGACAAGCACTTGGAGTTGAGGCATTACACTTTGTATAACACAGTTCTATTGTGAACATAGCAGATCTACATGTTCACAACACGTCGCAACGCGAGGCATGGTGAGCATGTAGATCGTCTATTTTCACAATTTCTGCCTCTAATATTTGACATGTTTTCCACTGTTTTATTTGTCATTTTAGAGGTATTAAAAACTCCTTAAATTGTCACTTAAGAAATGTGCAGATACTGTCTATAAATTTTAACTTTATGTTGGTTTGTTTACTGTTGAGTGAGAAAACAATGTTGCACATTAAGTTATTCATCTGGGGACCCCCCAAAATAATTTGGGAACCCCCCTGGGGGTCCCGACCCACAGGATGAGAACCACTGATGTAGACTGATGCCGGGTCATTGTTGACCTGGCGTCCTATTTGGGTATAGTTTCAATGTACTGATTATAGATGTTTTGTTGTTGGATATTCTACTGTTTAGACCAGGGGTTTTCAAAGTGGGTGACGGGGCACCCTGGGGTGCCGTGACGGCAGTCCAGGGGTGCCGCGAGATCATTTGATAATATTTGGAATTTATTTGGACACTTGAAAAAATATTTGGTATCATTTTAAACTTGAAGTACAAAGTTATTTTCAGTCAGTTCTAACCAAAATGGATATTATCTCAAAGTTTTCCTCGCAACATAATCACTAAAATATCATCACTGTCGGGCAGAAACCTCGTATCTCCAAGTTTTAAATGTATACGTCTTTTGGTAAAGCAGTTTCAAATGTGTACGTCTTTTGGTAAAGCAAAGCCCTGCTTCATCATACAAGACTGTCGCACAAAACTAATGAAAACAGACGATCTACAAGCACACAACTGACGGATGACCGCGTATACGCGCAGTATCTGTTTTCTGTTTGCGAAACACCGAGGCGTTTTTCTTCTAAATAGACAGAAGTCTCAAGCCATCCCTGGACAGCGTTTGGCTCCACTGTATGCAGAGCACACTCTGTTGGCTGTGGCACGAAGTGTTGACTTTGCTCTCCTTTCTCTCTCTGCTCAAACTGAGACCTGATTACAACCTAAACAGTCCAATATGTCCAACTCAGTCCTGGGCCAATGAGGCCAGGCACACGCACACATACAGTAGACCAGGGGTCTTCAACGTTTTCAGGCCGGGGACCCCCAAACTGATGGGGAGATGGAGCAGGGACCCCCTAGTACCTCGTAGGGTGGGGGGGTCGGGCTACGACATATCTTTTATTTTAAACATGTACTTTACAGCGAGCAGGGTGGGCCGTACCACTACCATTTCTAAACATACTACTTATTAACTGAGAACCAATGTCAATAATATCAACAATCTGTCAGTTGCATAGTAATAATGTATTCAAGCTATTCAAAATGGATAGAATCATGATTTATTTTTTAACATAAATGTGAAAAATGGAAACAAAAAAAAAATTAAATCTTTTTTTTTTTTTAAGCAATAATTTCGGACCCCCTGCAGTACCTCCGCGGACCCCCTAGGGGTCGCGGACCCCCTGTTGAAGACCCCTGCAGTAGACATCAAAGGGGGCTTGAACCCCTGCCCTTTTACCCGTCTGTAAAAAAATACCATGAATGCTGAAATGAAACATTTCTATCCACCTGTTTCCGCGGGAGTTTACTGGAGATTATTTGCACCTGTTTGGACCACACTTCTGGTTTAACAGCAGACATACAACAAACTCACGTCGCGTCGCAGATGCAACCCGTTGTGAGCTTGTAGATCACACTCGGCTGCGACGCCGGAAGCTCCGTGCAGCTAATGCGCAATGCACGATGGGATGTTGGAAACTTGTGGATATTTTCACCAAAAGTCCCTCTTGGAAATATGAGCCCCTGCCTCTCTAATATTCTCTGCACGTCCCTGAATGAGACAGTCCATCCTTCCATCCTCTCTTGCTCTCGGCCCGGTGGAAAAAGGGTTTTCTGAATAGCCGAACTATTCGAATAAAGCTTAAATGGTTAACAGAGTGACTACTCCAGAGTTGTTTGACAGCGCTGTCATCAGTCTATGTTGTATTCATGTTAATGTCTGTTTTGTTTTCAGACATTTAACCACTTAAATCGTCAATATTTTGTAAACCTGACCTTGTACTATGTACTTTGTCTGCTCTTTTTTACCTCTACACCCAACCTACTTGCCGAAAATAGCCGATCGACAAGCTCTCAACGCCTCGCAGCGCGAGGCGTTGAGAGCTTGTAGATCTGCTATTTTTGGCTAAAGTTGTCCTTGGAATAGGCATGCGAGGGTTCAAGTTGTTAATTTAAAAGAATTACACTATCACACAAGGATTTGGCGGCCCCCCTGTAGTAACTCTGAGGACCCCCTAGGGGTCCCGGACCCCCTGTTGAAGACCCCTGAAGTAGATGGAAGTGCAAATGTTTTGTAAGTAGTTTGATTTGATTTCTGAGCGAGGCAACATGGTGGTGTGTAGGCGGGTTTGGAAGGGTCAGATTCTGAATAGAGAAGGGGTTGGGGGTGGGAGGGGGAGGCAGGATGAGAGGTGTGCTAACTGGCTTATGCTTACCCCCGCTTTATTTCACAGATTGAGATAACACAGCCGTAAGGCATGCACCGCTTCCTATGATCAGAGCATTGCCCTTAAAACGATTAAGATGGGAATATGAGGCGTGCTGTGTAAAATGTACACTCATTGACCCCCCACCGCCGTAAAACACTTATGAATCATTATATCACATATTATATCGCACACCCTATATGGACATGAAACGGAATCTGTAATGCTCCAAGATTCAGCTGCTCGTCATATTTGTTATTCTGTGCTTAGAGAGAGAGAGAGAGAGAGAGAGTGTGTGACTGCGTGTGTATGTGTGAGCGAAGCGTTTGTGAGCTTGTAGATCGGCATTTTTTTGCTTTTATGTAAAAAATGGCATTCATAAAATCATAAAATGTTGATGTTCTCAAAGTATAGTAGTAATACAAACCTGTATGTGTGTGTGTGTCTGTGTGTGTCTGTGTGTGTGTGCGTGCGTGCGTGCGTGCGTGCGTGCGTGCGTGTGTGTGTGTGTGTGTGCGTGGGCGAGGGGTGTGTGATAGCCTCAGGTAGATCATCTCATATCCATATGTTTCATATCCAGGCTCTCGACCACATTAAAGCAGGATATAGGTTACTTTGCTGTAAGCTCCGAATATCAATGATCGCACGCCTGTAAGAGTAAACAAGAAAGACATCGTTGGAGGAGGTCATTATTATACGTTTTATATGAGCTGAAGATGAAAAGATGTGTGTGTGTGTGTGTGTGTGTGTGTGTGTGTGCACATGCTCATGCCTGTGTAACAGTGGCAGTATTGGCAGAAAGGTCACATAATAGTGACCTTGTTTAACACCGAAAAGGCATTAGTTTCTGTGGTTGTGTGTGTGTGTGTGTGTGTGTGTGTGTGCGTGTCTCCATAGCGTGATCTCCTGTGCTCCTGCCTCATGCAGTGTGTGTGGGGTTGCTAGCTTTGCTACTTTTACACTTTAACGATTCGTTTTTGGGCTTTTATGCCTTTTTTATTGATAGGACAGTAGACTGACAGTAAATGGGGACGGACGGACACGCAGCAAAGGTCATCAGGATCAGGATTCGAACCAGCAACACGCTGTCAGGCATCATAGCCTATGTGGTATGCAGCTGGACCGCTAGGCCAGCAGGCACCCTGTTACTTTTACATTTATTTTAAAGTGAAAGTGGTTCCGTATGTGGGTTTTTGTAAATAGTGAAGGAAAGAAAAGTATGAACAAGAGCTTGTTACTGAATAATAATCCACTGGATCCATTTGGATTTTATTTGTACTTCCTTAACCCATTTAGAACCCGAAACGCATATCTGCGATTTTAACCACTTCAAACATTATTTTCTACTTAAGCTATTTAAAAATAGCAGATATACAAGCTATGAGTAATAAAAGGTGAATTGATCCCAGTGCATGACGGAGGATAATTTCCCCTTGCCATCTATTTCGAGCGTTTTCACTAACCTTTGAAGATCCACAGACTTTTATTTTTCCAAAGCGGATGTAAACAAAGGAGGTGACATTGGAAAGACTTCTCTCTCTTCTTTCCCCCAGAAAAATAACATTTTATCATCCGGTCTTTAGTTTGGGTCTGCAGAAAGCTTGTTTTGACCAAAAAACGCATCTGGGGAAAGATTCCGAGATACATAGACTTTTCGGGACATCGGCGATACCGATGGCCTCAAAGAACTCAAATAATGCCCGATACTGTACTGTATGTCGACCAGACCAATCGGTCGGGCTCTAATTTATGGGTCCTTGACATTAAAAAAAGTTTGAGAAGCACTGGCGTAGTGCATTGTCCAGGGGACATTATGTAAATTGTACTTTGCAACGTTCAGTGCTACAGCCAGGGAGTGCATTATCCTCATTCTGTGAACACTCCAACTTAAGACAGGCTCTTTTCCAGATACCACTCACTTCAATAAAGGACATTTTCAACACCATATGGACAATAGTCTCTAAGCAGTTATATTGGAAAGAAATTGGCCTTCCTTCGTATCCAATGATATTAATGAAGGCTCTGTTCCTTGCTGGTCAAACAGAGTCAGGTTGCTGATATTGTTGCAGGTTGGCTCACTGGAAACACTTTGGTACACCAGTGGGTCTCAAAGTGTGGTCCAGGGACCCTCATGGTTTCTTGAGGGGAGTTCCAAAATGGTACAAACTCACAGCTGTTTTAAATTGTGACACGTTGTGAACTTGACAGCTTGTAGATCTACTATCCTTCGCCAAATGTTTGTTACTTCAACATGGGGTCTGGGACCAGTGGGGGGGTCCTCCTCAGAGTAACTATAGGGGGTCCGCCAAATCTTTGTGTGGTGAGGAACATAGCTAATATACAAGCTCTACGTCCACCTTGTATATTGGCTATTTTCGGCTAAGAGCCAATGGTCGAGTCGACTAAATATTGAGACACATTAACACAAATCCAAGAAAAGATAAAGTGTGTCAAACAAGTCTATGAAGCTATCTGCGATTTTAATCTGCGAACATAATATTGGGGGTTGTGCAAATTCCTAAAATGACTTTTGGAGAGCTTGGAGGTTGGCTATTTTTGGTGCTTGATACCACACGGAAGCGTACGGCATGGATTTCTACACAGAGAGGGCAATTCTTTCAACATAAGATGCTGCATTAAAGTTCAGGAGGGTTTGGACAAGGCACATTCTCTTGAATGCTGCCTTCAGGTACGGCATGGAAAGAGGGCATTTGCATTTCTTTCACCACAGTAAAAACTGCATTCATGGTCTGGAGAGGGCACTTTTTACAGACGGATAAAAGGGCAGGGGCTCAAGCCCCCTTTGGTGTCTACAGTATGTGTTCACATGCCTGTTCCCGGAGTCGCTAATGCTAGCTGTGTGCATGCATGTGCCTGATGTCAGTCACGAAGAATCAACCTCATGATTATTGAAGGGACCAATCTGACGGCGGAGCGCTGAAAACTAAACAGAAGTCGCAGAGAGAGGGCTTGTTATTTTTGTTGGTATTGTTTTACAGAGAGCAGCTTGCGTTTGGATCTGCGTTAAAAGCCATGATGACATCAGTGTCTTTGTGTTGAGACAGGAAAACCAGGGTCACACAGACACAATGACCACATGACATCAGCAGTCATTAAAAGCAGCGGTCTTGTATGGTCGGGAGCTTTGGTTTTTACAGACTGGTGTAAGAAAGCTTAGGCTGATGGGAGACGCTGTGGAAAAGCTGTTGTAGAGCTTCCACTGTTAAAACCACACGCTGGCTGAGATAATGCTGCAGTTCTTTTTATTTTTTTATTTCGTATGTCCTGTTTTTGGCCCGATAGTTGGAAGTGTGTGTGTGGGGGGTGGGGGTGGTGGTGGGGGAGGAGTTGTAGACCTTTTTGTGTCAAGGACCCCCCAAATTATTATATTTGGTTTCGGACACTCATTCTTTCTCTCTCTCTCGCTCTCTCTCTCGCTCTCTCTCTCTCTCTCTCTCTCTCTCTCTCTCATAATTTTAAGATATGTTTTTGGGCTTTTTTATGTTTTTATTGATAGGACAGTAGACTGACGGGAGAGAGA